>NC_091620.1:3990000-4290000 GCF_027580195.1 Bos mutus | reverse complement strand
TGTTACTAATGGAAAGAAATACCCTAAAAGTTTTAAGCTTCATGACTAACACTGCATTAACACTGAGCCACCTCTAAGCAAAACACAACCAAGCAACCAGAACTGTATCAAATAACATCTCAATCGGAAATCACGTAGAACACGGACGTGCATTTTTATTTATTCTTACCTATTTATACCTGCTTAGAAATCAGCAATAATTACACAATTCAAAACAAAATACACCCACCCTGTCTTATTTAAAGGTCCACAGTAAAGCCGGTCCTCTTCTGGTAGTTCACAGTGTAAAAGCAGAACAAGTCTCAGGAACGTAAGCGTGTATGTCAGGGGTCAGCTAACCAAGGCCCATGAGCCAAATTCGGCCCAGCACCGACTCTTCACACAAAGTGCTCACCGCGCACAGCCACGCCCATCCATGCAGGGCCGTCTATAACTGCTTCTGCGCTAAACCTGCAGAGCTGAGTCATTCTGAGAGACCATCCAGACTATAAAACCTGAAATATTTATCATCTGGGCCTTTTAGAGAAGTAGTCCGCTAAGATTCCTGATATACACAGATTGTGCAACATGTAACTGCAACTGTATAAATACATAAACACAGTCTAAGACAGGGCCAGTGAGAATGAAACTGCCTTCTCTGAATATGGTGGTTAGGCTTCAAGGAGAAACCAGTGAAAAGAACGTGGGAAGGTTCTGGGAAGAACACACTGGATGCTAAGTGTGTTCTAAACAGGAAGAAGTGCTTACCTCTTACCTAAGAGGTACAGGTTGATTGTAAGATCTCCTTGTCTGAGACCAAGTATTATTTTTTAATTAAAAAGAAAAAGAAGCCCCACCTCTGCTCCGGTCTTGGCTTCCTCTTTAGGCTGACCCACAGGGCTAAGCGGCTTGGCTCTCCCTTCGGCCTTCCCCTGTGTGTTCCTGGGCCCCACCCCGGGCCTCGGGGCGGGAGACGTGCTCATGATGGGTTTCACTTGAGCCGCGGGTGTGGAGGAGCAGCGACTGGTACTCATCTCTATAACGTGAGACGGCGCGATCGGTAATTCACGCAAATTACTGTTTCTCGGAGCAGTTGGCTGCATTTGCTGCATTGGTCGCTTGGTCACATTCTGAGAAGTAGTGTTCTGTCACAGGAAGAAAGAAATTCTAATCACAACTGGAGACTCGGGAGAAGAAACTGGGCACATGAGATTAATCTGAGTGAGTGAGTGACTTCTCTTTTGGGAGGCGGACACTGTCCCGCTGGTAAACCTTTTCTTCCTACATAAATGTCTCTTGTTCTATGTAGCAGCATAGCCTACAGCTAAGCCCTGGGACTGGGAAAGGCACCATACCAGCCTGCGAACAGCCTCCTCTTGATGCGTATTACACCAGATGACTGCAGTGGCTGCCTTACAGGACTGGGACATTTTTTAACAGAATCAACAGAGCAATCAACTCCTGCATGAGGAGTCAGCTGGGTTACTGGCACCCCATGGTCAACGGGCCCCTAAATTCCAGTTAGAACAAAGAACGAAGCATTAAGTTAGTGCCCTAAAAAAACTACACTCTGGAGGAGAAAGATGCCCCAAGGTTTCATCAGAGAGGACACCTGTCAGTCATGTTCGTTCTCAGGATTCTCAACAGACCGCACACCTAGAGGAGCGTGCAGATCTGTGAGAAGCCAGCGAGGGAGCACCCAAGGCAGTTCAGCGCAAGGCTGAGGGCATCGTCTGCCGCTCTGCTTATAAGTCCAGGTTACAAAGCACCTCCTTTCCAGATCTGGAAATTCTTTCCAATTTTTTGTATCATTTTAGTCTCAACGTTACTTAGAGAAAAACACAGGTTTGCTTCCCTGGTGGTTCAGACAAGAATCCACCTGCGATGGACATGACCCGGGTTCGATCCCTGGGTGGAGAAGATCCCCTGGAGAGGGAAATGGCAACCCATGCCAGTACTCTTGCCCGGAAAATCTCATGGACAGAGGAGCCTGGTGGGCTATAGTCCATGGGGTCACAAAGAGTCGGACACCACTGAGATGACTTAGCATGCGTCCATCTAATGGGGGACAAGACAGTAATGATGACTAATCTTTGAATTTCAGAGCAACACGCATTTTCTAGTCTCTTTTGACGCCTGACAAGCCACACATCTGCTGACAGCACTTGAATCAATGTGGCTCTCCCCAATGATTAAGCTCCATGAAGGCAGGAAATGCATCTCTTCTATGCACTGGTCTATTGCCAGGAACTAGAGTAGCGCCTGACAACAAAGGATATTCAATAAATTCTTCCTGAATTCACTTACATATGCACTAGTTGCCTGAGGAGTTAGAAGAATCTCAGTAGCAAGTAATAAGCCACTGGCAAAGGCAGCATGACTATCACCCAAAAATATTCTCTAAAGTTATGCATCAATCAATAACCTCATCATCTATCACTACAGAAATAGGCAGATACACCAAAGTCCTGCGCCAGAACAGGCATTCCCGGAGCTGGCTGAGGACACGGGACACTCACGTGCCGCAGCCCCGGGCGCTGGGGGCACTGCATCCGGCTGCTGCTGGGCTGAGGCTGGGCCGCCGGCATGTGAGGCCTGAACTGGGGCTGAGCCACAGGCATCAGCGGAGGGGGCGGCACGGAGAGGTGGTGGTGGTGCTGCTGCGGCTGGTGCGGAGGCTGGTGCGGTGGGGGCGGCTGCAGCGGGGGCTGCAGCGGGGGCTGGAGCGGGGGCTGCGGCTGCGGCTGCGGCTGCGGCTGGTGTGGCGGGGGCAGCGGGGGGTGCAGCGGCCCCTTCCAGGCCAAAAGAGAGAGAGACGACAGTTTACCACGTGTGAACCAGTCACGCTCCAGTGCAGCCACTTCCCTGAAGACCCAACACCAGAAGGAACTTCAAGTGGCACCAATTTCATTTCAGACTGGTTGATGAAGGTGAATAATACCTTAAAGGCAGTAATTTGCCAAAAGCTACTATCTGGCATTTTCCATCTGCTCTAAACCGTCAAATACTGAACTTCCAGGAATGCATCCTGAGGAAATAACTGAGGAGGAAGGAGACACAACCTCAGGGACGCTCTCTGCAACACTGTCTAATCCCCACGCACTGAAAGAGCCAGCACGTGCCTGAGCTGGGGAGCCAGATAATGCCAACGTCTGCCTGGTGAAAGATACTCACCACCATGAGAGATGGCAACAAGCTCACTGGGGAAAGAAAGCATCATGGGGATGCAAGCACTGAAAAGACTGAACAATGTGTCACCCCAGCTGGGCTGTTTCTAGATGGTGGAACCAAAGTGAACCCATGCCTGCAGCACAGAAATAGAGGAGTCCTAATCACTGGTCCACCAGGGAATTCCAAAATTATAGTTTTTTAATAAAATAATTTAGGAAGAAAATGTTTATCTTACTTTAACATCTTAAGAAATAACCGTTTACCTGTTTTTATTTCAGGTATATATTCTATGTGGTTTCTAAACAATTAGTTCAAGCACATCATCGTTACACACCTCAAGAGGAAACTTAAAATACAGGACGAAACGCTCTGATGAGAGCACACTCCAGCAGCTGATGAAAAAACCACCAGCAGAGGGCACACTAATCTCTCAAATAAGGAGGCAGCAGCAACCCCTTTTTCCCCACTACACACTGCAGGAATGTGATCTGACAAAGAACCCGACTTCCTGTTAACCTTCTGAGAATCTTGCAGTGATAAGCGAAGGTATTATCAAAATATGCCGTAATTTTATTAGCAGTATATAGAACATCCTTTACAAAATCTTAATACTGAATTTTTTCATTTCCCCAAAAAATGACAATCACTATCTCCATTTTTCCTATGGTTAAGAAGCAATATTAAGAAAGTTGTCTTTAATCAAGAGTACATTAAGGTTAATGCCCCTGTTCTCTAAACACTCTCCACATCTCAAAAGACTAGAATGAAAAGGTGGAGCTTGTCCTTTGGATTCTGAACCACAAGCCACTCACCTGCAGACTGGGCTGCGTGTGGGTGGGCAGGAAGGGCTGTCCCGGGCCTGGCAGGAAGGGCTGACGAGGAGGGATGAAGGGCCTCGTAGCCGCAGACCCCGGCTGGCTGAAGTGCAGGAGCCCCACAGGCCCTGGCGGCTGGAGGGCTGGCCTCACGGGCCTCTCTCTGGGGAACACAGGCTGCTGCCCCTGCTGACTGAACGCTGGGCCGGGCTGGGTGAACGGCAACGGGCTGGGCGTGGGCACAGGGTGACCACTGCTGAGGAGCGTGGGAGGAGGTGGCGGTGGCGGGGGACTTCGCTGCTCCAGGAAGAGATGGCTCGGGAACCTCGGCTCACCTGAAACTGAGGGGAGTTACAACATTACTTACCTCTAGTTAGACAGAACACTCCGTAGCAATCAGCTTTATGTACTGTCCTACTAAGGACAAAAGTTACAAGTGATGGCTGGGGGTGAGTATCTGAAAAGAACTCTAGGTTTTGCCTGTTTCTAGATCGCTTCCTTCGTTATTTTCTATAGATGACGGCCCCCTTCCTGTGAGGTCTTCACATTTCAGATGCCACTAGTGGCCAATCACAGCATCTGAAATGACAGGCAGGCTATGGCACAGAAACCGGACACTCTTCACAGAAGCTCCGGCTGGGGGCTGAGCGCGGATGAAGCATAAACGTGGCCAGGCACAGGACCCCACACAGCTCTCTTCCCGTCCTCCGCACCCCCTTTTACCTCCCAAGAAGAAAGGGTCTCGCTCCTGGGGCGGGGGCGGGGCCCTCCACTGGTCCTGAAGAGGAAGCCGAGGGGGCTGGCTGAAGCTGTTGGGGACGGGGCCAGGTGTGTGCTGCGGGAACTCTGGAGGGCCCTAAAGAACAGCAGGAAAACAGGATGGAAGGCGGGAAAATAAACGGCAATGTTCAGAAAGGTGTATCTGTTTTGAGTTTTCCTCTGAAAACATCAAGTAACTGATCTCCTGCAGCCCCACCCCCATCTATATACAACCTCATGTTACAAAATAGGTGATTTTGTATATCTCTCCCATAATTAAACAGTCAACCATCAAAATGCAACACCTAAAAATTAATTCAATGTTTGCACAGTACTACAGAACCAGCAGAGTATTTTAAGCTTACTGAAATCCACGCAATTATTGACCTTCTTGCCCATTAATCTGAAAGACTAAATGTCTACTTCCAGCGTTCCTGACATTTATCTTCTCAAACATGCTATTCTTTGCTACCTTTCTGAAAGGACCATAAGCCACAGCTATGAAGTTGCTTTACTTCAAAAGAAGAAAAAGAAATTGAATGTGTACTGTAACAAAAATCAGCCACGTCTGATGAAATAGGAAAATGTGAAAATGTTTAGGAAAATGTTTAAGAAACCACATTACTACAAAAGAAATACTACAGTCAGACTCTACTGGCTAAAAACTTTTGAACTCTTACAGATTACCATTTTTCAAGAACACATTACCAGTAAAAATTTACAAAAGAAAAAAAAAAAAAACAACCTAAAATTACTTACTTCTTTTTCAGCCAGTATTTTATAATAATTTTCAGCCAGTATTTTACAATAACTTTAAGTGAAATATCATCTATAAAAATTTTAAATCACTATATTATACACCCAGAACTAATATTGTAAATCAACTATATCTTGATTCTTAAAAAGTCATTTTTCAGTTGGTTTTCCAAGTATTTATGGAGAATTTTTAAAAATACATTTACTTTAAAAAAAAAATACATTTACTTAAGAAAGCCCCATTTTTTCCTACTTATTTTTCCAGAAATTCATTAACTATATATCCTATCATTTAATAACACTTCATTAAGAATTTCTCAACTTTAAAAAAAAATCACATTTCCCACAAACTTGAAATTCTAATGATTCTCCTGTCCTTTTATTACTAATACAACTAGCGAGTCTCTCTAACTGTGGCATTATATTACAATGTTGAAAACACTTTTGCAAACTACATTTGCTTTCCTTCTCTCTTTAAACAGCTGCTCTATCCAGTGTTTTAAGGATACTGCAAAATGAACACCAGAATAAACATCACAAACCTGTAAGACCATTGGCTATATGACATCAACAAAACTATATTTAGACACAAACATGACTTCTTCATAGACAGACACAGAGCTATGTGGTCAGAAAGCCGCAAGGATGGAATTCTTGAAGTCTGTGTCTATGTGGGTGAAACCGAGGACACTTTCACCTTACAATGTTTGGCATCTGACGTAAGGGAACATCACCTCTCATTCTAGATAAAGGCACCAATTAAGACACAACTGAAGCATTAAATACTGGGAACTGACAAATGTCGGATTTATAACTGAGAATACATGACCGTATACTCTCAGACTAAATCATCACATTTTTGTACCCCTAATAAATGTACATATTTTTATCACAATGTTAATTTGAAACTTCGAATATGATGCTGTGATATGGATGCTCTTCAATATTTACTCTTCTGCACTAACCCAATACAATGCTGGAAAAGCCTATTTCTACCAGCAGCAGCTATCCTACATGGACACCGACTGGTCAAACCACACTAGGAATCCCCACGGACTCGCCTTCTGCCTTCCACTGCCACTCTTCCCCCCGTTTTAAAACGACTCGTATTTTTGTGTGCAGTCAATGAATATGTAGTGTGCATTTACATGGGTATTTTGTCAAGTAACTTAGAAAGAACAATTATTAATAAAGTATTTATGAAATACAGCACTAGTATCCTGTCTGTAGTTTTACAGACCTTCTTCCTCACATGTAAATGTATTTCAAAACTTTCTGGATGATAACATATTAGCAATCAAGGTCCAATCATTTTTTTTTAATGCTTAAATCATTTTTCTTGGAGTGGCCCAGATAATAAAATTTAAAATTGTCTGCCCTCTGTTTTACGACAAGATTTGACTGGTCATGCTGCCTCCCATCTGTGCAATGTGATACACAAATTAGCAACGCTCACCTAAGTAAAACCAGGGTCCAGCTGCACAGCTTGCTCCTCAGCCTACTATGGAGTATACTTGCCTGTCCCTCCTCCGGAAGAGGAGCACCAAGAGACAGTTTCAAAGAGACCAACACAGAAGGGACAGGTAAGAGACATTAACTACATACACCACAGCCTCAAACAAGGCACTGGGTGTAAAAGGTAAAAGAAACCACTAAATTTAAAGCCTTATAAAAATAAAACACATGAACTTTTCATGAGGTTTTAGCTTACAAATAGTAAAACATTAACACATACCTGAAGACAAGTAAAAAAACTTTTTCAACCTTTACAGCATCCTAAGAAATGTTAGCTCCCTTCAGATAACTGCACGGGGATCACGTGTAAGCCAGTGTGTATGGCCTGCGTCAGGCCACCAGGGCAGGGTCTGCCTGGGTGCAGGCTTGGCGGGGCAGACAGCACCCCGAGAGGCCTCAGGAAAGCCCCGTGGTTGTGGAAGTGCCCGTCGATGGCAGGAGGACGGCTGTGCCAGGAAAGGCCCTCACTCTGGCCGGCCCACCCGTGTGCTGAGAAGTGGGCGTGAGACGCCTGGGCTGGACCTGGGGGGGCTTACCGGAGCTGTCACCGGGACCTGGGGTCGATGCCCTGCCTCCCTGGCTAGTCTGACAGCCCCAAGGGCACGTGGTGGGAGACCCGGGGATGAGTGAGGCCCAGCCGGAGTCGGCACCGAGGCTCGCGTCTGGGCACCGTCACAAGAGGGAGAGAGAACCCTCCCTCCTTCCCAGGACTCAGTCTCCACGCGAGAGCCCCTGCTTCCAGTGCACTCCCGCGGGGCAGCAGCAGTGGCCGCAGCCATCGGCACGGGAGTCAAGTCACTCTGTGAAGCTGGCGCGAGCACCTGTGTCGCAGGCAGGACGGGCGGAGACCAGACGTGACGGCCACAGCCTCC
This sequence comes from Bos mutus, assembly GCF_027580195.1. NCBI lineage: Eukaryota > Metazoa > Chordata > Mammalia > Artiodactyla > Bovidae > Bos > Bos mutus. Next base: position 4,282,133 of record NC_091620.1, on the reverse strand, counting down.
ACCGCCCCAGCTCCCACCCTGTACGCCTGAGCTCCCCGACTCACGGTGAGGGCAGAGGGACGTGCCCCGCTTCACAGCCAAGGGAATCCAATCACGTGACACTATTATATATTTTATTTTTTAATCACAGATTTTAGTACCCAAGAAAAACAAGTGAAAATACAGTAGGGGAAGTTTCAGTGCATATAAGTCATCAAAATGACTAAATCTGGGGATTCTAAAAATGACACTTTCCCGACTCAGATGTGAAAATCACAGTTTATAACTATTATGCAAAACATGAATTCTGGAAACCATCGCATTTTGTACAAATGTCCACATCCTGACTTCTTCAGGATGTTCACTCTGTGCTTCTGTTTCAACCAAAATGTGAGCCCTCTCATAAGCCCCTGGTTCAGAAACTCCCTCTTCCCTGTCCCTCCTTCACTCTCCTGCCAGTGGTCTGTCCTGGGAGACACTGTGTGTGCCCGGGCCAAGGTTGGCCCCCAAGCCCGCATCCCCACAGAACCCGGCACTGCTGGGTGGAGCTCTACACACGCCACGTCAGACCCCTGCCAAGCTTCCCCTTCCTCTTGATGGGCCCAGCAGCGTCCCTTGAGGCTCCCTGGCTGCCTGCGACCCTCTCCCATGCTCCTGCCCCTCGAGCTTCCTCCCCAGGTGCACCTCCATCCACAGAGAACTTTCTGCCATGAATCATGTGCTCAAGGCTAATGTTAGCAGTACTCTAGAAATTTTCATTCACATTCTGATACTGCATTTGGCCAGCTTTCACGTAAAAAACACGAACAAGATGCTGAATTACAACAGCAGTTGGAACTATTACACTACTGATTTGCTAACAAGCTTTCAATCTGAACTACGGTTAGCACACTTCAGGACTCACAGCTCATTAGCTGTATCAGTCACTGCTATGCTAGCGAGTTGACAAAAGAGGACAGACATAGAGAAACGGTATCAGAAAGAAGGATGGGAAGAGTAAAAGCGTTTTCTGAGAAAGAGAGAAAGTCCTGTACGGCTATTTCCACTCAGCCCTCAGTGCTGATCCGGGTGAACCACGGGAAGGCGGCGGCGCTCACCGGAACGTTTACTGACTTAAAGACTCTCACCGGTCGGCCCCCAAGAAGTAAGACAAAGCTTAACTTCCACTGTTCAGAAGCAACGCTCTCAGAGTCCCTCGTCCAGGGCCTCCTGCACCCCGCCCAGCCCAGCCCACTTCCGCTTCAGTCCCGAGTGGCCACTGAAGGACACACGAGGTCTGCAGTGTTGCTGGCTGTACCGTCAACACCTGGAAGGCGGAACTCAGCCCCAGGTGCCAAAGAATCCTCCAGAGCTGCCGCCTCCGCTCAGCTCCCCAGAAGCCAGCAGTGGCGGATTCTGTCTTGCTTCCCTGATTCTGCTCACAGTTCAGAGAAGCTTGAAGCACTTCCTAACCTTTCTGTCCTGCCTACAAACACAGCTTTCTTCATTACTTAACATGTGAAGTCACAATACTTCACAGCATTTCTCCTATCAGGCTCACATCATGCTGGGAAAACACTCAGGCTTCCTCTGCCATCTGTGGTTATTTATAAACTCTGCCTTTTGTTTATAAATGCACCTTAGAGCCACAAGTCTCACCCCCGCAGATGAAGCTCTGAATGGCACTGGTCATGTGGCTGCTGCAATGGGGCTCTTTACAACCTTCTCTCTCCTTCTGTCACACAAGTGATTTCAAGTCCGCCCAAACCCAGGTTCTCTCATGACAAATTAGGCAAAGTATCCGTGGAGAAACACACTGGCTTTCCCCACTGTGTTAGTAGGAAGCTTGCTACTTTTTGACTTTCACTTTGCAGAGGAGGAGATCAGGGCACACATCCTCTCCTTAACCCCTTCAGCCTTTCCTAAAAGGAAGCAGTCACAGAGTTACAAGAATGAGCTCGAAGGAGACTGATGGAGCTAGTTTTCAGGAAAAATTTCAAGCTGCCTGAGGGTCTCTAAGCACTTTCAGATTTCCTGGGAGATTATTTTGAATATTTCTAACTTCTAAGGACAATTTTCAGAGAAGGCAATGGCACCCCACTCCAGTACTCTTGCCTGGAAAATCCCATGGACGGAGGAGCCTGGCAGGCTGTAGTCCATGGGGTTGCTAAGAGTTGGACTCGACTGGGTGACTTCACTTTCACTTTTCAGTTTCACGCATTGGAGAAGGAAATGGCAACCCACTCCAGTGTTCTTGCCTGGAGAATCCCAGGGACGGGGGAGCCTGGTGGGCTGCCGTCTATGGGGTCGCACAGAGTCGGACACGACTGAAGCAACTTAGCAGTAGCAAGGACAATTTCTGATATTAAACTGAACATATACGGGATCATGAATCTTGCCCCCCTTGGAATCTTCAGACTGTGATTTTCAACTCCCCCCCCAAACCTTCTCTTTTACTGATCAGCCCTGCGCTAACAGCACATACACATGCATTCAGCTGTCCTTTAGCAATACACAGCAAAGCCGCAGAATTCTTTCTGCATCAGTAATATTACCTGGAACTGGAACTTCCAAACGATCCTCCAGCCTAAAGCATAAGTGACTGAGAAAGTGGACTCCAGGGCTGGACTGACAGTCTCGGCCCGTGTCTCCCAGCCCTCCCATTACAATCACACTCACAGCCCAACACACACCATCAAATCGCTCTGGGCCTCGGTTTCCTGCTCCATAGGACAGGGGAGACGGGTAGGACCCACCTCACAGGGGAAGACGAAGCACACGCAAGCACTGAGGAGCACCCAGCAAGCAGCAGCGGCTCATCATGCCTGTCACTGTCACCCTCCATGGTACTCCTACAGACGGCACTCCCCACAAACACACACGTTACAGCTGTATTAGCTTATTATTCACATAATTAATGATTATATTGGGCTTGTGCTTAGTTGCTCAGTCACGTCAGACTCTTTGTGACCCCAGGGACTGTAGCCCACCTGGTCCTCTGTCTATGGGATTTCCACTTCCTACTCCAGGGACTCTCTCTGACCCAGGGATCGAACCTCCGTCTCCTGCACTGACACTCAGGCTCTTCCCAGGTGCTGACACCCGAGGGACGCGCGTCCCAGGCCCACACCCATCGAGGACACCACAGCACACCCAGTGCCCGGTGCCGGGAAGCACAGTCGGGGCGGCCGGGAGCCTCAGGGAGGAGAGGGAGGGAGGCAGGCCGTGCTGGCCGAGGAGCCGGCGACCGGCCCCCGGTTCCTGACCCTGGTAGGTTCGGAGCACAGACAGGGCAGTCAGAACAGAGAGCAGCCAAGACCGACAGCCCCTGCCCCCCAACCTAACTTCAGAAGAGCAACATGCTGTAACCTGCACGTAATGATGTCATACGGTTAGAGAGAAGGTAACACGAACCTGGAGACTCGCGTCCGCACCCTGCAACCATGTCCCTACGGTTAGAGAAGAGGGACCTTCCCTGCAGAACAGACGGAAGTGGGAAGTGGGTGGGTACTCTCCAACACGGCTGTGAAGGAGCACAGCCCAGGCCAGTGTCCTCCTCCTCCTGGCTGCAGAGCCTACTGGAGAACCATGCCTCTGGAAAACACATGACGATCCTAAAGCCACATGGCCCCGCGACCACCTTCTGGCAGACGGCGCTCGAGCACAGGTGATGGGGGCCGGCTACAGGCCCACTCAGTCCAAGACAACTTCCAACGGATAGCCCTCCCTCTCTCCCCACCTGCCAGGGCTGGAGAGAGACCCGGGGGCCAGAGGAAGATGCCCAGAGCGGGACCTGAGTGAGAAATAAGCTTCCTAAGGTGAGCCACCGAGGGCTCAGGGCTGTGGAGTCAGTCCACTCCACTGATGCTCCCATGCTGGGCACTCCGGGGCCGTCGCCATGCCACCTTCACTGGCCAGGGCCAGACATCCCAGCAACGCATGTGCCACCCTGGCAGACGGTGGCGGATTCACCGAGGACTCCCTGCCATAGCCACACATTCTACCCAGGAAGGACAACTCAGGTCGGACTCACACTGCGGAGCCCCGCCCCCGCCCCCGGAGGTCAGGCCAGGGTGGGGGCCTCTGACCAGAAACTCTATGCCAGCCCGGCTCCACCACTCCTGTGCTGCACCCCCCGTGCCCTTCCTAGCCATGCACCCCGACCCTCCAGGCTCTGCTGCCCACACTACAGAGAGCTCCGCTTGGGCAGCTCCTGCTCGTGACACTCTTCTGAGCACTCACCCGCCCTGCACAAAGCACGAGGCGGGAACGCACCGGAGCCAGGCCTCACCCCAAGGACAGACAGGGACGCCCAGCCACAACGCTGCCGACTGCGGGCTGTGAACAGCAAGGGCAGGGGCTTCCGTTCGTACCCCCTTTTCCGTCTCAGTGTCTGACTCGAGGGAGAGCGTGTGCATGCTTTAGAGTCAAGAAAAACAGTAAATTCTAAAGGCAAAAGTCAGACGGCCGTGGAGATTCCACAGCTGGCCTGAACGGGCAAAACAAATTAGGGGTGCTTATCTGATCAACCTGAGACACTGATAAAAGGAGGGACGGCCACAGATGCGATCTACAGCTTAGAAAGAAACAGCTGACTCAAGCTGAGTAAACAAGGAAATCTCTGCCTTTGGAAGAGGCTCAACAGAGTAACAATGGAGACAGGGGTTTTGTGGGCTTAACCTTGAAACTAAGGGACACTGGCAAGGTGCGGGAACCTAGGACAGCCAGGTGGGGGCAGCGGGTGCCAGGGAAGGTCGTGGCAGGTCACACACGGGCCCCAAAGGAGAGGAAAGCCACCCTGAGGAGGACAAACGAGGGAGGCCAAAACCGGGACAGAGCCAGCTTAACGATAAACGAATCCTGTCCAACTGGGAAGAAGCCCATTTCCAGGACGACAAACACCTGCAGGAGAGCCAGGTGGAAGCAGAATTGGGAAGAGGGCAGGTAAAACAACAGATGGTTCAGACAGACAGACAGACAGTGGCTGATACTCAACATACACAGTGACAAGGGCTCCCTCTCTGGCGATGTCAGCCAGTGCTGGACGCGAGGGAGACCATCTGGGGAGACGCACAGGCCCCTAACTGCCTCCATTCGCCTCGATGGGCGACAGAACTGGAGTGTGGATATCTAAACAGAAAAATTTTCAGCTCGAAGGTCCCCAAAGCTGCCGACTGTTACCAGTAAGTACTGGCTGTATAAAATACTTTAACAAATAGGTATCGTTAAGCTCACAACACCATTTTTCCCTCACCATTTTCTGTTCTGTTTTGAATACACATGTCACTTTCTTTTTCTCTATTTATACAACTTAACCTCGGACCATGTATTTTGTCCGTGTGGAAAAGCCTGCGCGTTGCTTCCCTAGTATAAACTCTCACCTCTCGCTCAGTAATGGAAGGACAACAGGGTGCCCAGCTGCAAGATCAGCAGACCCGCCTTGAGACAAGACGAGCTGGCTGCTGGATGGGGCGGCCTCAGTGGGCACATGCCTTTGCCTCCTGCTCCTTCTCCTCTTTCAGCCCGAAACTTGGGAAAAAATGACAACACAGAACCGATAACAACAGAGGAAACAATACAGAACTGCTACACCAACCCGGAAGAACTTTCTCTTTTATGCAAAAAATATGACAGCAGGTTTCTAAGTCACTGTTACCCGAGCTGTCCGTTACATGCAGCCTCATTCGCATCCTGGCTGATAACCCTAGTAGCAACTGTGTTTTTCATACACAGCAGAACCAATCGCTTTTCCCCTAAGGGATGAAGAAGCTCAGGTTTACAGGGTTAAACTGAATTAGCCAAAGTCACACTGTCAATGGCAGAAAGCGAAGAGGAACGAAAGAACATTCTGATGAAGGTGAAGAGGAGAGTGAAAAAGCTGGTTTAAAACTCAGCATTCAAAAAATGAAGACCGTGGTCATGGCATCCAGTCCCATCACTTCATGGCAAACAGATGGGGAAACAATGGAAGCAGTGACAGACTTCACTCTCTTGGGCTCCAAAATCACTGGACAGTGACGGCAGCCACAAAAGTAAAAAGACGCTTACTTCTTGGAAGAAAAGCTATGACCAACCTAGACAGCATATTAAAAAGCAGAGACATTACTTTGCCAACAAAGGTCTGCACAGTTAAAGCTATGGTTTTTCCAGTAGTCCTGTACGGATGTGAGAGTTGGACTATCTGCTGAGTGCTGAAGAACTGATGCCTTTGAACTGTGGTGCTGGAGTAGACTCTTGAGAGTCCCCTGGACAGCACGGAGATTAAACTAGTCAATCTCTAAAGGAAATCAACTCTGAATATTCGCTGGAAGGACTAATACTGAAGCTGAAGCTCCAATACTTTGGCCACCTGATGCCAAGAGCCGGCTCACTAGAAAAGACCCTGATGCTGGCAAAGACTGAGGGCAAGAGAAAGGGACGACAGGATGAGATGATTGGATGGCATCACCAACTCGACGGACATGAGTTTGACCGAGCTCCAGGAGACGGTGAAGGACAGGGAAGCCTGGCTTGCTGCAGTCCACGGGCTCACAAAGAGTCAGACACAACTGAGCAAGTGAATACCACCACCAGTGGCAATAAATAGGGCATGAACTCACACTGTCAGACTCCTGGCTTAAAAGTGCTTTCTCCTCTCACACACTGCTTCTCCCGGACCGATCTGTCCTCAGGTACCAAGGTTCCCAAGTCGGGCGCTCTCTTGATGTGAACAGTCATTCAATGATGTCTATCATTTCACAAGTAAAAGGGTAATAAATTACCTCTAGCCAATGCAGGATCTAAGACTATCAGGGAGCTGGAACCTCGCTCAACAGAGTTTCTAGCACTGCTGCCATTCGGCCTTGATCTTTTCACGTAACTGCTCTGCTTTGCTTTCCTTTAATCCCTTTAAAAGTCCAAGGTAAGAAATTATCATCCTCCTCATATAATTCTTATACAAATTGTACTTCCTTTTTGCATCTCTTGTTAATTATATGATGTTATCTATGTTAATCCTATTCAGGAAGAACTGATAACTTTGGTTACAAAAAAAAAAAAAGATGAAAACTTTGCATAAATTGCTTAGCACAAAGTTAATCGTATAATGCAAAGAATAAAGAGGTTCTAATAGCTATTATGTGACTTATCAGCTTCCCTGAAAGGGTCAGTTGGTATATTTTAGTAAGACTAATTGAATACCTTAACAATGTCATTGAAACTTCGTGAATCTTTCAATAAATTACAGCCTGCTGCTTCAACGTGTTTTCATTTATTAATCTCACTTAAAATGCAAAGAACTATATAAGAAACCAAAAGACACTAAATAATGCCTCTCAGTTAATTCTGATTAAATGGGTTAAACGCAAGGAATAAAGACCACTGGTGACCCCCAACACAATTAAAATTAGAGCCCACTGTCACAATGTTAATCCTCTTATTTCAGTGTTTCCCATAGATTTCTTTTTTCTTTCAGGTTATGCCTTGTTTAAATGTCTACATTCATTTTCCTAGAAGGTACTCGCTTATTTGCAGATGCATTCTAAACATTCCGAAGCACCATATTCCTAGCAGCCAGCCCTAGGTTTCCTACTGGGGTGGGGGCCAGAACTTATATGCGCCATGGTAACATTATTGGTTCAAGGAGGAGCAGGCACCGCAAGTTGTAACACTTCAGTACAAAATACTGCTTCTGAGGAACCTACTAAAGACTATTTGCTACTTTTTTTCATAAAATGAAAAACTCTTTATCCCTGCCTCTCACCCCTCCTTTACCCTTTCTTAACAAGCTCATCCAATGACAGGCCCTACCATACACAGGACTCTCTCCACTGCAGCACTCCTGACAAGCACAATCTTATATGTTATGGTTATGAGTCAACTTACCAGATGCAATTATCTTTCTCCAGTTTACTGAGGTGTGTTTTAATATTTTCAGAAAAAAGGAGAAGGTTCAGCACGATCAAGAGACTCAGACTGACCTGGTTCCAATCCTACCTCCTGCACCAGTTATGTGAACTTGAACCTTTTACCCTTTCCAAGACTCAGTTTCTCTATCTGTAAAGTGGAGAAAATGATACCCTCTTAAGGTTGTGGAATGCAAGCTTTGCACAAAATCTGGTATACTGTAATTACTCAATGATACTCTTCATTTTCCACTGACCAATCAGTCACTAGTACGTGCTCCAGAAAGACGGTATTTCCTCACTGAATCAAGGACTGAGCACAGCAGCAGGACCAGCTCCATGGACTGAAAGCATGCAGCCTGTTTCAAAACTCTCATCTGAACGTATCTGCCATGTGGCTCACAACCCGCCCTCCTAACTACCCACTCTGACCACAGAGAATTCTGGCCAAACAGCAACTGGGGAGACTAACGGGGGCACACTGCACAAGGAGTACTGCTGGTCCGTGCAGGAGGACAGCCCCTGGCTGCTGTGACAAGGGGTACACGTGTCTCCAACGCACTGCGCTGCGTGCAGGAAGCAGGACCCACAACGAAGCCCGGCACGCGATTCCCTTCACCCACATTTTCAGAAGCAGAAGCCAGATGAGGGTCTGCCAGGGGCTGGGCTGGGAGAGGGCTGCCTACAAGAGGCGGCACACAATGTCGTCTGGGGAGACAGAACTCCTGTCTACGGCAGTGGTGACGCTCCTGTGTGTAGCTGTGAAAGATCAGACTGTGCATCAAAAGGACTAAATTTCACAAGTTAAAAAAAAAAAAAAAAAACCTCTAGTCTTTTGTAAGAAGCGCTTTCAGGGACTTTAAAATAAGGTCACTTTCGAAATTTATCTGAAAAGAACTATGGCTCTTCAAGGACTCCAGGAAAAATAACATTAATTTAAAAAATGGTATGTTTTGCAGGAGAAATCAGTAAAAATAGGACAGAGATTTTCTTTGCACAGAAGTCATTCTAAGACTTTGAAAATTTGTGCTATTGTATTTCATTGGCTGAATTATTAAATTACAGATGGACAAGTCATACTCAAAGTTTAAGTCTACTCTACAATGGAACTATATATCTCGGGATTTATGAAAGGTATTCAACTCAATTTGACGTTCTTACTTAGCCCAAAATTAAATAAAATAGTATATCACACTTTAACAGTGCAGTTTTTACACTGAGACTTAATGGCTTGACTTGATCTCTTGAGTATTCCTATGGGATCCCAGGTTTGTTAAGAATCCACCTGCCAATGCAGGAGGTGCAAGAGATCCTCTGGAGAAGGAAATGGCAACCCACTGCGGTATTCTTGCCTGGGAAATCCCATGGACAGAGGAGCCTGGTGGGCTACAGTCCATGGGATCACAAGGAGTTCAGACTGAGCACACCTGCGTACTCCCTGCCTTCGCGCTACGGGTGTGGACTCGCACCACCGTCTCTCCACTCAGCACACACAATGCACGCTGACAGGGCACGCAGTCAAGTCCACGGGGCGCTCAGCTTTATAGCCACCATATTTAATAGCTGTTACCACAGTGCTAAGCTGCTCCTGTTACTGCTGCAGATGGGAATTCACTGATATGATTAAATTTGATGGTATGATAATGTATGGTAATCATGATTAATCAGAAACCCACTAGCAAATGGAGGATGTTGGGTATTATGTCACCTGCATTTTAAAATGCATTCTCGTGCTGCAAGCCTGACAATGTCTGACAGCGGGAAGAGTCTCCTCCCACAGCTGCCTGCTACTACTCACAGATCTGATCAGAGAAAATGCCCGTCATGACTTCCCCATCTTAAGTGCTAATAATTACAGAGCATTGAAGGCAAGTTGTAAAAACAGTGAGGGTTCAAAAGAAAGACTTCTTTTTCCTAGATGGAATAAAGTCTGGATTCACATCTGCAAGGGCTGTAATCAGAAAGAAATGTAATTTGATGCAGCAGTCTCATCAAACATGATTTGCATGAAACGCCATATAAAACACATCCAGAAGTGTCAATCACCACCACCTGATACCAGGCCCCCTGCTCCATGGAAGCACAGCGCAGTCAGACCCACCTGAGAGGTGCTGGAATCACACGGGAGACACAAATCTCAGCCCCAGGTATCGGGGTCTACCTCACAAAGGCATCACTAAGAAGACTAATTCAAGCTCGGCATGCTAGTCCTTTCTGAACTTAACTTAGTTTTAATTTAAACAAAGATCACTAGGAAATTATTCAGCAGCCAAATTACTAAGTATTTAACTAGCTACCCTGAAATACCAGCCTTGACAGAAACACCAATGCAAAATGAATGAATAGGTTTTAAAATACCCTAAGTCAAGAATCTTCACAATGGGAGTTAAAATTTATCCATACGCTTTATCTGACACTGAAAATAAATTACATTAGCAAAATCTCAAAGCAACACTTCTGAAAATATCATTAATCAACACTCCAGTGTTACTTTAAGTGGACAAACTTTTAAAAACAACAAATCTGAGGACAAATACATAAATGAATAACCATACTTACAGATAAGGAAAGGACTTAAAACTTTAATGACAAAAACATCAGAGACAGCCTCTGTGGAAAGAGAAACCTATGAAACTAACGTGTAAAACACAGATGTTGGAACTCAGAACAGAATTCTAACAGACACAGAAACACAAGCCTACTTGCAGAAAGGTGAACAGTCTCCCCAGCCCCACTCCCCTGCAAAAACAAAACAAAAGAGAAAACCACACTGTCCTGCAAAATCCCACTCAAAGGTCCTGGCAGGAACGGAAACACTTCAGGAGCAGACTGGGGCACGGTAGGTGGCTAGATGCCAGGACTGGACAGGACAGAAGGAGCTGAAAGGGAGGAGGGACCGACAGGCATTCTGAATTCCTGAGCACACGCTCTCTTCCTGTGTCTGTCCGCGATTGTAAGCAGTCACTACTTCCAAGGCACATTTTACATTCAGCAGATTAATATTCTGATATGAAAGTAAGCATGAAAAGGATTCATTCTCTGATATGTGTGCTATCAACTGAGACATATTATAGTTTAAAAAAAGATTCACAATTCTGACCTGAAAAAATAAAATAGTCCTGGGAATAAAGGCTTAAGTGAGAAGAAAGCACTAATGGCTATATCTGTAACTAAAATTAAATACGTGAATCTAATTTTTAGACAGAAACCTAAATGACAAAGCACTTCACTAAATCCCATGCACGAAGGAATGAAGGAAAAACACCGTCTGGACAGAGGCTGACTTGACACAAGGCGCGCTGGCTCGCTGCTGAGAGCTTGAGCGGGAGTTTCCAAAACGATCAAAAGGAAGGCATCCCTTTCTTAGGATATTACTTTGACATTCAAATCTTTGTTTTTAGAAAATGTTTATTCAATTCTATAAATAAAATTCATTAACAGGAAATTAAAATATTAGTGTTGCTACACTAAGCGTAGCTTGTGTGTGCTCACTCACTCAGGCATGTCCGACTCCTTGACCTCACGGGCTGTAGCCCGCCAGGCCCCTAGAGTTCTCTCTAATTGTTTAATTCTAAGACTGCAGGTATTATCACTTAGTACAGTTTCTAGGCACACTAGTGCTAAATTGAGAATTCTCAAGTTTTTACAAAACTGTCCAACAAAATAGACTATTAAGAAAGTAAAATTGAGGACTTCCCTGGTGACCCAGGAGTTAAAACTCCCCCTGCCAATGTAGGGGACACGGGCTCGATCCCCGGTCTGGGAAGACCCCACATGCTGCAGGGAAGCCCATGTGCCACAACGAGTGAGCCCCTGCTCAGAGCCCGAGGCCACACTACTGAGCCTGCATGCCCAGAGCCCGCGCTACCAAACGAGAGGAGCCACTGCAACGAGAAGCCTCCACTCACCGCGTGCCCAGAGCCCGCGCTACCAAACGAGAGAAGCCACTGCAACGAGAAGCCTCCACTCACCGCGTGCCCAGAGCCCGTGCTACCAAACAAGAGGAGCCACTGCAACGAGAAGCCTCCACTCACCGCGTGCCCAGAGCCCGTGCTACCAAACAAGAGGAGCCACTGCAACGAGAAGCCTCCACTCACCGCAACTAGAGAAAGCCTATGCGTATCATCAAAGACACAGCACAGCCCGAAACAAAGTTTTAAGAACAAGAGAAAGTAAAGTTTACTAGTGTTGAGAGAGGAGAAGGAATACCTTCACATTTATACCAACTGTATCCTAATCCCGTTAAAATCTGAAAACCTAGAGCTACTTCCAACTACTGTCTGCCTTTTTTACTCTCTAGTCAACTGATACACCTGAATTCTTGTACAGTTAAATGTGGATTATGGAATTCTACTGTGCAAAAGATATACCCCTTCTCTATACTGTTTCACACAGGTGCCTAATAAACAGCAAGGCAGCACACAGTCACATCCCTGCACACACGCACTGAACAACTATTCATCTGGACTTGGGCACACGAGGTCCGGGGTCAGACTGGTTCCACTGAGCACAAGATGACTGGGACTCTACAGAGACATGAATCTGCTTCTCACACAAGACGAGTAAGCATACGAAGCTGTCCAGGAGCAGAGCAATGGAAATTCATTAAAGGGGTTTAGGCAGGGGAAAGACAAAGTCAAAATGCACTTTGCTTTGCTTGACACAATCTGTAATTCAAATCTTTATCCTGTGCAGCAAGAAAGCACACTGATTCACACAGACCCTATGATGAAACTGAAGCTAGCCTTCCTAACATATGTTTTATCAATTGGTGTGTGTGTGGTCACTTTACAAAGCAAAATTCAGTTTAACAAATAAAGACTAAACTCCTCTATCGAAAAGAACCAAGAAAGAGCCCGCAGGGTACACTGCCATCAGTAGGAAATCCCCAAGGGGCTTTCTCAAGCCCCAACAGTATTCTCTCTTCAGGAGGAAACTAGGCTTTGTGGGCCTGTGCTCATACGCTTTATGGTTTAAGGACTAGCACTATCCAGAACACTCAGCACATGAGAGACGAAGTGGTCACGAAACCACATCTACATTGACTAAAAAACCAAGCAGAATCGATGAGTAGAAAAGGAAAGAAATAATGTTACTCAAAAAAGATAAACGCACCCCAATGTTCACAGCAGCAGTATTTACAGCCGCCAAGACTGGAAGCAACCTAAATGTGCACCAACAGATGAATGGATAAGGAAGACGTATATACATGTACACACACAATGGAATAGTACTTTGCCATAAAAAAGAACATTTTGCCATCTGCAGCAATGTAGGTGGATGTGGAGGATATTAAGCTAAGTGAAATAAATCAAACAGAGAAAGACAAATACTGTGCGAAATCACATATATGTGGAATCTAAAAAATACAACTAGTGAATGTAACAGAAAAGCAGCAGACTCACAAATATGGAGAATAAGCCAGTGCTTACAAGGCAGAGGGTGGCAGGGATGGAATAAGGGTGGGAGAGTGGGGGATACAAACCGCTGGGTATAACATAGGTTCAGGGATATATTGGACAACAAGGGGAATATATCCAAAACTTGGAAATAACTGTAAAAGAAAAATAACTTTTAAAATTATATAAAAATTGATACTCATTAAGATGTTTTAAAACTAAAAAAAAATCTGGTGTATGTAAAACAACAGGAGCCAGTCTAGAGTTAGCCTCCTTCCCAGTAATAATTTGAAGCACTTCAGAAAAAACCCTCTGTTGTAACTTAATCTGCCTGCCAGTGCAGGAGATGCAGGTTCAATCCCTGAATTGGGACGATCCCCTGGAGAAGGGGACTGCTACTCATTCAAGTTTTCTGGCCTGGAGAATCCCATGGACAGAGGGGCCTGGCAGGCTACAGTCCACAGGGTGCAAAGAGTCAGACACAACTGAGCACGCAGTTTAAGAACCAGCACTGGGGCTTAAAGACACATGTTAAATGGCAGTAACTATTTCTCAAATTACATCACACATATGACTAACCTCTAGCCTGTTTCCCATCATCTGTACACATAACCCACCTTAAAAATAACAAAACATTACACCTCGCAAAAACTGCTCCAAGGGCAGTTCAGTAATATTTACCATCCTCAGAGTATTATATAACTTTTAGTTTAATTTCTCACAAATTATTTTATTATCCTCTTTGTAATGACTTCAAGTAATACAAGGTTTCTTTTAGTATCAGATACAAATGTTTGCACAACTGAAATTATAAGTAGCTGAAAACTGCAAATGATTATTCTAATTTTATATTTACACACAACCCTGCTTTATAATTTTAAACTACATTTGCTTTCATCAAATTTTATCTCGGCATTTCTAATAAACTATAAACACAAAATCAATTATGATTCTAATGCAAAAGCTCACAACCCTGAAAATAAGAAAAACTACATTTTAAAAAATGTTAGTGCTTTATAATAACTAGCAGTTAAATTATTCACCAAACACACATATTTACCCTTGAGTAATGAAATTAATACATCCTAACTATTTAGACACCTGTTTCAAGCAAGGATCTGTGCTCAATAAATGTCACCTAATTTTTAAAATAACTAGATTTTAGAACTTATCAGTTAATTTTTTAAAATTAGCTAATAAAGCATATGAAACCAGTAAGAATCAGTTCTAGAAATAATATGATGTCATAAAGATTAACTACAAATCAAGAAAGTTCCTAAAAAATATTCTGAACCTTTAAATCCAATACTGTCTTTTTGAATAATCATCTGACTACACATTGAGATCTTTCATTTATGACCCACATAAACATGGTAGCTGCTGCTGCTGCTGCTGCTGCTGCTAAGTCGCTTCAGTCGTGTCCGACTCTGTGCGACCCCAGAGACGGCAGCCCACCAGGCTTCCCGTCCCTGGGATTCTCCAGGCAAAAACACTGGAGTGGGTTAACATGGTAGCTACTACTGAGGATCAAAGCTAGGGTCAAACAGGTCATTTAGGTATTTCCAGGAAATCAGATTATTTAGCATCAACAAAACTACATCTGTTTTATATACAAACTAAAATGTTATGGTCTGGTCCTTTTTTTTTTCTCAAATTGTTCTTAGAACACATTCTCACTGATTTAATAAAACTATGAACTAACTACAAATCAAACAAAAAGTCAAATAAAATGAAATTTATTTATTTAAATGGATAACTATTTAATGGACATTTTTCTTCTAATTAAAACATTATCAGAAGAATGGATAAAATTATGGGAACACAGGAAAGTGGGGCGAGGGTGTCTTAAAGATACTTTAAAAAGAAAACCCGCATTTTTAAAATATAAAACCAATGGCTCATGAAGACCTTTGCGCTTGTTTTTTTAAACAAGTAGACATCTCATTATTACTCCCTAAAATGGCATACACACACTCACACTCCCCCAAGTGCACAAATGGCTCCACACACAAGATAATAAAGGCCCTTCCTCACCTAACATAAGGCAACAATAAAATCAAAATTCACATTCTTTAAGACAAAAGGCATTCTACTGATGATCCTGATTCAACAATTTTACAGTTAAACAAAATTAATTCCATTCTCAAAAATCCATTGACCTTAAGCTTTTAACAAACATTTTCCACTGCAAAAATTATTGTCAATATTTACAAATCCTTAAACTTATATTTGGCTGGCACCACTTGTATTTGCCGTATTAATATTTCCTGGTAAATGTGTGCTCATCCCTACGAGAGCAGAAGGAGCAGCTGCTACTCACTGGGAATCTCTGGGGTCCCACCGCAGGTCTCGGCTGGCTCGGGACTGGCAGCAAGGGCACTGTGAGGAAAACAGCACTCGTTACACTTGGCTTTACCTGAACCCGCCAGGAGAGGAGCACAGCACACCGAGCGCCACACGGAACACACACGTGCACAACACGCTAGGTTTACACTTAAGCAAAGGCTGCATGTTTGTACTGATACGATTCCATAAAGGGACGGGGAGAGAACTTTTGTCTTCAGTGTACAACAGCACAAGCAGAAGCTTCCATTTCAACGGTGAATTCTTACTTAGAATTAAAATACTCCGCACCAGAGAAGATATTATTCCTCTACAGTAAGAAACCTCCTTTGTTTCCGACATCCATATGCAGGTGATCCAGGGTATCTAATCCGAGTTACATTTTCCGACGCCCATTGAACACAAATTTATATCCCAATCCTCCAGGCTCATAAGGGAGGGAGGTGGGAGACGAGTGAAGCGGGCAGAGAAGAAAACGCACACGCACAGTGTGGCTATCTGTGCCGGCTGCTGTGACGCAGGACAACCGACCCGACAGCCTGCCACGCCGAGACCTGTCGTCTGTGTGTTTCAAGAGGCACAGTTCCAGCAACTTGCCAGAACAGTGTCAAATAGTTTCAAAAACAGGGAAAAGGCCAGATGCTAGCTCCACACCCTGCATGTTTAAGCTGTTTCATACACGAGCCTTATACTGATTTTGATTTGGGAGGTAAAAAAATCCCCTCGCAAGAGGTGCCCACTCTATGGTAGCATGCTAACCCCTCCATTAAAATGTCCTGCCAGACGCGTCCAGGAAGATTTCGGACGGCCAGGTGCAAGGGCTGAAGGGCAGCCCCTTCTCAGCTTCACACCCCGGAATCTTCCTCACAAGGACTTCGGAAGGTCATGTGGAAATGCACCTTTAAAGAAGTGATGGAGGGAAAATGAGGTCACGGGGGCAGGGCAGGGGCCCTGATCCAACATGACCAATGTGCTTATAAGAGAAGATCAAACACAGACAGACACAAAGGGATACCATGGAGAACTCAGCAAGAACAATGTAACAGCATTTAGTTTTAATTTGAAAAAGTTCTGGTAAATCAGCACCACAGAAGTAATACAGCTTAAAAGTCAATCAACATTATTTTTAAAATAGAGCACTAAGATAAACTATTTTTTGCTTATTATGATTAAGCAAAGAAATCGGTACATTAGACTTCTGATTAAGATCACACTTCTCCCTACCTGCTTCCTCCTCCGCTGTGAACAGGAGACAATTTACAACCTGTAATGCTAAGAGACCGTTCCAGCTGAACCTTGAACTCTTTACATTTGGCATTTAATAGTTATATCCCACACTGTCCCATGAATTAATGGACTAGGTTTTCAATTTTAATACTGAAAATCTCAAAAACATGTTAAATTTCCAACAAAACTGGTTGATTACAATATGATAAAACACTCTTCATCCTTGAAAAGAAAGTAGGTGCTATCAAAGGTATGCACACATCTTTTTAATTTTTTAAAACACCTTTTGACTGTGTGAGGCTGAGAATCACTGGGTTACTCTATCTTTTGCGTACAGGAGACAACTAGACAACCAGTCTCTCTCAAGAACAACAGTGGTTTTCTATTTAACTAAGCACAGTCAAGCTGCTGTTTCCAGAGCTGCCCCAGCCCTGAGACCTGCATGTTCTCCATGACCTTACACCACCTCAACCTTCCCGCCTCACTCCCTCCATGACCCTAACCTCCCGACTGCAGAACCCCACAAACATCTCCTGGCCCCTTATCATCATACACTCCATGGCCTTCACTGTGAGCAAGACGCCTCCTCTACTGCTTCGTCAACAGCCTAACTCCAGCAACTCCAATGCTGTCTAGGCTACACCTGACGCAGAAAGGGGAGTGTGGTTGGAGAGAACCATGCAGGTGGCCAGGTCTATCCAAGCTCATGGCCGACAGCTCCAGGGGGTGCTAGGGCTGCCCAGTACTCCCACTCTCCGGCTCCCCAACGTCCATCTTGGCAACGTCCATCTTGTATCATCCCTGTCAATACAATCGTCTCCCACGCTTGCACCCCGTTCCCGCTCAAGCCCACCTCAATGAGGCGTGTACCGCCACCACATCACCAAAAGCACCCTGCCTGAACCCCACAGACCCGGCGACTGTGGGCCCAGCACCCAGCCTGCAGCCCGCCCCCAGCCGCCCGAGCACTGGGCTCCCCCTCCCTGCAGACCCCCACCCTGGCATGTCACGTGCCCCAGGTTCCAGGCCCCAGGTCCATCGAGATGCCACAGAGCCCCACTCCAGCTCCGCACCCAGACCTCGTCTGCACGCTTCCTGGTCACCTCACCCCGACACGCGCGCCTGCGTGTCTAGGTGTCTCCAGCACAGCGCTCGCGGTCTCCCCTGAAAACCTGCTGGGCCTCCAGCGCGCTCCGTGACAGCAACCCCGCCCTCCAGCGCTCGGGCCCCTTCAGCGTCGCTGCGTCTTCTCTCCCGTCCACACTCAGCCCATCCATCAGTCCTGCCCTGAGGCACGCCCGGCTCCTGACCCGGGCCACTGCACTCACCTCCCCACTCAACACCTGGTTTCCACCCCTGCCGCTCACGAGCCCACTCTCAACACAGCAGCAAGAACAACCCTTGTCAAACACACAGCGACGATGCTATTCCTGTGCTCAGACTCCTCTAATCACGGCCCACTTCATTCGGAACAAAAGCAAAGCTCTCAGGAGGCTCCCAGGTCTCACACGACAAGGCTCCGCATTTCTCTCCACCGCTGCACTCCACTAATTGTCACCTGGTCTCTCTTTAGTTACCTGAACACAAAAGGCACAGCCTCGTCAGAAAGAGGCGCCTCTGCGCCGGCCGGCCCCTCTGCCTGGAAGACCCCTCCGCTGACAGGCACGGCAGCAGCCCCCGCCCCTTCGGGTCTTCCCTTCTCAGCGCAGTCGGCCCCGCCACCACAGGGCTCCCCTGCTCTCCTCAGCACTGCGCTTCCGTTCTCCAACGCGCCACACGGGGCCTTCATTCACCGTCTTCATGGCTCACTGTCGCTGCTAAGGTGCTAGATGACACCCACAGCAAGCGCTGACCGCTGTGTTCACCGGCAGATCTCCAACCCCACGGAGAACGGCGTCTGCCTCAACGCTGCGCTGAGCGGGTGCGTGAAGATACGCTCCGTGTCCACTGCTCAGAACTAGTCTCCTCGCTTGAGGAACGTGCGTCTGTGATCATACTATCAGAACTGACCATGAACAGACGGGTGTGCACCTCTGGAACTCAAAAAAGCAGCGCGAGTGGCACCTGAGGGGACAGGCCCTTGGCACTCAGCCCCACCAGGAAGTGACGAGGAGGGCCACCCAGAGCCCTCCACAGTGGCCTCTAAGGCCCTGCGCCTTTGCCGCACGCTCGCAATGCCCTCCCCGGAGCACCGTGACAGGAGACACACAAGCTGAGAGGAGCCTGACCCGGCAGCCGGCATGCATGTGAGCAGTGGGAAGGACTCGGGGAGCCCCCGGAGTCCTTATGGACCTGGAAGTGATAACGGACTAGGCAGTCACCTGGAACTTGACCACAGCAAAGGAGACACGTACCTTGAACGGGCGTCACCACGGCCCCTTTGAAGTGGGGGTTGATGTGTATGTTCTTGGGCTGCTGTGGGGTCACGGGAGGAGGGGTCATCATCACCCGGGGGGCCTCGATCTGGGGCGGCATGTGCATCCCCTGCGGAGGGGACGGGTGGTGCGGGTGCTGCAGGGGCAGCAGGGGCTGGAGCTGCTGCTGCTGGAACAGACTGCGGATCGGCTGCTGCGGAGGCGGTGGCGGTGGTGGCGGGGCGGTGGCTGAGGCTGTGGAGGAGGAATTAATCTTGGAGAGTACGTCTAAAACCACCAAAAGAGACAAAGTCACAACAATCAACACTTACAAGGAAAAATGCCAGTGCCTTACAGATTTCACACTGACTGCACTGTAAGAGTTGACTCAGAAGTAAGTTTATTAGTAACAAACGTATAGAACAGCAGGATAAATGAGCTGCTCCACCTGCTCACAGTTATGGCTACCGTCTGACGACGAGAGCCAAAATCAGGACAAAGAGGGAAGACCGCAGCCCCCGAACATAACGCATAGATTCCAAAAGGGAAAAACTGCAGCTCAACCATCAGAACTGCCTGCCACGAGCCACGCATTGTGGGCGGAGCACAAGCTGCCTGGGCGGGCCCACTCCTCCTCCAGAAAGCCTAAGAGACAGGCGGGCAGTGCAGGGGCAGCCCCGCTAGAGAGCAGGTGGCAGAGAGGGCCAAGGGCTCCCAGAGGGGAGGGACAGTTCCTGAGAAGGTGGCCTCTGAACCAGGAAGGAGGGGAAGGAGCCAGGCAAGCGGTGGAACGGCATCGCCTGAGAGCAGCGGAGGCGGAACACACGCCCGGAGGCGCACTCGTGGGCCAGCGTGGCTGCAGCCACATTCGAAGATCGGAGGGTGCTAGAGTGGGAACACACACCCTCTGTGTGGTCAAGGATCTCGGGGTTACTTAGCGCAACAGTCTTGAGAGAGGAGGAGACCCCCACCACAGCCTCAAGAGCACTGGGCCTCCTCCCCTCCGCCGGTGTCTTAAGCACGCGCTGACAGGTCTGTATGTGGAGTAACTCACCGCCAACAAGCCTACGAAGCCGGCCCGTCGTGATCCTCCTCGCGGCTGGCAAGCAGAGGAGCAGAGAACCTGGTTCCACAAGCCCTGCCTATGAGCACTCATCCAACCGGCCGCACAGGGCGGCAGAGGCGACAGGCTGCCACCAGCCAGGGCACCCTGCACACTGGTCGCCTGGGATGACGCCAGACTTCAGAGGCTTCTGAATTCCATTCCGGAGCCTCTACAGTGTCTGATGACGATGACTAACAGTGTGTGACAGACGAGGGGAAAGGGGACAGAAGAAGACGGACCATTTAACAGGCTACAGACGCCGGGAGCTAAAGGAAAGAAACAGCCGTGGTCTGAGAATTTTGAAACCCAAGTGTGCACGACCTTGTCGAACCTGTCCTTCCTCGGGGAGGGCTTTCCTGAAGATGCAGAGCTAGCATAAATCCATGGGCACACATGCTCCCAGAGACTGGTCCGTTCCCTCCTCTGAGGCACGGCATCTGTACCGTGCATAGCTGTGCGTAAAGCAGCCTCTTCCATCCCATCAGCACTGAATCCGCACGGGCAGCGCGCTGACAGAGGGGCAGCTTAACTAAACCTGAACTCAACCGGGAAAGCACACAGGGCAGGGCCCCGCACTCGACCACGCGAAGGACTTTTAAGGAGATCACATGTTCTAAACAAGGGGAATTTAGAGCCTGGGCAACAGCCATGCAGAGAAGCCCAGGGCAGCTAGGAAATGAAGAAACTGAGCTGGCAAGAGGTGCAGGCTAGAGACCCAGACTCATGTGGAGAGAGCAGATGGCAGGAAGGACAATGTTGCCGAGTGAGAGCTCTGATCAGAAACTGGCCTGAGGACAATGCAGCCAAAGAAACAGGAGAGAGAGAAGGGGCCCCGTTGGAAGAGATGAGACTACACCCCAATCTCAAGACACTCAAAGTAAGAGAGGCTCAAGAAAGGAGCTCACAGGTGACGCCCAAGGGCCCAGAGAGCAGTCTACTAGGACAGACTGCAAAGGTGAGGAGGCGATCCTCAGAGCACGCTCGGGAGCGGCAGGAGCAAAGTGCCAGCGCCAACAGATGGACCAAGGAGAAAACAGACACAAGCAGAGCCACGGCAGAAAAGGAGCCGGAGACACAGACGGCTCTGGGCTGGGGTGCGGCCGGGACCAAGGTGGACATGAGCAGAGCAAGGTTAAGGCCATGCCAGAAAGCCGTGACTGCTTCAGCAACCTGCAGCTTTAAAATACCACTGCTAGCAAAGATGCACGTACAGCTCACAGGCCAAGGCTCCGGCAGGCGGAGTCGGGCCGGCAGTAGGTTGAGCCCGCTAGCACCTAGGGAATTCCAAACACGATGTTGCTGTCAGGAGGGACTTGGGCCAACTGACACTTGGGTAACACTTCTAAAGCACTCAGGGCTCCCAGTTGAGCCTCTCTATCTGGGTAAGAAAGTAGGGAGTTCAGTTATTTTTCCAGGATCATGGAGGAACAGCTATGTAAAAACTCGTCACCTACTGGCTGTTTCCCCGCTTCGGAGGCCAAAATCATGGAGCTGGCAGTTCAACACACACAATGCAACTTGGGGGCGAGGACGCAAGATGGGGAAGAAAAGGAAAAAACTGAAGGGCCAATCTTCCTGTTATCAGAGAAGCTTAAAAACAAATGGGTATGAGCAGAGAGCAGCTATCAGTATCATCAATCTCTTTATGCCGTGATCAACCCACCAGCCTTTCTTCCCTGTTCACTGAAATTAGAATTCTCATGCAAAAACAGTATATCACCTTTTCTATTTTGTTATTTCACAAATGAATGCCTACTAAAACACAATTTTCTACTCCGAGGTCAGGTGTGATTTTCCCCTACACGCACGTAATAATGTAGGAGGGTAGATAGTGCAAACACATATTTACATTAAATAAATCTGTCCTTGAAGACTAACTTCTGAAGGAAAAATTGTAAAATACTACAGTTAACTGAAAGAACAACAACCCCAAAAAAACCACTACACTTCCTGTCTTTGTTCCTGAGAAATTCAAACGAAGCTGAAATTACAATTACATGATTTAGTCCTAAATTATGAAAATTTTTAATGGATATGACAATCTCCATTTCTATGGAGAGGAGATGACAGTTATTTGTAAGAGAAACTGCTACATTTAAGGAAAAACCTATGGTAAGCAGATTATAAGAAAAAATATTTTATAAAATACACCATTATGGCTAGATTCTCAATGTAACACAGTCTGTGTTTTCAGGATGGTGTTCACAGGAGCAGCGCCCCTCCACCAGCAGAAGAGACGAGCAAGGTTCCTGTGTGGTTTAACCCGTGGAAGACATCAGCTCTCTCACTGATTCTTTCTTCCTCAGTACTGGCAAAGAATCAGTCTTCACCACCTCAATACTAGAAGACTGGATTTTTAAGACCATATACTGGATGAGTTACAAGCTGGAATCAAGATTGCCAGAAGAAAAACCTTGGATATGCGGATGATACCACTCTAATTGAAGAAAGTGAAGTGGAACTAAAGAGTCTCTTGATGAGAATGAAGGAGAGTGAAAAAAAGCCGACTTAATACTCAATATTAAAAAACTAGGATTTTTTTGGCATCTGCTCCCATCACTTCATGGCAAATAGAAAGGGAAAAAGTGGAAGCAGTGACAGATTGCCTCTGCTTAGGCTCTAAAGTCACTGCGGATGGTGACTGCAGCCATGAAATTAGAAGACAATTGCTTCTTGGCAGGAAAGCTATGACAAACCCAGACTTAAAAGCAAAGACCACCTTGCTGACAAAGGTCTGTATAGTCAAGGCTTCTGTAAAGTCAAGACTATGGTCTTTCCAGTAGTCATGAACAGATGTGAGAGCTGGACAATAAAGAAGGCTGAGTGCCAAAGAACAAGTGCTTTCGAATTATGGTGCTGAAGAAGACTCTTAAGAGTCCCTTCGACTGTAAGGAGATCAAACCAGTCAATCTAAAAGGAAACCAACCCTAAATACTCATTGGAGGGACTGATGCTGAAGCTCCAATACTCTGGCTACATGATACAAAGAGCAGACTCAGCGGAAAAGACCCTGATGCTGGGAAAGATTGAAGAAGGCAGGAGGAGAAAGGGAGCACAGAGGAGGAGACGGTTGGATGGTATCACCGATTCAATGGACATGAACCCGGGTAAACTGCGTGAGATGGTTGAGGGACAGCGAAGCCTGGAGCGCTGCGGTCAGTGGGGTCACAAAGAGTCAGGCACCACTTCGCAACTGAACAACGAAATCATACCACAGGGTATAAAGAAACTTTAGCTGTGACGCCTTTTACTAAATTTTCATCTCAGACTAAGGCAAATGCAAAATACGAAACCCATACCAGAGAGAACTTTCCCTTGTTCTCAGCGTGCAGGCTCCCAGGACGGAGCTGAGCAACTCACCACCACAGGGGGCTGCGTGGGCAGCAGAGCGGGCCTGTGGTCCTTGGCGCGCCCCCGCTCGCTGCTCTCCCTCCTCTGGTCTCCAACGCCACGGCACAGGGACGCACCTCCTCTCCTTCCTCCCCGCCTGGAGCCGTACCGGCCCTGCTTGTGCTGTCGCTCCCTCTCTTCAAATTCAAGCAACGCAGCTTTGGCTTCTGCTGAAAGCTCTATTTGAAAAGATGCATATGTGTTAGATACCTTCAAAGAGGCGAAATCAGATCTATAGGGAGACACAAAATAAAACAAGTATGTGACAAGGAAACTCAGGATCAGCGGGTGCTTCACCAACATCAAACAACTCCACTTCAGCAGTAAGCAGCCGGGGGTAGGGTACAGAGACACCCGGACGCCATGAACGAGGCCTGTTACATGAAGACATGCTTCTTCTTTAACATACGAGGACCTCCTGTAAATCTGAATCTTCATTTGAGACCACTAAAATGTGCTGAGGAAAGCTAAAAAGGAGGAGCTGAAGAAGTTCAACCCAACCACCACTCCTCATCTGCTAGGCATCACGTTCTTTCACTGATGGCAGATGATGTTGGTCAAGACCTGGCTACCCCAGTAACCAGGACACTCGTCTATGCGAATCCAGTGTAAGTATTAATTCACAGTGGCACAGAGACTCAAAAATTAGAAATCACTGATTGTTCTGCTTTAAAAGCAAAACTACTAATAAAATCACTCTTAAGCCAAGTACTTAAATTTCATAAAGAACGGAAACTCATTTAGTACTACACCAAGCCAGATTTTCTGATTTATTTAAAAACAACACCAACTTTACTCTGTGCAGACAGACCTCCATCCATACCACCTGACAGGGAAGCTACAGCAAATGCGAGCAAAGCCACAGAACATGCCCTCCTCTCTGATCAATGCTATGGGGCCACAATCAAAGTTTCTGGCCCTACTCAGTAGGCACATTATTCTGAATTCTTAGAAGAAAAAGTAACTTATTCAAATACAGTTCTAAGCTATGATAATATATGCTCTATTAGTAAACACCTTTCAAAGATTTCACTGAATTCTACTAAGAAGCATTCCCATGCCTTCTTCCCGGAGAAGGCAATGGCACCCCACTCCAGTACTCTTGCCTGGAAAATTCCGTGGACGGAGGAGCCTGGTAGGCTGCTGTCTATGGGGTCGCATAGAGTCGGACACGACTGAGCGACTTCACTTTCACTTTTCACTTTCATGCATTGGAGAAGGAAATGGCAACCCGCTCCAGTGTTCTTGCCTGGAGAATCCCAGGGACGGGGGAGCCTGGTGGGCTGCCGTCTATAGTGTCGCACAGTCGGACACAACTGAAGCGCCTGAGCAGCATGCCTTCTTCCACAGCAGAGGGTACATTTTAAATATTACCAGTTTTTCTCCTACCTTGGATTCCATAATCATCTCCACACTCTTCCAAAGTCTCTAAGCCACATTTCATTTTCTGGAAATTGTTTCTAAGGTAACCCCCTTCCCTTCAAATGGATCTAGACTCCATTCCAAAGAAAATTTAATCTCCTCTTAACAAGCACAGACTTTTATTCTAATCTTGACTACATGACAGGTTCACATACACATTTTATGTGGTGAATCAGCAATTATTTTTCTAGTGGTCTAAGTGTCAAGATTAATTTCACTATCCCCAGTAATAAAATGGTTTCAAATGACATCTTTAATCAGCAAGTAAAAATGCATTCCTCCAATTGAGACAAGCTGTCACAAAAGGTCACCAAAATATGACAGGATGGAAATTACATTTGTAACTTCAACTGAAATGTTAATTTCTGCTTAAGTGTTTTCTGAACTTGGTCCATATTCCAAAGGAAAGAGATAAGAGTGTAATGTAACAAAGTTTTACATTGTGTTGTCCCCTTCTAAAATGTGCTTAAGAAAAACATATGTACCTAAAAATACTTTAACTAATACATAATGAATGTCTACAAAATACAGTTTATTTGGCAAAACAGAAACAACAAATGACAGTCTGAGGTTTTTATTTTTGGTTGTGGCTTTTTTTTAAATAAGATAATTGAATCAAGAAATTTTTGAAAACCTTGCAAATGCACGGACCATTGTGTAAACTGAAGGTAGTTATCTTACTGCTGGCACTAGTGATCTTAAATTGTTATTAATATATGAAAAAATTGTATGTTATTGCAGATGTTTATTTCTTTTCTCTATTGGAGTATTCTGCTGTATAAATACACAATTTGTATATCAATTAAAAAAAACTGTTTTCCCCAAAGATCATTTGCCTTAAGCAAAAGTAACCAAGGATATTATTTCAAGAGAACATTATGTGGGCCTAACAACAATGTTCTTCAGGCTAAAGCAATGAAACATAATTTAACGTATTACCTGTGCCCAGTGAAACTTGGAATACAGCAAAACCCAGCAGGGTACTTACAGATCACAAATTATAAAAGCCTAACTAAAATAAGCACAGCCTTTCGTTTTCCACTGGTACTGCTTCCAGAGAGAATCTGAGGTCCACCTCCTAGGGCAAAAGAACTGGCCCCTCTGAACCTCTGTGCTGACACTTCAGGGTAACTGGTCAGTGACACCCATGTTTTAGAGACGGCTTTTGACTTTGCCATTCAAAATAAATCTTTCTCTTACACATGCATGTTCTAGAAACCCTTTTCAACTGCATTCTGTGAGAGAATTAAGCCCTCATATCCTATGGGATCCTTTTTATATAATGAAAAACTTGTCTCTTAAGTATATAGTTTTGTATCCTTGGGAAAACTGATGATGTCACATTTTCTCTAAGGTATTTAATTCCCAGAATCCTCGTTGAGGACAGAAGCTCAGTACTTAAGATCATAACTCAGGTAACAGCCCAAAATTCTATGCCTAATCCAATATGAACTGAAAATACAGATCAACATCTGTGTCTCAGGCTCCATAATGGTCAAGACTGTCACAAATATGAATTACTTAAGGATGACATCATACATTTGAACGTGAAGAAGACTAAAAGTGACTGAATGCCCTTCCAGATTCTGAAGAGAACTCACTATTCCCAGGCCAGAGCATTATTTCATTCTTCTTTGTAGAGCAGAATGTTCTCAAAAGTAATCAATGGTATCACAAAATAACTGCCTTTATTTGTATTCAGAATGTTAAAAGAGATCAATTGTCAAGAAAAATCCATCACAGGAGATATACATACTCCGGTAGCAAGATATTTTAATCCCATTACAAAGAGTATGTGAGCAGCTTTACAGTCAAATCAATGCAAGCATCTGTATACAAAACCTGAAACTGGTGTTTCTATCACCAGGAGTACACAAAGTGATGAGTAAAAATTCATGGGAATATCTAGTATACCAAATACTATAGGAGCTTCTCTCTCTCAATGAATATTTTTCTTCTGTATAAAATTAACTTTTTGTTGGGGTGAGAGGTGTTAAGGAAACAAAGGAGCTCACTGCTTTAGGAAACCAAACTCTAAAATAGATAGAAAAATCATTTCTATACTGGGAATAATCCTAATTTTTCTAGAAAAATGAAAACCTGTTTTTAAACACGGAGCTTTCCTACTGCAGCTTTCCTACACGGGGCTTACAAATAGGGAACAGAGAAAGATACTTCTTTAGTGTCAATTTTATTTGCCCTATTATCTAGCCAAAGAATCACATTCTGCACAAATACATTTAAAGGCTTTTTCCTAACGTTTAAAAGAATGGTAAATGGTCGAACTGTTAATGCTTCAGCCACTCTTGCCTCTCCGCCCATATTTAAAGGGCCAACCTACCCATCAATAACCCTTTCCAGCTTCTTGTCTCAGAATGACATGACTATAGAACTAAGAAATGACTTAAAAAAAAAAAAAGCAACACAAATTATTTAATAAAAGAAGTACAAATGACCCTGTGAAGAACCAAATGAGGCAAAGATCCTGAAAAGAAAGGGACGCAGGGATAAAACAAGTACAAATTATGAACACAGGCAATTCAGACACTTCAGAACTTGTCAGTGCTTGGGTCAAGTTCAAGTGAACAGAGGCGAGATAACCGTAGCTGAGGATCAGGGGACAGGAGGAGCAGGGGCTCTGGGGGTGCAGAGAGGGTGATGTATAAAGTGTACCAGAGCCCATAAGCAGCTGGCTGCAGAGAGCAAAGGCCACCATTCCTAATGGTGTCCGAGAGCTGACTTCACACACTTAGAACATGCAGCTAACACTTATTAAGACATAACGTACAGCTCCCAGATTTATGTAATAAAGCCACAGCCCAGCTACACAGAAGCAGAAGGGACGCTCACCGCACCCCGCCCCTCGACGGCACTCTCCTTCCCTAACAAGCCGCAGCCACCGCTGTCTGTGAGCAGCGAGGGCGCCATCTTTCCCTTGCCCGTCTTACCCCAGTCCAAGACTGAGATGTCTGTTTCAATATGCTTGCTGTGTGACGCTGCCAATCACTCCTGATGACAACACTTTTCATTTTTTCCCATCCCCCTGTTTTAAGACCTAAGCTGGCTCCATCTCCTTTTACCCAAGGCCAACTTCTCAGCTCTTTCTTAGAAGCCTATATTGTACTGGTTCAAACCAACAAGCAACTTAATACCATAACCTGAGCAAAGTCCAGGGAAGAGCCTGGGCCAAAAGCTAGAAGCAGGAAACCAGAAGGGAAAGACAGAGAACACTAAGACTCCAGATCAATCTCTCCACAAACCTCACCTAGGGATGTAACATGGTAAGATGGGCTCACTACTATTACGATGTGCACCTTGAAAGCTTGGTGTTCTCACAGAGAATTCATTTCTGCCACTGCGAGACACATGCTCAGGCCTCCAACAGTAAGTGGCTACAAATAACGGTTTTACAAAGTAATAAAGGTAGTAACTGATTTTACTTTGACCAAGACCAGAGAACAGGTGTAATTCTCTGTTCTTCCACCCACCCACCCTACTCCTTGGAATACAGGACAGTAGCCCAGTGGTTCTGAAAGCATGGACTTTGGAGCAACAGGAACAACAATACCTGCAAACTCGTCAGAAATTCAACTTTCTTGGGCACTATCCTAAACCTACTGAATCGGAGCAGCTGAGAGTGCACCCAGAAGTATGCGTTTTAACAAGTCTTCTGGGGGATTCTGTTGCTCAAATTTGAGAACCACTGCTTTATTCCTTGCAGTGGGCACTGGAAAGAACTCCAGAAGAATGTGGGCAGGGTGAACACTGGAAAAGGCTCTGTTCAGCAGCAGCAGCCTGCTGTGGGTCTGCAACAGAACGACGTGCAACTGATGGTGCGACAGACAAGCCCTTTCCCTGAGCACTGAGCAGGGCGGCGCAGAGGAAAACACACACCGCAGACACGGCTGTAATGACACTAAAAGGCACAGAATGAAGCCCATCTGGCCCAAAAGGAGCCCTGGCAACCTGGGAAAGGCGAGACGCCCCTGCACCACCCGACATCATGTTCCCAGAGCCAGCCAGGAACCACGCGGCATGCAGGAGAGCAAGTCTAAGTCACAGACTACAAAAGGAAAACTATTTCAAAACAACAGATATTTTATTCAAACATTTTTTTAATCCAGAAGACAAGTCATTTTTATAGAGCGACTTTTACAGCACTATTAACTCAGCTCTCACCTCATACAGACCATCCACCTTCTGAACACCATGCATAACAATCTATAAAGTCAACTGTTTTTTATCTACTTCATTAATCGTAACAGTACTATACAGGAAGTTGAAATGGGAATGCAAGAGAATGTGAGACAGGTAAAAAATGTTACCCAAAGTTTCTGGAATGTTCCTTCTCTCTCTAGTTACATCTGAGAGCCTAATAATTGTTCCTTCTTTCCTTTCAGTTTTGAAACGTAATCGTCCAGATTCTTCATCATCATCATCTTCCTCATCTGACTCTTCTTTGATGTCCTTCTGCAGCTCCAAAGTCTCCATGCCTCCCTACATGGCAGACAGACAAAAGAGCAAGGAGGGAAAGTGAGCTCATACTCTTCTGAATTAAATACTGAACAACGGTTACGCATACACGTATGTGTACACGCACATAAAAGCTGTTTATAATTAAGACGTAAAAATACAGCACAATGTCCCATTTATAAAGCCATGAGAAACATTAAACTGATCCTAGGAGAAAAAACCTCTAATATTAAAAATTAACGACGTTAGAAAAAACTCAAATTCCTACTCCTAGTTAATACACACAGTCTTATACACTGTAACCACTCATACTTCTAAGAGAACAAACATGATTTCCAAACACCCGTGCTGGCCTAGACTCTAATTCAGATCTAAACAAAGTTCAGTATGTTAATTAAACTGACCCTAGAGTCCCTGAGCCTGATTTCAGCATAGAAGCCACCTGTGGCTCCCGTTAGATGACAGCACACTCCTGCCCACCAATAGGCCCCACATTTCCTGGCACTCCCGACCCCATCTACTCTGACTTTCAAGGCAGCCAAGTGCTCCGAATCCACTGTTGGGTCGCCTGGCTTCTCTGGTTCTCTCAGCCTGTACAATCTTTCCTGCATCATTTCTCACCCCTTTCTACTTCCTCCCACTGTCCAGGGTTTGTGAGTTACTACCTCTGGTTCAGACTATTAACCACTATTATTAACCAGAAGACTATTTTTTTTTCCATTCGCTTCACACCAAAACCAGTTTTCGGTTTGTTTGGTTTTTTTAAATTCATTTATTTATGGCTGTGCTGGGTCATCGTTGCCCTGCACAGGCCTTCTCTAGCTGTGGAGAGCGGGGGCGACCCTTCTGTTGCAGTACACACACTCGTCCTGTTACGGACGTGGGCTCTGGGGCACACGGGCTTCGGCAGTTGCGGCTCGCAGGTCCTGCAGCACAGGCTCAGCAGTTGTGGTACGTGGGCTTAACCGACCAGTAGCAAGTGGTTTGCAATTTGTGTGCCCTGCGTTGGCAGGCGGGTTCTTATCCACTGTGCCACCAGCCGAGTCCTTAAAACCAGTTTTTATCTTATATTTCATTATGTCAGGATTCCTACAAAAATTTTATTTAATCTAGTCCCAAACTAAAATAATTTATCAACAATTCTTACTGTATTAACTCATGTTCCGTCTGACACTGATCACTTTCATCTCATGTTAGATCTTAGTGCCCTATTGTCAGGTAATAAGACAGGTACCTACTGACGGCTAGATTCATTTATGCTTTTTGCAAACTTAAAAACTGCTCCTTTAGTCTCATCGCTCATAATTCTTACATGTCCTTTACTCTTAACAGAAACAAAAATGAACCACTTTACTAGAAAATGTGCAAGGGAAAGAAAATGATACAATCATTTTGGACTCTTTCCCCAACATTTTCTGCATAAAAAATGCACACATTCATTGCTATAAACCCTACAGTAGAGAATCAATGCCTGAAAATAAAATACTGAATATAAACTATAACTTTTAGCCTAATGATTGCAAAACCACCTTTCAGTATTCTGATACTCAGTATACTGTAGAATTTTAAAGCACCAGAACCTTGGCATTTTGTTGTTTTGCTGGTTTGATACCATTACTTCTGTCTGACTGAACATCTGAAACCACAGGAATGACGTGTGAGATGGACCCAGCTATGTGTGTGCTGCACTACACTCACACCGAGCAAAAAGTCAACTCATTTACAAAATACTCTTCTCCACCTCTTAATGCTCCAGAGCAGTGCTTCTCAAATTGAAGGTTTATATTCATCACTGGGAATCCTGCCAAAATGCAGATTCTGATTCTGCAGGTGGGGGTCTAACATTCTGCATTTCCAACAAGCTCCAGGTGAAGCCAACATGCAGGTCCACAGACCACACTTTAAGCAGCAAGGCGAGAGGAGGAAAAGAAATCACTACCAATAAAGCAAAGATTTTATTACAGTAGTCATTTTTAATTCAATCATTAACAATAATTACAGTTCAAACACTTTACAAGCAAGTTTAATGTAAAACATGACAGTACTGAAACTAATAACAGTTTATTCTACACACAGTCTCCATCTAAGAAATCCAAATATAACAAAGACAAGCTGAAAACTGTTTCTCTGAAACAAATACTACAGGCTACCAGAAACACATCAGCAAACAATTCTAGTCTATGACCCAGCATTACCACTGCCAGACACTTACTCAGGGGAAATGAAAACTTATGTTCGTGTAAAAACCTGCAGGGAAAGTATTACAGTTCTATTTTGGATGACCAAAAACAGAAAAACAGTGAATGGATACACAAACTGCTGTACATCCAAACTATGGCATGCTCTTTCAGCAATAAAAGAGGAAGCAACTACACAAAAACTGAGGTGAAGCCACAGAGGCACCATGCCGCAAGTCAAAGGTGCAGTAAGTCACTCCAAGGGGACACACTGCCACACCGCCACACAAAGGGGACACACCACCACACCGCCACACAGAGGGGACACACCGCCACACCGCCACACAAAGGGGACACACTGCCACACCTCCACACAAAGGGGACACACCGCCACACCGCCACACAAAGGGGACACACCGCCACACAAAGGGGACACACCGCCACACCTCCACACAAAGGGGACACACTGCCACACAAAGGGGACACACCACCACACCGCCACACAAAGAGGACACACCACCACACCGCCACACAAAGGGGACACACCGCCACACTGCCACACAAAGGGGACACACCGCCACACTCTCCACAAAGGGGACACACTGCCACACAAAGGGGACACACCACCACACCGCCACACAAAGAGGACACACCACCACACCGCCACACAAAGGGGACACACACACTGCCACACAAAGGGGACACACCGCCACACAAAGCACACAACACCTCCACACAAGGGGACACACCGCCACACCTCCACACAAAGGGACACACCGCCACACAAAGGGGACACACCGCCACACCTCCACACAAAGGGGACACACTGCCACACAAAGGGGACACACCACCACACCGCCACACAAAGAGGACACACCACCACACCGCCACACAAAGGGGACACACCGCCACACTGCCACACAAAGGGACACACACACACCTCCACACAAAGGGGACACTGCCACAAAGGGGACACACCACCACACCGCCACACAAAGAGGACACACCACCACACCGCCACACAAAGGGGACACACCGCCACACTGCCACACAAAGGGGACACACCGCCACACAAAGAGGACACACCGCCACACCTCCACACAAAGGGGACACACCGCCACACCGCCACACAAAGGGGACACACCGCCACACAAAGGGGACACACCGCCACACAAAGGGGACACACCGCCACACCGCCACACAAAGGGGACACACCGCCACACCTCCACACAAAGGGGACACACCGCCACACCTCCACACACACGACACTTGCCAAGAGGCCGAGGATGAGCAATGGAGGGAGGGCCTGACTACAAAAAGGGTGGCACAAGGTCAACTTTTGGAGAGACAGAATATCCTAGGACGCAAACTTCTGGTTCACACTCAGGGTCCAGTTCCACTTGAACTTCATCAAGGATTACACGAGCCCTGAGCTGAACCTGAAACACTGCTGGCTTCAGCTGCCTCAAGTATAGGTCACCTGGCAACACTGACCAAGTTAGACTCACTCTTTCAGCCACTGGTCACTACCTCTTACTCTAAATACTAGGCTCAAAAAAAGGGCATCTTCTTTGGCCATGGACTTAGGATTAACTTACCTATCTGCCATAATGTTGACTTTCTCTGCAGAGAAATACTTATGAATGGAATATTCACATATATTCACAATATTTCATTCACAAGTAAAATTCCACTGAAGGGCAGTGTTGGATACCAATATAAAGATCAAGTTACCCTGATTATATTTTGTAAGAATTTAAATTGTATGTAAATATCTGACTTCATTATATAGACACTGCCAAAAATATTCAAAGGTTTGATTTTTAGCTAATTATCTTAAAAACCTGAAAGATGCATTTGTAATGCTTAACAGAGGATGCATATGAAAATGATCATGAAAGTTCTTTACAAAACAGACAAGTCCACCAAAGTCTTAACATACATACATAATTAGAAACTCTAAGAGGCAGCAAGACCCAGTTTTGTTACATTCTCTAGCTAACTCTGAAATGAACTTGTGATCTCAGTTTCTAAAAGAAAATTCAATATTCCATCCCAAATCTGAAAGGGGTGGGGTGGGAAACTGGGTAGTTCTCTGAAATAGAAAGCTATAGAGAACACTGCTTCTAAAACCTTCCCAAACGTTTTTAGTGCTTACAAAATATTTGATAGAGAATAATTCTATACTATCATATCTATATCATAAATAAAAATCAATTCTAATTCCACCAAGAGCTAAAACTTACAAACTGAAAAGACTAGCAGTTATTAATAAATTGTGCAAAAATTACAAGAGAAGAAAATTACAGACCCATCTCCTTCATGAACACAGACACAAAATCGCTTATGTTGCCCCATCACCAAGTAGCATCCAACTGTTTGTGACCCATGGACTCTAGCACCCCAGGCTTCTCTGTCCACATGGAATCCCACAAAAAAGGAAAATATGTCATGACCAAGTGAAGGTTTAGACAGAAGCATACGATTGATTTAACATTCAAAAACCAGTCAACTTAACAAATCTCGTTTCAAAAATTCCAAATATATGTACACACACTCTCCTTCTCCAGAGGTGGCACCTAAGTCCCTCTCACTCACCTTCGTGAACACAGACAGGACTTCGTGAACACAGGTGAGGACTAGACTTAGTAACTTGCTTCTAAAGAACAGAGAACAGAATGTGAAAGACAGAACTTCACGGAATGACGATCTTTACTGGCCAAGGCCACCTCGGCACTTGACCAAGGCGGACACTGCCGGGGAGTCCTGCACACAGCTGCAGGATGGGCTGAGGACGCCTAACCTCCATGGTATTCTTTCCAAAAATCCCATCGCCCCAGTCTAACCATGAGAAAAGCACCAGACAAGGATGGGTTAGAAGACATTCCACGGGACACCTGGGCAGGACACTTCTTTAGACTGTCATGGTTGTGGAACTCAAGGAAAGACCTACAAACTACCGCAGACCAGAGGAGACAGGACAGCAATGTGGTGCCCTGGACTGGGCCCCAGAATAGAAAGAGGACATTAACGGGAAAATCTGCAAAACAGAAGTTAAGTCCGCAATATAGGCAATAGTTTTTAAAGTCAATTTAATGCACGTTAAAAAAACGAGGGATGATACAAGATTATCTCAATAGGAACCGAAAAAGCACTGACAAAATTCAACACTCATTTCTGATTAAAAAAAAAACAAAACTCAGCAAACTAGACACAGAAAAGAACTGCTTCAATCTGACTGAAAAACCTCCAGGTAGCTTATATTACTTACTTGATAAAATACTGAATATTTCACCCCTAACATGAAGAATGAAGCAAAAATAAATGCCTTCAATGTTTCTACTCTACAGAATACTGAAGGTCAACAAGGCAAAAAGAATGAAATAAAAACACAAGTGAGAACCATTAAACTGTGGTTATTAACTTTCCTATTCTAGACTAGGAAAGACTAATTTAAACAGAACTAAGGACACTGCTCGAGAGAAGTCAGGACTGACTAGAAAGAAAACAAGGGGGGATCTCTGGGGATAATGAGGGTAACTTGGATGTACACATGTATCAGATCCCTGAACTGTATTAAGTGGTTATAACTTTTCCAGAAAAGGGAACTAAGGCAATGGAGTATTAAGTGGCCTGCCCAATGCCAAGAATCAGTAAGTGACTGAAAGGGAAAGTCGCTCAGTCAGGCCTCTCTGTGACCCCATGGCCTACACGGTCCATGGAATTCTCCAGGCCAGAATACTGGAGTGGGCAGCCTTTCCCTTCTCCAGGGGATCTTCCCAACCCAGGAATCGAATCCACGTCTCCCTCATTGCAGGCGGATCCTTTACCAGCTGAGCCACAAGGGAAGCCTGTGGTTATTAGCAGGCAATGTGATTATTAAGATGCTAGTTTTCCCCCAACTGGACTGAAAATACAATGCAGTGTTCAAAAACAATGCCAACCAGATTTTTAATAGATGCTGACAAGTCAATTGCAGAATTTATATACAGAATTCAAAGGACTCAGACTGCCAGAACAACCCTGAAAAGGCGCCACAACTGGCGGATTGCACTGCCTGATCTCACGCCACAGCGGCCAAGACAGCGCAGCGCTGGCGACGGGGCAGAGCGGGCTCCAGAAAGAGGCTCGGACACCACCGGCGCCTGAGCCTCACACAGCACTAAGGGCTCAACGGGGAAGGAAAGCCTTTAGACAAAAAAATGATACAAACACGAGACAGACAAGTGGGAAAACTGAGACTCTCATACATGACTGGTGGGAGTATAAACAGTACAAACACAAGAAAGCCATTTGGCGGTTTCTTACACCATCAAACATACTTCGACCCTGTTTCAGTAGTACCACTTCTACCTAATGCTACAGGGAAAAAAGATATATCCACAAAAACATAAGTACAATAAGCTCTTTTAATTATCCATGATAACAGAAAAACTGAAAACAACCCAAATATTACCTATTATCAAGAGAAAACAAACAAGGTATGTCCATCAAATGGAATGAACTGCTGACTGTGGGCATAAATGACTATTTGGATGAACCTCAAAAACATTATGGTGGCCAAAAGAAGCTAGACACCAGCACACCATCACTGGTCTGTTCAGTTGCTAAGCTCTGTCTGGCTCTTGGCGACCCCATGGACTGCACTACGCCAGGCTCCTCTGTCCTCCACTGTCTCCTGATGTCTGCTCACAGTCACACCTACTGAGTCGCCAACGCTAGTTCTAGACTAGCAAAGACTAAATACACAGAACCACAGGCATGGCTCACCTCTGAGAGGAGTCAGGGCTGACTGGAAAGGAACAAGGTAGGGACCTTCAGGGATAATGAGGGTAGCTTGGCTGTACACATCTATCAAATTACTGAACTGTATCAGTCAGTTCAGTTCAGTCACTCAGTCATGTCCGACTCTTTGCAACCCCATGAACTGCAGCACGCTAGGCTTCCCTGTCTATCAGCAACTCCTGGAGTTCACTCAAACTCATGTCCACTGAGTCAGTGATGCCATCCAACCGTCTCATCCTCTGTCGCCCCCTTCTCCTCCCACCTTCAATCTTTCCCAGTCAGTTCTTTGCATCAGCTGGCCAAAGTTTTGGAGTTTCAGCTTCAGCATCAGTCCTTCCAATGAACACCAAGGACTGATTTCCTTTAGGATGGACTGGTTGGATATCCCTGCTGTACAAGGGACTCGCAAGTCTTCTCCAGCACCACAGTTCAAAAGCATCAATTCTTCGGTGCTCAGCTTTCTTCACAGTCCAACTCTCACATCCATACATGATTACTGGAAAAACCATTGCTTTGACTAGACGGACCTTTGTTGGCAAAGTAATGTCTCTGCTTTTGAATACGCTGTCTAGGTTGGTCATAATTTTTCTTGCAAGGAGCAAGCGTCTTTTAATTTCATGGCTGCAGTCACCATCTTCAGTGATTTTGGAGCCCCAAAAAATAAAGTCTGACACTGTTTCCACTGTTTCCCCATCTATTTGCCATGAAGTGATGGGACCAGATGTCATGATCTTAGTTTTCTGAATGTTGAGTTTTAAGCCAACTGTTTCACTCTCATCAAGAGGCTCTTTAGTTCTTCACTTTCTGCCATAAGGGTGGTGTCATCTGCATATCTGAGGTTATTGATATTTCTCCCGGCAATCTTGATTCCAGCTTGTGCTTCATCCAGCCCAGCGTTTCTCATGATGTACTCTGCATATAAGTTAAATAAGCAGGGTGACAATATACAGCCTTGATGTACTCCTTTCCCTATCTGGAACCAGTCTGTTCTTCCGTGTCCGGTTCTAACTGTTGCTTCCTGGCCTGCATACAAATTTCTCAAGAGGCAGGTGAGGTGGTCTGGTATTTCCACTTCTTAAAGAATTTTCCACAGTTTGTTGTGGTCCACAACAGTCAAAGGCTTTCGCATAGTCAATAAAGCAGAAGTAGATATATTTTCGGGAACTCTTGCTTTTTCGATGATCCAACAGGTGTTCGCAATTTGATTTCTGGTTCCTCTGCCTTTTCTAAATCCAGCTTGAACATCTGGAGGCTCTCAGTTGACGTACTGTTGAAGCCTGACTTGGAGAATTTTGAGCATTACTTTAATAGTGTGTGAGATGAGAGCAATCGTGCGGTAGTTTGAGCATTCTTTGGCATTGCCTTTCTTTGGGATTGGAATGAAAATGGACCTTTTCCAGTCCTGTGGCCACTGCTGAGTTTTCCAAATTTGTTGGCATTCTGAGTGCAGCACTTTCACAGCATCATCTTTTAGGATTTGAAATAGCTCAACTGGAATTCCATCACCTCCACTAGCTTTGTTCGTAGTGATGCTTTCTAAGGCCCACCTGACTTCACATTCCAGGATGTCTGGCTCTAGGCTGGTGATCACACCACAGTGATTATCTGGGTCGTGAAGATCTTGTTTGATCTTCAAGTATACACTGAACTGTATACCTCAGATGTAAATACCACTGCATGTAAATGTTACCACAATTTCTAAAGTATTTCAAATTTAAATGGTACAAAGATGTTATTTAAACTTCTCACCTGTTCCTCTATACAAGCCAAAACTATCAAATAGCAAACCTTTGTAACCACGTTTGAAGACAGAAGCATCGCTGGCACTGACAAGACTGTATAATTAGAAAGGCTCAAGAGTTAGTTTTCATAACTAGATCTTTCTAACTTGTTCCAAGTACAGTGATTCTTTTTGTATTAACCAAGAAGGAACATTAGTTAAATAAAAGGAGTCACTGAAAATAGACTTTTCAACAGAAATTTCTTTTTAGTTCCATAATTCAGAATCTAGTGTGTACTTAAACATAACTCTGAGAAAGAAGTTATCTGAAAAACTGCAATATGCTTTCCAGTCCATTTTAAGCAACCCAGAGCATGCACACTACAACACAAGGTGAGTGCAACGGTTTGGTTCCACAACACCCTGCAGCTAATCCCCAGAACACGAGTCAAAAGACTAGAAAGACACCAGAACACAGGTGTATGTGGCAAAATAAAACTGCTGTTCTCCCATGAGGACTATGTAATTTATTTATATGTCTAAAAAAGATGGGAGGACAGCCCTCCAAAAGCAAAGCCTACCAAAAGGTACCGAAATAATGTACAACACTCACTCCCAGCACCTACAAAAGTACCACGCATACAAGTTCTCAACAATGATGCTCTGACGGACATTCAGTGATCCCAGTATGAGGAAGAAAACACCACCAAAACACCTGTTGCCAGGACAAAGTCCAGCATATTACCTGCCTCCAAGAAGGACTACTAAGACCTGAGAGCAAAGAGCAATACGAAGAAGTTTCCATCAACACAAAACCAAGCAACACAAACAAGGCAAACAAACCAGCAATCAAGGACAGAGCGTAAGAAAAACGTGTAACTTTTAAAAAAATACTTTGAAATATTTTGTTTAAAACTATGGGACATACATCTTGGAAGACAAACCCAACAATATACCTCTTAAGAGACAGTATAAAAAAGATAAACTATGTAATCTGGCTGAGAGTTTACTCTCTTCTCTATAAAAATGTACATACAGAAAACCACCATTAAGATGTTTCAAGTTAGGGTTAATATCAACTAGAAATCACAGGAATTAAACAAATGCATCCCAGTTCTTTGCCTTCCAAATTACCACGGGTCAAATTTTAACCGCTCAGTATTTCCCTGTTCACAAAAGTTATCTTATTCACAGCAAAATATTTTACAGTATTTGATGTACAAAATATATAATAATCCCACCATCCAGAGGTGACCACTGTCACCATTTGTCTTGATCCTCCCAGACACGTTTTGAGACA
This sequence comes from Bos mutus, assembly GCF_027580195.1. NCBI lineage: Eukaryota > Metazoa > Chordata > Mammalia > Artiodactyla > Bovidae > Bos > Bos mutus. Next base: position 4,242,597 of record NC_091620.1, on the reverse strand, counting down.
CACACACACACACACACACACACACACAGACGTTTATACATGCACAGCATGGAGGACCTAGCAGAGGAACCCCACTAGCTTGCTCTTTTCGTGTCACACATCACAAGTCTCTTTCCATGTCCAAGAGGGCAAGGGCATCCTTTAGGAACGTGTAGCCCCCTGGCCATCATTCATCTAACCCTGCAGAAAAATCCACGCTGGGCCCACTTGTTTTCAAGGCTGCAGACAAACAGCTGGCACGTGTGTCCCTGAGCACATCTTAGGGGCTCTTGAGTAACTTCATTAACCTGGGATTACTGAGCCAAGGCACTTTCAGGCTTCTGACACTGTCACAAACAGGGAAGGGTCTGAAATTTCACCCTTCTTGCAGGCTACTAAGGTAGGTCTGCCACTGTTTCATGGAGGCTGTGAGAAGGCACGACACTCCTAGTCACAGATGAGGACAATTTACTACTTTTAACAGCAGCAGTGCCGTGTGGGGGCCAGCTCCGTGAGCCCCAATTCCCGGCGGGCTACCAGACAAAGAGGGCAGCTGACCCTGCACAGAGGGAGCTGTGTTGTGGGGGGACCTGCGTTCAGGGCACTGTCATCATGAACAGAAAGCAGGCCCGCCCCTTGCTCCAGAGACAGACACGTCTTTCCTTGAAAAGACAGGAACAAAGGGCAGTCAGTGCTCTGCTCCCCAAACCTGCACAGACATGACAGAGTCGTGGAAGACTATCTCCCATCTCCAAGATAATCCTCCAACAGAATAAACAACACCTGACCAGTATATTTATTTTTGCCAATATTAAGACAGGTTAGAATTCACAACTGCCTCAATTTTATTAAATATATTTTATACACTTAGTAATCATCTGTCTTATTTTTGTACTACCTTCTCACATTTTTTGCCCTTCTTTTTACAAATATACAGAACGCACTGAATATGTTAACTTTACTAAATACATTAATTTCTAGTCTTATATGTATATTCTTTCCCCATACTGTCATTTCTCTGAACTTGTTTATACTGTTTTGGGGTATTTGTGTATGATCAAATCATTCTTTTCCTTTATGGCTTAAAAAGGTGTGATACCAACAACAGTAGAGTAAAAGCAAAACGACTTGGCGGGCACCTGTTCCCCGTTCCCTGTGACGTCCTTGATCATGACACTCCCCGCTTTAGCTGAACGTGAGGTGCTGTCACCTACTAAAACGCTGTATTAGCCAGCCTCCTTGGCTGGGAGGCACAGCCATGTGACTAATGCATAATTAACGAGACGTTTATCCAGTGCTGTTTGAGAACTCTGGGATGTCTCCTCCAACGGTGGGCACGGGCCTGCTCAGCCTTGCTGCAATCACTGCCTGGACGCGGACCATGGCAAGCGCAGAGCCCTGGGATTGCATGGAAGTCTGAAAGAAGCCTGGGCACCCGGCTGCCTAGTGAGGCCAACACCAGATCTGAAACGCTTTGGGGAATGTTTTTACGTTAGTGAGAAATGAACTTGTACTATTTGGTGAGTTTTCTGTTTCGTAGGTGAGCCTAAAGCTAGCACACTATTATTAAAACATTTTCTTTGAGTACATATAAAATCTGGCATTAATTAATCTCAGATCAATACTGGCATTAAGGTTCAAGGAAGGGGTCTAACTTCTGTCCCAGTGATTAAGCGTTCCTAAGTATTAATATATCTGAGCTATTATCTTATTAATTCATACATGTCACGAGTTCATTTACTTTAAGGGCTGGGATTGATCATTAATGTTCCTCCAAAGACACCTCTCTCTCTCCCTAAATCTCTCTGTTCAGAAGACACTGAAAATGGAAGGAGCGATTACCATTTTTAAATAATAGCCCACTTTTGCTTCAATGTTTTAATGACTACAGCTCAAGAACAAAAGTTTGAAATATCTAAATCTATAAGTCATACCCTCTATCAGTTCCAGAAGGCATTCAAGCTAAAGTGTAACACCGATTAGAATTCTTATTAACTGCTTTACAATAATAATAGTTTATATTTCCAGAGATAATCTAAAGATTAATACCTACAAAACCTTTTCTCACTCTAAAATATACTACAAAGACAGTATGTTGTCACAGTAAGAGAAGTACTGCCTAGAATACTGAAAGAGTACGTTACAGGAAAAAAAAAATCAATGGAATTAATTTTCCAACTACAAAGTATTACAAATTAATGAAGAGGACATGAACTAACTAATGGGCGCTGGATCCCTGTTTCCCTCTCAACTACTCACCCTCAGAATGACCCCCACAGCCACCTCCGTCAGCACCCCCACACATACACCATCCTTTAACGACTTTTTAGCTCGCTCTCAGACATCTTCTGCCAAAATCAGCCTTCCACAAGTCTGACCTAATCGAGGCTCATACTGGCCTTGCACTGGGCAAAGAGTACACAGGATATGGTGCTAAGCACGACACGCATAAATCCGTCTCCCTGGACCTCTGGGCGGGGGCTCATTACTCAGAACAGAGCAGTTCAGTAGGAGAACCACTTCTTAACATTTCCTTTAGCTTTGTCTCGGTTCCTTTGATTACATGTATCTGTCTAAAATTGAAGAATCTGAGCAAAGCGATCTTTCTACTTCTTTTCTATCTTTTCTCTTAAGTTTCAAGTATTTCAAAGAGCAAAAGAGAGAGAAAGCACAAAAATCAAATTTAGCTTATTGGAGAAGAACAAGGCTGTGTCCCAGAAAGTGTCTGTACACGTCCACACGCTCTGTCAGCCCATGTATCAGGGAAAAGAAAGGGTGGTGCTTTGTACACTGAGTTCATAGAGCACTGCTGTAAGACCTAGTATAAATGACCTGAGCCCGTGAAGCATCACTCTTCATGACCTCTTAGGGAAAAGAGGGGGGAGGTATTAAGAAAAGTAACTGAGAAAACACATTAAGAAGAAAACAAAATCTTAAACCAACAAGTTCTAAGACTACAGGATGGCTTTATAGCTTGCATGCTTGGCCCATGGGACAAGTTCTAAGGTTGGAAACAGAACTCAATGGCCTCCACCTCACAGCACACCCCAATCTGTCCCGACAACACGCAGTTCTCCAGACGTGCCTGACAGGTTACCTCTTCCATAAAGCCTCAACACCCCAACCCACCCTCAAGACACACACCCAAACAGAGAGGCCCCAGCGCGTGCTCCTGAGCAGGCCCAAGCCTCCCTCCCGGCAGGTCTTCTGCCTTTCCCTCACTGGAATGGGTGCTCGTCTTTTCTCCCCTATTTTAGACTGCAAGTTCCGTGAGCACCAGAACCAAGCTTCTCAATCATCCGCTTCTTCAATACCTAACACAGCACCTAAATCCAGGGAAGTCTGCAATATTTTCTGAATAATGGTCAAATTTAACTGATGCTAATTAACTTAAGATAATCCCAGTACTTCTTTCAAGGCACTAACATATACTACGCATTTCAAAAGATTCCTACCTACACCCCATAGAACAGCTAAGACATTCTAACACTCAAAGGGCAGACATCTATCTGGAGACCACAGCTCACCAGAAGTCACTGTCCAAAGATTCTTGCAAGCTCAGGGACTTTGGTTTCTGCTTTTTTAGCTACACTCATACTTCAAAGAGGAGCTGTATTAACTTTTCACCAACATTAAAAAGATGCTCTTTTTAAATATGGAAGAAAAAAAAAACCAGCAAACTTTTGGACTCTTTTTAAAAAGATGAACAAATACCTCTTCAGTTTCAGGATCAACCTGGGAATCAGTAATCTCATCTAATTCCTCTTCAGCAACACAGTCTTCCTGCTCTTTCATCCCTTGTTGCCCACAAGCCTGCAAGTACTCTTCATCCTAACAGCCATTAAACAGAAAATAAGTTTTTCTCGTATTGCTTTGGGGCTCGTAAGCACTCTTCCTCTTCATGACTCATGCTGAGCCACGTGAGCACACTTTACTATGACGATTACCAGACCGAGCAGAAAAGCACGAAGCACAGAACTAGAACGGGACCTCCCTGAGCGTTAACGAGAGCAAAGCGCAGCGTGCCCACCTGGTCGATACAGGCAGTGACACGGACTCTGCCTCAACCTCCAAGGACCCCAACACACAGCTCTTCTCAAAATCAACACCAAGGAGATGGAATCTTAAAAAACAAAGCGTGCATGCGCTTGCACAGAGCAGCTCAGCAGCAGTACTGGGGCTGGAATCATGCCCAACTTGAACTATTTTCATAGCAGCAGAAGCCAACATAAGTATGGGCAATTCAATTCAACACAGGAGCTGTATTAAAATTGCATGTTAGTTTCTCCACCAGCCGCTCCTTTGAATTAGAAGGATGACCTCAGGTTCGCAGGGAATGTAAGGAGCATGGTAGCAGGCAGGCAGCTCTTAAAAGCACAGGGAAGGAAACAGGCAAACTGGCTAGAAACAACTGCAAGCAAAGAAGGGCTCCGACAGGCACGTGCAACCGCTCCCCTCCAGGGGAGTTGAACCTCCCAGCGTCCCTGGCCACCAGCTGAAGTGAGCCATCGGCAGCTGCAAGGCAGCGGGGAGAGCAGACAAGCAGTGGGGCCTGCACAGCTCACCGCTTGGGGCCCAGTCTCGACACAAAGCACAGCAGCAGCACACAAGGCATGGACCTTCTGAGGCCCCTCAACTGTCTCTCAAGACCGCCCCTACATACTGCATTTACTTCCCCAAGGAAACTGCTGCCATTCCACCCAAAGTAGCAACCATCACTACCCAAGATTCACTGAGAGCAGGACTGTCAGAGTTCAAAGAAGGCCATAAGAGGCAAGCGAAATTTTCAGTAAACATACAAGGGAGAAGAGTCCACACCACGGAATTTTCACCAGGAAACAAAAATCTGCTGTTACACAAATTACCAATCTCAAGTTGTTTTTACAGAACACTGCTTTACAAAATCTCAATCTATGTTAACTTTAAAGGCACTAAGTAAATCCAGTTATGCTCAGAAGTACAAATCACCTAACAAAGTCCAAATATCCTGTTGAATAATAAAGAATTTACATCCCTTCCTAATACAAGAATACAATTTTTTATATCAAATCTCAATTCACTCTCAGGATTAGGACAGCAAAAGTCAAAAAAACTGCTTCTGAGTATGACAGGAAAGAACACTACAGTTTACTATCAACTTTTTAGGTAAGTGTCCCTTCTGGTTGTAACATTCTGCAATATTATAATTCTACTCCCAGTTACAGAATCCCTCCGTCTGGCCTGCGTGAGCTCAAACAGATAGAACACACTCAGGATCAGTAGAGAGTTCAACTCCAGCTCCAGTGTATGAGTCAACATGGCCTAACCAGGACACAAACCACAGTTAAATAAACCATTTAATAAACTAAAACACCTCTGGGACATACAGGGACACAATCGACTCATATGTTCATTAGTCTAATAATGAATAATTAATTAATCTGTGCACCAGTGACAGCCTAAGAAAACAGGAAGAGGCCCTCACTGCAGAGCTGGAGAAGTATTTCACAGCTTAAGTGCGTTTTCCTCTCCCCATGCAAAGAAGTGGCAGTGCCCGTGTCTACCACTGTGATAACTATAAAGAAGAAACCAGTAATCTTAAACAGGGAAGAAAAGAAAGAGCATGATGATAAACCTGGATATCCTGAGGGTGGCTGACACTGCTCCAGAAAGATACTGACCTTTACCTCACCTTTAAACTTTATAATTCTCTATAAAAATATTTAGACGCATTCAGAATTCTTAAGTAAACTTCAAGATTTTTTTAAATTCTGAAAAAATTAATTTTAATGTAGAAAAGTACTGTGACTGTATTGAATTTGCATATTTTTTTTCAATACCTGAATCTTACACACAAGATGTCAGATGGTTTAAGCTGGATTTTATACAATGAGGAGCCTAATGTAACCCCAAGTTTGGAAAACGAGAGAGAGAAATTCCTCACTTGCTAGAAATCCTCTGTACAACAAACTCTGCAAGAACACCAGAGAGAAGGGCCTCTTCTGTGACCATGTATAGGTGCTACCAAGCACTTCCCAGACGGTGACTGTTCTGCTAAATTCTAAGCTCTCAGCAGGCAGGGGCCATGCTTCATGTTTCAACAATTCTCGTGGCCGCACTGCTTCCACACTGGTAAAGATTTGTTGAAATGCTGAACTTACAAGGGATACGACTGACCAAGCACCTCATTTTAGAGATGAGTAGTAGAAATAACACAACACTAACCAGCAGATACTTGGGCACAACTTTAAAAGATTTTGGCCTAATTTTTAAGGAGCATTTTAAACTACGGTGTCTCACTTTAACACAGTATATGAACACACTGTAAACCAGAGATCACCAGTCCACACTACTGTAGGATTTATTACCAAAACAAACCATTACAGAGTTATCGAAAGAACAAGGAGTCACGATGCCTTTTATACGATTCTGTTTACCAAAACTACACACATCTTTTAGTGATTATGTCTACTAAAGAAAAACCATTCAAAAAGAATCAAACCTTAAAAATAACTATTGAGATATGGAAACACAACTGTGTCTGGAACTAAATATTCTAAGGCTCCATGTAAACAATCTCTTTCAAAACTACACACACACATTTTTTTCTCAAATGAAAAATCATTTACTCTGAATGAAAACATAAAAGCAGAATTCTTGCCCTAAATCTGCTGACCTCCACCCCTTCCCAGCAGCCCCCAACATGGTACCACAGGAGCCCAACATGCTGAAAACCCTAAGATTCCACTGCATCTATGGAGATCTCACCCTTCCAACAGAAATTTCACTAAGTGCTTGTTTCATAAACAAATCTCTTCCAATAATGAATCATTAAGACAGATGATCTTTCACTACTACCTTTTTCTACCTTTTTCTTTTTTGACTGTTCAACCTTAAAAAAAAAAAAACCTACCCACCAAAACCTTTCTGAAATAAAAATCAGCACAATCTCTGCTTCCTGATTACAGATAACAAATTGTGTGTGACATTTCCTAAACTAACCTCCAATCTCTTTATTCATGTTTAGACAGTTCTCAGTTACAAAAAAGGATGAATGAGCAGGACATCAATCACTCTGGAATATTAGCACCTTAAAGATGTCTTTAGCAGGTCAATAATCTTTTCACCTTAGAAGGACTTTATCAGATCTTGTCTAAAGCCTGGATAAAAGCGCTGCATTAAGTACTTCTAACAATTGACAGTGTATCTCCACCACACAAAGCTGTTTTCTTCCTTAGGGTGCAATCCTCAAGGTCACAATTCTGTGCAGCCTTCCAGAATGACAAAGGAGCATTAGCTCCGGCCAAACAAGCTGTCAACACAAACTTTGTCATAGCTCAGATAAAGAAACTGGCAGACAGTGATAATAAGGTCTAATTTCCCTCCCTCCCAGGGGAGGGAAATAGATTTCAAATCAGTCTAGAAACCTATGCCCAGGCAGCCATGTTATCTTCAGCCATACAAAGGAGAAAGACTCACTGTGAATTCATCTAAAGGCTCATTGATCTCGATGTCTAGGACCTCGTCATTGTACAGCTGCTCCTCCTCGGGCTCCTCCACGTACTCAATGTGGTCTTCTGTGAGCTCAGCGTCATGGCCTTCATACTGCCCTTCTTCTGGGTACTCATGAGCATACAGTTCAGACCCATCCGATTTGTGATAAACGAGTTCGTCCTCTCCTTGCTCATACTCGGATTCCTGTTCTGCAGACTGGTCGTTAGTGTCAGACATCTCAAATGATGTGACCATGTCTGACGTGGCAGTCAGACTGATCGTGACATCCTGAGTACTACAGAGGACAAAAATACAAAGAAAAGTATGCAACTGGAGTGGAGCTCAAAACTAAATCATCACATTAAGTTAACTGTTATCAGAGACCAGTAACTGATAATGCACACAGACTACAAGAGAGACTACAAGTGAAACGCACGTACTACACACTCAGCCAGCACCAGACTCCTGCCACCCTGAGCGCCCGAACGATCGTCACTCCAGTGACCTGAGCAGGAGAATCAGACCAACTGTGAGAGACAGGTCTGCCTGGGAGAAGTCCAGGATTGAAACAGACCACTCTTCATTCTATCTTTCAGAATAAGGGTGGTGTCCATTTTCTAAGACATCCAAGTAAAACCAGGAGTATTACTCTATAAATAGGAAATCATGGATTGAACTTTTTTTTAATTGGGAGGATAACTGCTTTACAATGTTGTGTTGGTTTCTGCCATACAACATGAATCAGCCATAAGTCTACATATATCCTCCCCACACCAATGGAATTTTAAGAGCTTTTCTGTATCTATGATGCACACTATAAACTTGTATTTTAAAAAAATAAAACATTAAAAGTTAGCATGTAAATACATTTCAACGTTTAAATCAAGTTCACACTAGCCTCAAATTTTTTAAAAAATAGCTAATTTCTGAGTGAAATAAACAAAGGCAATTTTAAAACTGAAAAAAAAATCATATTCCACCTGTTAAATCACAACGGCCAAATGTCAAACAATTAAGATGCATAACAACAACATTTAAAAGGCAAGGTTTTAGGGCTAAATCTAAGTTTGCACCCATTAAGCATACAATCCTAACAAAAAAACTGAACATTCCACATACACGTGAGATACTACATGGCTAAAAACTCCAAGGGCAACGCAATTCAAAAGATCAAAATCTAATAATGATATCAAAGAATGAAACTGGGAAACAAATAACTGGTAGAATAAATAATTTAAAACTTACTGTTACCCATAAAAATTACTTTATATTAAAAAACATCTATTACACCTCTACAGCTCAATAATAAATTGCATGTATTTGTTAATTACATTTGTACACAAGAAGTGTCTTTATTTTCACAATAAATGTTTCCTCATAAAATTGAAAATATTTCACTTAACAAGAGTATAGTAAATACCTCTTCCTCTTTTTATAACAGAACTTACTATTATAAGCTCTTAGTCAAGAGAAAGATATTCTCTACTGCCATGCACTGAATATTTGTATCCCCCGCAAAATTCATGTGTTGAGTCCTAACACCCAGCGTGATGGTGTCTGGAGGTGCAGACGTTGGGAGATGCTGAACAAGGGTGGAAGCTCATGAATGGGATCAGTGCCCTATAAAAGGGACCGCAGAGGGCTCCCACACCCCCACCAGCCACGTGAGCACAGTGAGAGGGCCGGGGGCCTCAATGGCCCCCCACCGGGCCAGCACTGACCCTGGACTTCCCAGCCCTCAGAACTGTGAGAAATAAGTATCTGCTGCTCACAGGCCACCAGTTTATGATATCGTGTTATGGCAGCCCAAACTGACTACATCAATTATATTCAGATAGTCAACTACAGTCTAAAGTACAGTCCAAACGAATTTCCAAAATGACAATTTAGCTAATTGATATGCACAAGTAAAAAATGTCTAAAATGAAAACAAAAGCAGCAACATCAAACTGCAACCAACATTACTGAGTCAGAGGCCACTGCCCCATCCAAATAAAGGAATTCTCTAAAAGAGCAGTACAAACCTATCTGGAACTTCTATAACCGGCACTCAACAGAGTTCACAGGTTATTAAATGCAGGACCAGCAATGATTTTAGATAGTTGATCTATTTGTAGTAAAAGACATACGGCTTCCACATCAGTTATATTAATATAGTAACATACTTTATTAATATAATTATATTAGAATATAATCATATGGTAAAGATACAGTACAATATCATTTATATCCCACTATAACTATAAATCAGTTACTAGAAATTTAAACAAAGAACATTTTAATGAGATAATATTCAGTACCAGAAATTTTCTTCGTCTTCATTATCGCTCTGTAGGAGATCATCATTTAGCTCTTCATCTGACAAATCCGATTGATTCTAATTAAAGCAAGAAATCTAATTAATGCACGTCACTTCCGTAAGAAAACTTGTTACAAAACTGCAAAATTACATTGACTGGATTATTTCTAACCTTGTTATTAAAACATCTGCCATTCACAAAGTTTTCTCAGTTTGATATAACCAGGGACAGTCAAGGTTCTACACATGGCATACTAGCTAACTCCCCCAGACTAATTTTCAGATGCTCAGACAAGTAAATACAGAAGGAGCAAGCATAAGAATCATATTATGACTCTAACAAAGGAGGAAAAAAACGACAAGTCCTTTGGTAGTATGATACAAACAATTTTTTCTTATCATACCAAAAAAATGGTATCCTTAAGATTTGATTAAATTTAACATAAACAAAAGAAAAAAATAGTGGAATTTTAGAAAAAAGCAGATTTTAGATAACTAGATTGCCCAACTGAAATGATAAGAGACTAAAATAAAACTCTGGTTTGTCCAGTAGATGGATACATGAAAATAAGTACAACTTGGATTCTCTCTCCTGTTCCTGACAGGTTTGTCTACTCATATTATGAATAAGCAGAGGCAGTCTACTGAGTGTGCCAACTGGCCAAATTTCTAAAGTTACAGGTTTTGTTAAGCTAACACATACCAGTATCTTAGATTTAAGATGGGGAAGTTCACACTTTCCTACCTTATTAAAATTATTTCTATGGTATATATAAATTACTATTCCTCCACAACATGCACCCAAGGGGGGAAAAAAAGACTTGATTTTCTACCTAAGGATGAAAGAAAGAAACCAGAAATCTTTTCCTGCCATTTTATAGATTATAAACCTAGGCTTCTCAAACATATCTCTATTTACCCTTCATTAAGGTAGTTTTGATATAACCCAAAAAATATCCATCTTATTTGTAGTTTTTATTAGTTGCCCACAGAACCTGTCATCCATTAACAGGGATGAGCCAGGCCTGCTATGCATATGTGCGTGCTAAGTCGCTTCAGTCGTGTCCAACTCTTTGCAACCCCACAGACTGTAGCCTGTCGGGCTCCTCTGTCCATGGGACTCTCCAGGTAAAAATACTGGAGTGGGTTGCCATGCCCTCCTCCAGGGGATCTTCCCGACCCAAGAATCAAACTTGAGTCTCTCATGTCTCCTGCATTAGCAGGTGGGTTCTTTACCACTAGTGCCACCTGGGAAGGCCAGGCCTGCTATGGGAGAACTCAAATTTAGCTGCCCAGAATCACTAAATAAAAGCACAAGATATCTTTAAAAAAATAACAATTCAATAAAGCCAAATTTCATTCAGTAATAGGCTGTTCCCTTCAGGTTTTTAGGTAAACTTCTAAATATTGGTCAAAAACCCATTAAATCACACACCAAACAAAAAAGAGTGTGTGCTGCAGTAGGCCCTGGTGGTCATCACGTCTCACTGTCTGAGCTCTGAGGATTCAACTCTCTATGTCGGCTCTGAACTTGATGAGCAATGGACACAGGAGGCAGAAAATGACCAAAACACCAACGTCACTTGGAAAGCTGGAGTGGAGGGCCACACTCCGCCCTGAGGCCACAGCTGATTCCTAACTACTCTGTGCCGATGAGCTGCAGTGGCGTCTCCTCAGGCAGGAGGGGAACAGCTAGGCTGGACTCCGCTCAGGGTGGTCGGCAGGAAGGCAGGGCAAGGCGAGTGAGAGACCGGCCATGAACACTTGTGAAATCATTAGGGCCAGGTGGGCTCCCTGACAGAAACACAGGGCAAAGTACATCAGGCTTGCCCAAGAGTAGAAATCCAACCGCAGGTAAAATTATTTTACTACATTTAAACATTTTAGCATCTAACTGGTATCCCTCACGAAAGCATTTTAAATACTTACAAAGGAAAACACGTGTTTACCTCAGGGAAGTGAGCTCCCAAATACAGGGAGTGCACGTCAAGGCAGTGCAAACTAAGCCAGAGGCAGACAACCGTCCCCGCTCCTTCTGTGCCCACCCCGTAGGAGCACGAGCCCCGGGCCTGCCCCGCCCCAATCACACCACGCACGGGCACCCCGAGGCCAGCCCAAGCTCACAAACGGGCAGGCTGAGGGGCACGCTCACGGGTTCTTCCCTTGCAGTCATTCTGACCACACAGGTTTACAGGTAACAGAACGAATTCTTCTTTAGAGTTACAGGGGATGACAAAGGAAAGGCTGGGGGAAGCCAAAGCCAGGACGCGTGCAGGCCTCGGGGGCAGGACTGGAAAGGAGAGCAGCTACAGCAACTCATGTGTCAGAGAAGATGCAGACGCAGCGGAGTAAGAGACAGGAAAGGGGCGGGACTGGCACTCCTGCCAGGACTGGACCTTCATCAACCGAATTATAAATGAGATGAAAAGGAAAACCTCATCAGATCTGAGAATCAGACAACTGATCTGACCCAATCACCTAAGAGAACAATGAGCTTGAGTGTAACTGCTGACAGTAAGGAGCCATCACAGTCTGAAGACTTTAAAAAAACTAAGCATACGAGGCTACCTTGATATTTAGTAGAATAACAAGTGTCTTTAAATTGTTAGTAAGTTAAAGAAAATTAGTATTTCACGTTAATATCTGGCTTTTTATTTCTATTTTTAATGTATGTTTCATAATGTTCAAAATATATTGGTAGAGTTAAGTTATACATATAAACACGATACATAAATATACACATTGGCGATAACAGCTTCCAAGTTTTTACTGATCAAAGAAGTTCATATATGAGAATAATTTTATCCTTATCTCTGAATCCCAAAAAGTAAATTTCAGATTCAGCATTCAAAATATTAACCACCAAATGTTAAGTTCCTTTAAGGCAAGTGGTAGTTTTGTTACAACTTTCATACACTCAAATGCCTTGACATGCCAGAAACTAAAACATTTGCTTCAAAGGATTCACTGCCTGAATTACAAGTTATCAGATAATTTACGGATATACAGTCAACTCTTTGTGCATATAAAAAGTAATCAATTCACAATATTTTAATCTATACCCAACTTTCCAGTAACACATCCCATGCATAAGACGTACTCCTTATTTTAAATACAATTAAATATCATTTAATGTCAGGAAGAACTGTATCGTTACCTTTTTGCCAGATAGCAAATCTTCTCCAAGTAAGTCATCATCAAGTTCACTGTGGGGGAAAAAAAGACATGACAATGCTTTATTCCCACTAAACACTGGAAAGTTTGCAGACCACTGGGGAAATCTACCCAGGACTTTAGGGTTTGGTACTTTCACGTTAAGTTTGCTATCTTTTCCTTTATCTCTATTAATAATGAAAGTATTTTCAAATAGACAGGGAACATCTAATCCTTTAAGTGTAGGAGTCTTTGCTGCAACTAGTGGCTCTCACCAGACTTCTAATCTTAGTTTTTCACCTCAATATGAGATCTTCATTTCTTTGGACTTGTTCATCAATGAGCAAAAAGAAACCATACGTAATATCTATGCTTTCTCTTACCTTTCAAAACCTATAATGAAACAGGAAAAGACACATGCCCCAATATCATTAACTAGGAAAATTAAAACCAAAACCACTGGGAGACCATTTAACATTCATCAATAGTAAAAACTTAAAAAATGAAAAATCAATGCTTATGAGAACATTCAAGTATAGCATAATAACTAAAGGAATTATTTTTGTATAACAATGAAGTCATGTCAGTTGTCTGCAATTTCTAGTCAGCATGCTTATGTTCTGAAGTGATCAAAAGCAGATTTTCTCATAATTAAAATAGAAACCCTTAGCAGATGAGAAACCTGGAGACATTTCCCATTGCTTCCTTTTTTTTATTTTTAAACTGATGGAAGATAGCTACCACTAAATTATGTCCTTTTTTCCTTACTTTTGTATTTATTCTTATTAAGTTATGTCTTTTTAAAGCAAATGTCTAAGGACTAACATCTAGAAGAAGAAAACAATTAGACTACGATTCGAGGTACAAACGCCAATGGAGACTCAACTGCACCAATGTTATTACAACTGTTATTTTCCATAAGGCTTCTGGGTACACACTTCTATAGACTCCATAGGCTTCGAGCACTATTTTACTCAAAACCCACGTTTACTTCCAGTGCGCTACTCTGCAGAATGACAGAATATCCTGGAAGGTACATTTGAAGTTACAAGAGAAATTCAATGTACTATCTCTTAGAACTAGAAACAACAAATTATTTCATTCATGCACTGAGTATCTCTTTTATCACTTTAAGTTTACCTTACATAGATTCTATACCATCATTTTATAGATAAAGAAAATAGGGACAACAGATTAAATGATTTGCCCAAGGTCACACAGCAGAGACAAATCCAGGACAAGAACTTAGCTCATGGAAAAAATCTTTCATGGACCTGCATAAATACAACAGTTATCAGAGAACAATGTATAACTTCTTTCAACATTTTCAATCCTCAAATCATTTAATCATCTTTCAGATACAATTTCTGTATCTTCATTGTTTTACATTCATTCTCCAATGGTGAGGAAATAAACGCTTGCTAGTCACAATATTTACAATAACTGCTTTTGAGAATTTGATTCTAGATGACCCAAAAAATATAAGCACCTCTTTGAGGACAAGCACCCCTCTGGAGCATCACTCTAAATAACTGAAAACAGAAGGTAATATCATTTGCCCAGGGGATACTAACTAGGAAGAACTCTTAAAAACCATAGTATGAACAGGTGCTGGTAATCACATAAGCAAAAATCTAGAAAGTGTTGGTGCCTTTTGCTGACACATAGATGGAAATAAGCAATCAGTGACTCTGATGAGTATTTTTCCTAAACAAGAGCATTTTTTAAAAGATAAATGAAAATTGTATCAGCTGTAAATGAACACAGTGCACAGAGATGAACAGTTGTTTCCTTGACTAACAAAGGTAGTAAGAAAGAGCGTTAAATAAGCAAGCAAGAGGAGAGACCAACCGCACAGAGCAACACACATCAGCTGCAGCTCGAGCGATCACTGACGCCCACTCCATACACTGCTGGCGAGTCACTCTAGGCGCTGCACACACACTCACTCTTGTGCTGACACGCTGAAACGGAGCAGGACCATATGGCCCTCGCCCCCCACCATGCCCTCTGCCCGCCTCTTGCCTGTGCAAAACTTTAGTCAAGAGTAAGTTTAACCAGAGAAGCGAGAAATGCTGAAACAAAGGAAAACGGTCAAAGGAGACTAAATAACAACAATGCAGTCGCTGAGCAGAGTCAGGACCTTTAGTTCCTTCCGAAGTGAAGTGAGACCACTCAGTCACGTCTCTCTGTGACCACATGGACTGTAGCCTGCCAGGCTCCTCCATCCATGGGATTTTCCAGGTGAGAATACTGGAGTGGGTTGCCAATTCCTTCTCCAGGTGATCTTCCCAATCCAGGGATTGAATCCAGGGATTGAACCCAGGTCTCCTGCACTGCAGGCATAGTCTTTACAGTCTGAGCCACCGGGGAATCTTTCTCAAGGGTTATAGATAACATTCTGAGCCATATCTTGTAAGCTGTCTTATAGATACTAAAAGCCCAGGTGGAGAAGTTAACTACACAACGACCAGACTGTACCCAGGACTTGAGCTGCCATAATTCTGAGAACTGATTGCAAAGAAATGGGAATGAAAGATTGAGGGCAGGAGGAGAAGGGGACAACAGAGGATAAGATGGTTGGATGGCATCACCAACTCAATGGACATGGAGTTTGGGTGGACTCCGGGAGTTTGTGATGGACAGGGAGGCCTGGCGTGCTGCGATTCATGGGGTCCCAAAAAGCCAGACACGACTGAGCGACTGAATTGAACTGACACCCCAGAACTGAAGATTAAGTGTACCTAAAACAACCAAGATGACGCTACTCAGACCACTGATGACCAACTGAAGATGACCGTTAGAGATGACTGTGCTGTTTCTGCACGCAACCCCTCATCACCACTCTGTCTATAAATGCTTTCCTTCGCTGCTTCTTGGGCAGGGGCAGGAGTCGGCCTTTGGACAGATGTCCGCCACCCTCCCCACCCCAGGTGCCGGCACCTGAAGTAAAGCAAACTTGCCTTTCCACAAGCCTGGTTTGTTTACTGACTTCTGAGTGGCGAGCGGCCCGACCCCTCACACATCTCCGTAACTAGAACACAACCCCATCAAGCAGACACGTCATTCTCCACTTTTTACACGTGAAAACAAGGATTCAAGATGTTAAATAACTGGCCCAAGATCACCCTGCCACCAAGTCAGAAACCAGATGAGTTGAGACAGTCTAGCGCCAGAGTCCAACTCCTACCTACTACACACAGACCACACAAAAATTAAATGTACTTCTCCGCTGTTATCATAAAGCAGGATCCTTATAAAGAGGTACACAAAAGGGAAGAAATTTTAAAATATCAAACACTACCAAAATGACACCAATGGTCACCAAAAACAATGAATTAAAGGGAGTGAGTGGCCCAAATCGCCTCTTTTCAAAGGGGGGAGCAGTAATGCTCGCAGACAGTAGAGGTACTTAGAAAGTGACAGGAGCACCGCAAGGATGAGGTGGCTTTCTGCGTTCCACTGCACAGCACCTGAGAGGCTTCGCCAGCGACCACTAGTTGAGGAAGACAATCAGATCCTTGGGAGCAGGTACATGTTTACTAACCGATAGAATTACACAGGAAACTTTTCAGGAAACAGGTATTTTGCAGGTAGTCATGGCTCAGATGGTAAAAATCTGCCTGCAGTGCAGGAAACCAGGGCTTGATCCCTGGGTCGGTACTCTTGCCTGGAGAATCCCACGCACGGAGAAGCCTGGTGGGCTACAGTCCATGGGGTGGCAAAGAGTCAGGCATGACTGAGTGACTGACACTTTCACTTTTCTTCACCTGGCTGCAGCCTTTCAAAATCAGGAATGCGAGTGCCAACACTGCGCCTGAGCAGCCTCCACACACCTCCCCACCCCAGGCCGCCGCAGCAGCTCCCTCCCTGCCAGCTCCCAGCTCTGGCCCTTCTTCCATAGGACTGGCCCATGGAGGTCTCAACAGAATGTCCCAAGGCGGAGGAGACGGCCGCTCCCTCCCACTTGCACCGCTCCAGTACCACCCGCTCTCTCCACAGCAGCTCCGGCTGGATCCTGGGACATCACTGCTCCCATGTGAGACCGGCTGCTACATTCTGGACACCTCATCGACTCTCCCTGCTTATTTAACACTACCCCATTTAAAAAAACCCTTCATCAAATGACCTTCAGTTAAAACCTTTTGAACATGCTCTTTCCTATGTGAATATACAGCCTGTTATACTTTCTGACTCTTTCTTCTCCCTAACTTTCAAAATTCACCCTCTATCACCCAGTACACAAAAGAGGTTACTTTACACTTTAGCAATATTAAATAAAGAAATATACATGATACTGCACCTCCACATGCAAACATGCACTGAAGACGAGTAAAGAAAAGAAGAGACTGTTCGTAAACAACACTGGGACAAGAGCTATTCACACTGGAAAGGGCAAGGAAAATTAGAACCCTGTCTCACACTATAAACAAAACCCAGCTCCATCATAGCAGAAAGCCAACTAATGTCATGACAGCCAAAATAAATTCCCACTGAACAAATACTGGGGCAATTCAAGCATTAATAAGAAAACAATCATAATGGGTTATAAAATCGCACATGCAGTATTTAAATCTATGAATTCAAAATGGTTCAAAAACAAAACACCTCTGGAAGATGCTAAGGAACTGACCCATTATTTTGAAAACTTAAAGAATCAAGCACTTACTCTATACCTCAAAAGAACCAAGTATAATTACAGAATTATCACAACAGAAATGAGGAGGAATGACAGAATGAGAGCATCACCATCTGGACCATCTAACAGCTGGTAACAGGGCAACAAGAAGCTAACAAGACTGTTACTCCTGCTGGAGGAACAACACTGCAGAGCCCCTAACTTATGGGATTTGCATCTTTTGCACTCAAATCAAACTGTAAGAGAGAACACAGAAACATACCCACAATACACATGTGTATATACCTGTAATATATATGAAAGCGTAAAGTGTTAGTCACTCAGTCATGTCTGACTCTTTGCGACCTTATGGCCTATAGCCCACCAGGCTCCTCTGTCCATGGGATTCTCCAGGCAAGAATACTGGAGTGGGTTGCCATTCCCTTCTCCAGGGGATCTTCCTGACCCAGGTATCGAACCCAGGTCTCCTGCATGGCAGGCAGATGCTTTACCGTCTGAGCCACCAGAAAACTGTATATACATGAGACAGACAGCGAAGTGTGAACACTAATAAGACACTCATATTAAGTGACTTAGGATAGAACTCTACTATGGCTATACTTGTAAATCGTTTATTTTTTAGAGAGACACAATCTGGTATGTTTTCGGATGAAATTATGCCTGTGATCATAGATACACAACCGAGCTACATACTGATGCTGCTGAAGCTGAAGGGCGGAACGCTACCTACACTGTACTAGTCTACTTCCATGTACACTTCAAATTCTAAGTTTAAAAAAAATCAATCAATCTCAGGTAGATTATATACGTAACTATTAAACACACACACACACACTTCAAAGCTTTCCTAGGAACATAGAGAATACAGAGTAGGGAAGAATTTCTTACCAACATAAGGCAGAAAGCAGCTAGACTGACATCATGTACCCCCTGCAGAGATGCCCTCAGGAAGGCCACAGGGTCACCAAAAGGCGCTCCTGACCAAAAGCACATCCTGAGTCTAGTCCCAGGGAGACACCAGCAAACCCACACTGAGGGCTGGTCCACAGGGAAATGGTGCACCCTCTTCAAAAAAGTCAGAAGTCATTAAACACAAAGGCTTTACAGAGCCTTTACAGAAGCCTTTAAAGACAGAACTCTTACAGATGAAGAAACAAGGAGGAGAAAAAGAAACTCACTTTTGCTAAAAAGGATGTTATTTGGACAACTGACAAAACCTAGGTGACCACTGCAGATTTGGAAGCGGCATGACACCTGCAAACCGCTGTCAAATGGTGCAGGAAAGAACAAAGTGTTCTATGTGTGTGTGTGTGTGTGTGTGTGTGCGCGCGCCTATGTGTGTGTGCGTGTGTCTGTGTGTGTGTGTGCGTGCCTGTGTGTATGTGTGTAAAATGAGTGAGAGGAAGATAACATAAACATGACGCAAAGCAACCCTAAGTCTGATCGAGGAGGCCTTGCAAGAATTTCCGTGTTACTTTCACATCTTCCTGTAAGTTTGAAAATGATTTCCAAATATATTTTTCCATCTTTACTAGTCAGAAATATATAAAACTAAATTACAAGATACCCGGCTTGCCTGGTGGCTCAGTGGTAAAGAACCCACTAACAGGGGAGCAGGTTCAACCCCCGGTCCAGGAAGACCCCACACGCTGCAGAGCGGCCAAGCCCAAGCACCACGACTACTGAGCCTGAGCCCGGGGCCAGGAGCCGCAACCACGAGCCCAGGTGACAGTCACTGAGGCCCACACACCGAGAGCCCGTGCTCGGCAGCCAGAGAAGCCACCGCAACGACAAACCGCACGCCGCAGCTGGAGGGCAGTCCTTGCAGCAATGCAGCATGTGGAGGAACTCTGTTGTTACTGTTGTTGCGGGCACAGAATTACTCCAAATAGCTCCGAGTGCCCACCAACTCAACATCGTCACTGTATAAACACACAGACAGCTCCACTGGCAGCCGGAGGCAGCACCGCCAGGGGAGGAGCTCCGCACAACGCCTTCCGCCTGGAACACCCACCCCTGCCCTTCTTTAGCCCAGTCAGGCAGACCTACTCAGGAAAGAGCATGGGCGGCTAACAGTGTTCTCAGGAAAGAGCTCTGCCCGGCCTAGCGGCAGAAGGAGATGAGCCAGCAAGGGCCCTGCATGTAACCAGGGGGGTCCGCACCTGTCCCAGTCCTCGTCCGCAGCTCTTCTCCTCCAGGACCGCTCCGCACCCGGCTTATCAAACTGGTCAAAGTCATCATCTGTGAGGGAGAGGCCATGAGTCAGTCTTACTCAATTTAAACAGATACATTATATATTGAAACAATGTTTCTTTTAGGGATTCCCAACAGGACATTCTAAAATATTAAACCATTACAAACGTTGTTTGTTTGTTGTTGAGTCACTAAGCCAGGTCCATGGACTACAGCCCCCAGTCCCCTGCCCACGTGATCTCCCAGGCAATAATATTGGAGTGAGTTGCCATTTCCTTCTCTAGGGGATCTTCCCAACCCAGAAATCAAACCCACATCTCCTGCATTGGCAGGCAGATTCTTTACCACTGAACCAACAGGGAAGCCCATAAATGCTTAATAAAAAAAAGCCCATTTTTATTAATTAAAATATTTTAAACTACACATCTACCTAAAGAAAATCAATTTATTGAACATTCTTAGGCATGAAAGCTCGCTGATAGAACAGTTAGAGGGGTGCAACTGACCCCTGCATTGCTCAAGGGTCAACTGTAATAATAAAGCTAAAAATCAATCCTAAAAAGAAAACTGAAAATGCACAAGTACATGGAAATTAAACAACACACTTCATCAACCAATAGGTCAAAGAAGAAATAAGAACCAGGGAAATAAGAATATACTTTGAGGAAAGTGAACACAAAAATACAACACACCTAAGTTTATGGGATGCAGCAAAAGCAGTACATGGAAGGAACTTTACTGCCTACGCTAACGAAGACAGATCTCAAATCAACAGCCTTACTTTAAGTCCTGAGGAACTAGACAAAGAGGAGGAAATTAAACCAAAGATTGCAAAAGAAAATAAAGATTAGAGCAGAGGCACATGAAACAGACTAGAAAAACAAAACATACACGTATAAATGATTTTTAAAAAATTAGCATATAGAACTCAACAATATATTAAAAGGATACCCTACATCACAATCACATGGATTTATCCCAGGAATGAAGGGTTCATTTAACATTCAAAAATCAGTACTTTTTAAAAATCAATGTAACAGATCATATTACAAAGTAGAAAATTACATTATCATCTCTACATAAGGAGGAAAATCAATTTAAAAGTTAATCAAAACCGAATATCCACATTCCTAAAAACTCTGAACAAATTAAGTATAGAAGGGACTTTCCCCAAGCTGATCAAAGGGCATCTGTATAGAAAAACTACAGCAACCACCCCAAGTAAAGAGTCAATGCTTTCCTCTAGAATCAGGAACAAGATGGGGCTGTGACTCCTAACACTGCAACTCAGCACTGTAATCCAAGTTCTACCTAGTGCGACCAGACAAGGAAAAACAAAAGGAGCTCAGACTGAAAAGGAAGAAGTAAAAAACCACCATTCTTCACAGCAAACATCATCAGCTATGCAGAAAATCACATGGGATCTATGGGGAAAAAGTACGAAAACTAGTAAGTGAACTGAATTAGGCTGCAAAATATGAGATCAGTTTTAAAAAGTCAACAATTTTTTTTTTACATACAAGGAATGAGCAACTGGAAATTAAAAAACAAATCCTTGCAGTAACATAAAAATAGGACATACATACTAGGGATAACCATAATATAAAAAAACGAGAAAGACCTGTAAATTAAGGACTATGAAACACTGCTGAGAGAAACTAAATACCTAAAGTGCAAAATCACCATAATTCCCCAAAGGAGACAAGAATGATTGCAAATGTGGGCAACCTTCTGCTTGGACAAAAGTACAATAAGCAAAGAAAAAAACAAACACCTGATCAAGCAGAAAACAAAAACATACTTTCTTTCCACTTGGATTATGGAATGCAAAACCAGATAAAAAAGAACCGTAACTCAAAATTCTAAGAAACAAACCAAGACCTTGAACTCTGTGTGCCTGTTCTTATTCCTCTCACATTTTCTGCATCATTTTCCTTCTGTTCTCATTTGGAATGTAGACAAGTCCTTTTTAAGTTTCTGTCTGTCATACTGAGTAGAACCAAGAAAACAAAATGTGCCCACACTAGTCCACAGTTTCACAGGAAGAAAGCACAGCACTGGATCCCAAGGGGAAGAGTGGTCTGCATCTTGAAATCTAGAAACCCCAAGGCCAAAGGTTACACTAGACATACATGTTACCGAGGGAATCAGTGTTCCCCATCAGCAAGACTAGAAACAGTTACTGGAATTTTTACACTTTTCAATTACACAGCAATTAGGTCTCTGTAACGAACACAAGTCTTCTACTTAGCATTCTTATTACTTCCTCATCTTTTCCAGGAACCTGGAATTTAAGATTAGAAACTTTATACAATACTTGTCTGGAACAGGGTTCCACCAACTGTCTAATCCAAGACTCAGCAAACTACAGCCCCCATACATAGGCTCTGCTACCTGTTTTAGTCTAAATTTAGCTACTGCCCGATTTCTGTAAAAACGCTTTTATTGGAACACTATATGCTAATTCAGTTACCCACTGTCTACAGCTCTCAAGCTACAAGCGAAGAGCAGAGAATTGCAACAGAAGCCCTATGACCTGCAAAATCTAAAATATTTACCATTTGGCCCTTTACAAAGTTCTCCTGTCTTTGCTCTAGTCCAAAGGTTCTCAACCTTCTTTTTTGCCTCGACACCATTCTCATGTATACACCTCATATTCTGAATCACTGACTCAAAATTCCGTATTTTATAGGTGAGGAAATCCAGACCCTTTATTTAAACAGTATTTATTTAAACTTTATAGTAATGAGAAAAAAGAATCAAACTAACATTCAAGAACTTTCCAAGTAAGCATATTTGTCTTACAAAATAACTCAAATTCTGAGTAACCACCAGGCAAATTTTCAGAAAGAGCCCATACATTATGTTGCTTGAAAAATAATTTGTAGTCTTGTTTTAAAACTCTCTTATTTGCATGGGACCCTGGACAGGTTTCCCTAAAATAAACTCTGTACTTTGCTTCCGAAGTGTGGTACACACTGACCTGTTTGCCTGTCTTACAACTCAATCTTCTCTTCCTGTGTTTGGGAATCAATCAGAGTCCTGAAAGAAGACAGGGCTCTGCCTTCTGATATGCAAGCCATAAAAGCTAGACTCTTGGGTGCTCTGTTAGCATGAGGAACCTGGGAAAGGAAAATGGTCTGAGCTCAGCCAACTGAACGTTCCCATCATGACTGAGAATCTAGAGGAAACAATGCCCCACTTCTTTTCCCAAGAATCTAGACCCTCTTTCTAAAAGTGAAACCTTCTAAAATGCTAATGGTTAGTTGCTAACTTCGTGAAGTGTAAGGAAGAAATGTCACAAAAAGGGACAAAAAAGGACAAAAAGTCCTTCCAGCAACTGCTGCTCTTCCTTCCACAGAGAGAAGCCACAGCTATGCTGAGACTGTGGTCCCCATCACTCTACACAACAGGGCAGACAATGCTACACTTCCCAGAGCCTCCTTCCCTGTGCGCTTCTGAGTTAGAGAACGCAAGGCAAGGCAGTCACAGGAAGTCTGAGTCACAATTATCTCAGTTACTCTCATGAGACAGGCACAGGACGGACAGACAGACACACACACCCCCTCACAGATATGAGGTTCTCATAAGTCAGAATGGGCTACTGAAAACCATGCGTGGCTCCGGGCTGGCAGGGGCTGTGACGGTCAGAGGGGGCCTCTTGAGACTCAACACCATCAGAAGTCAGCACCCAGTGCTGCAGACTGAGACTGACCACTGACGCTTCCACAAGGGTCTTCAGTTCCAAGAGCCTCCAGACGAACTCTGAACCATCAGGCTCTGGTCCTCAGACTAAGTGCTCCTGACCACCAAGGGTGGATGATGCTGTTCAACCACTCAGTCACGCCAGACTCTTTGCGACCCCATGGACTCCCCTGCCAGGAGTCCATGAGCACACCAGGCTCCCCTGTCCTTCACTTCCTCCAACAGTTTGCTCTAACTTATGTCCATTGAGTCGGTGATGCTATCCAAGGGTTGTAGAAGCCTCTAACTGCTGTATTAAAAGCCTTCATACTTGGAGTGCTAAGCATGACTTCCTTCCTAACTGAAATAAGACTAATAATAAAACTTCAAATAAGTCTAGCACTACTGAAGCACTGAAGAGAAGCTTCATTGTACTTCAACAAGCTAGCTATATTCATTTTCTCATTTAATCCAGCCCCATACTCTCCTTTTACAGATGTGAAAACTAAGACTAACCAAAAATTAGTAAACAGCAAAATCAGATTTAAACTCAGGTCTACCAAACACTAAGTATAACGCTCTTGAGTTTATTTAGGAAGCAACTATAGTAACAACTGGGCTTCCCTAATAGCTCAGTTGGTAAAGAATCCGCCTGTAATGCAGGAGACCCCGGTCCAATTCCTGGGTTGGGAAGATTCTCTGGAGAAAGGATAGGCTACCCACTCCAGTATTCTTGGGCTTCCCTTGTGGCTCAGCTGGTAAAGAATCCGCCTGCAATGTGGGAGACCTGGGTTTGATTTCTGGGTTGGGAAGATCCCCTGGAGAAGGGAAAGGCTACCCACTCCAGTAGTCTGGCCTGGAGAATTCCATGGACTGTATAGTCCTACACTCCATGGAGTTGTAAAGAGTCAGACACGATTAAGCGACTTTCACTTCACATAGTAACAAACCCTCTGATACATAAAAATATTAAAGGGTAGCTAGCCATAACTTCCTCAGTCTTTAGGTAGAAAGATCACTAATCCATGGAACCTACAAAATCATGAAGGCAGAATCAACTATTAACCTATTAACCTGCAGGCTGGAATCCTGTGGCCTATAAGGAACATGCTATCTTTGAATTATGTTTTTTTTTTTTTAATCAACTTGATTCTCAACATTTTTAAAATATAACTATATGTAACTACCAGAGTTACAGCTTCTCTCAAAAAACAAAAAAATCTTATCAAAAGATCTGGAAAGTAGACCCACACTTTGGTGTAGCTAAATCAGTGAAGATATGCGGCACCCAGCCAAACAGGAACAACATTTCTGCTTCCATAAGAAAAGGAACTGAGGAGGAAGTGGCAGCCGGAGCCTGTGCAGAAGCCCCGCCAGCAGCTGCGAGCCTGCCCGGGGCCCAGACCGCCCTGACCCTGACGCCTGATATTCCACAGCCTGAGCTGCCCAGCTCTTTCTGAGTCTGTGAACTGCCAAAGCACCTATCCTTCCAAAAGATTCTCAATGAACTGCTTCATCATGCTCATGCTTTGTATATAAACAAAGCATCAAAATTCAATAACAAGGATTTCAGAAAGTGAGGACAGAGAAAAAGAGAGTAAAACAGTACCCCAAGATAATTTCCCAGAACCGAAGGACACACATTTCCAGACCAACGTATCCACCAAATGCAGTACAAGAAACATAATTCGACCTATGCTAATGAATTCTGTAACAATGAGGAGGAACTGTGAAAACCTTCCTGGAAGAGAAAAAAGGTCACACAACTGATGAAGAATCAGAATGTCATCAGACTTCTCAAGAGCAGACCTAGAAGCCAGAAAACAACACAGCAGTACCAGCAAAACTCTGAGGAAAAGGGATCTAAGTCACAGCTAGACTTGAAGACTCGACCCTATCAGTCAAGTGTGAAAATAAGACTTCATTCAGACATGCGTGGGTTTTCAAAAAATTTACCTTCAACACACCCACTTAGGAAGCTGAAACGTTTAACTCTATCATTTGTTATACTGAAAATATAAACATAAAGAATAATTTTTCCAGAAAAAATTATCAGAATTGACCTGTGGATTTAAAAAAGTTAAACAGACCAATAATAAAAAAAAAAAAAAAATTAAACAGGCAACAGACCCAAATGGCTTTGCAGACAAGAGTTCTTTCAACATTTAACAAAGAGATTTTTACAATATCCAGAAAATTTCACAACTCATTCAAGGCAGTTAGCCTATCTTACAAAAACACAGAAGAGCACAAAGAAAACTATAAGCCAATCTCTCTTATGATCAGACAGTCCTAAAATGAAAAGCAACCAAACACCAAAAAGAACAAAACCTGAACAACCAGAAGACTGTGAACCCAAGAATGTGTGGCTGATTCAGCACTGGACATCTATCGATACATCACAGTAAGGTATTAAAGAGGGGCCTCACGGGACTTCCCTGTGGTCCAGTGGCTAAGACAGCCCACTGCCAGTGCACGATTAGATCGGCAGTCAGGAAACTAGGTCCCACATGTCACTGCCTTCCGACTCCCGTAATCCCACAGATCGCAGCCTGCCAGGCTCCTCTGTCCATGGATTTTCCAGGCAACAGTACGGAGTGGCCTGCCATTGCCTTCTTCAGGGGATCTTCCCAACCCAGGGATGGAACCTGCATCTCTGGCTTGGCAGGTGGATGGAGTCTTTACCACTGGCCGCCTGGGACACTAGATCCCACGCTGCAACTAAAATCCCACACGCCAGGAGGAATATCCAAAATCCACGTGCCGCAACTAAAACCTGGTGCAGCCAGGTAAAGAAACAGGAACGAATAATAAAAAGCAGGGACCTCATGATCACGGTGCAGAAAAAGCATTTGATAAAATCAAAACCCTAATTCAAAATACACACTTTTTTAGCTAAACAAACAGTAACTATCAGAAACCTACAGCAAGCACCATACGCACTGGTAAAACATTAAACGAACATTCGTTAAACTCCTAACAAGATGGCAAGATAGAGATGCCTGTCATCAGCCCACTACCAGACATTATATAGAAGGACTTGACAATGAAAACTTCTAGAACAAAAAGTACAAGAAGAAGAAATGAGACATAAATACTGAAATAGAGGAGACTGCAGATACAACAGTCTGAAAATCTAAAGCATCAAATATTAAAACAAAATTCCAGTAAGCCAGTTATATATAATGACCAAAAAAAGAAAATAGTTTTTCTATGGTAAATCAGCAAAAAATTCCAGAATACTGTATGATAAAAAAAATTGTACCATCCACAACAACAAATACAAAATATCTAGGAATAACACTAACAAGAAAAATAGAACTACATAAAGAAAATCTTACGAAGGTTAAGTTCCATTTGTTGTTCGGTTAAGTCTCGTTCAACTCTGCGATCCCATGGACTGCAGCACACCACGTTTCCTGTTCTTCACCATCTCCCGGAGTTTATGGATACTCATGTCCATTGGATCCATGATGCCATCCAGCCAGCTCATCCTCTGTCACCCTCTTCTCCTGCCCTCAATCTCTTCCAGTATCAGGGTCTTTTCCAATGAGTCGGCTCTTCGCATCAGGTGGCCAAAGTATTGGAACTTCAGCATCAGTCCTTCCAATGAATACTCAGCGTTGATTTCCTTTAGGATGGACTGGTTGGATCTCCTTGCAGTCCAAGGGACTCTCAAGAGTCTTCTCTAACACCACAGTTCAAAAGCATCAATTCTTTGACACTCAGCTGTCTTTATGGTCCAACTCTCACATCCGTACATGACTTCTGAAAAAACCATAGCTTTGACTAGACAGATGGCAGAGATCCTTTCTCCTCTGGAAGTTACCTTAGTAAAACTGTTTTCGTATCTGCAATCTCTTCTATTCCAATATTTATATAACCCAACCTCTTAGATCAGTGTTTAGCATGGAGGAAATACTCAAAAATGTGGTAGATGACTGATGGACAAAAAAGAGCTTGACAGTGAGACATTCTTATTGCTGAATGAAAAAATACATATTGTAAAAATATCCATCGTCCCCAAGTTGCATTGTGTGTGTGCTAATCGTGTCTGATTCTTGGCAACCCCATGTACTGTAGCCCACGAGGCTCCTCTATCCATGGAATTCTCCAGGCAAGAATACTGGAGGGGGGTGTCATTTCCTCCTCCAGAGGATCTTCCTGACCCAGGGATCAAACTCATGTCTTCTGCATTTCCTGCATTGGCAAGTAGATTCTTTAACACCTTGGAAACCCCAAATGCATTAATAAACTCAATGCAACGTCAAAGAATTTCAGCAGAATTCTTTATAGAATGTGACAATTCTGAAGTTTATTTTAAATGCAGAGCTAATCAAGAAATTTCTGAAAAAATTTCTATAATGTATATAGACAAACACATACTATGAAACAGTAATTTTCTAAAATTATGAGAATTTAAATACATCACAAAATGGAAAAGAAAGAATTCAATAAGGAAAGCTATGACAAACCTAGTGTATTAAAAAGCAGAGACATCATTTGGCTGACAAAGGTCCATACAGTCAGAACTATGGTTTTTCCAGTAGTCATGTACAGATGTGAGAGCTGGACCACAAAGAAGGATGATCACCAAAGAATTGATGCTTTTGAACCATGGTGCTAGAGGTGAGTCTTGAGAATCCTTTGGACTGTAAGAATATCAAACCAGTCAATCCTAAAGAAAATCAACCCTGAATATTCACTGAAGGACAGATACTGACGCTATAATACTCTGGCTATCTGAGGCGAACAGCCAACTCACTGGAAAAGACCTTGATGCTGGGAAAGAATGAAGGCAGAAGAAGGGGGCGGCAGAGGATGAGATGGTTGGATGGCATCACTGACTCAATGGACATCAATTTGCGCAAACTCCAGGAGATAGTGAAGGTCAGGGGAGCCTGATGTGCTGCAGTCCATGGGATCACAAAGAGTCGGACATGACTTGGTTACTGAACAACAAAAGAAAGAATGAGAATTTAAATATATCATAAAATAAAAAATAATTCAATAAATTGTATTAAAACTGTTAGAAGCCCTAAATTCACACAACATCCAAAATAAAATTCCATGTGGAATAAAAGCTAAACATAAAAAAGCACAGACATAAAATGTTAAAAGCACAGGAGAACTCTTGGCATGGGGATAACGTTAGGAAAAAAATTTTACAAAAACAAGTGACAAGAAAAAAAATCTGAACGAGAAGATACATATATAAATAAATCACTTTGCTATAAACCAGAAACTAACACAACTTTGTAAATCAACTAGACGTCAATATAAAAAATATTTTGGCGGGAGGGGGGAAGAGGGGGTCACCATTCCCTGGTGACCTAGTAGTTATGATTCTAGCCTTTAACTACCTTGATCTCAGGTTACCCCAGTCAGGTAACTGAGATCACACAAGCCATGAGAAGAAGCCAAAAAAAAAATTAAAGTGACATTTTTCACAAGGTAAAATTTTAAAGCTTCCATAATCAAAAGCTTAAAAAAACAAAAGGAATTGGCAACCCACTCCAGTATTCTTGGCGGGAAAATCCCACAGGCAGAGGAACCTGGTAGGCTACAGACCAGGAGGTGGCAGAGAGTTGGACACAACTGAGCGACTTCACTTTCACTTTTCATAGGGCAAGCCAAATTAAAAAAAAAGTCTATAATCCTAACATAATACACAAAGAATTCTTTAAAATGATAAGTCAACCACTCAATAAAAAAGACAAATTATATAAACAATTCACAGAAAAATAAATGTAATACATGAAAAGATGATTAATTTCAACAGATCTGGGAAATACAAATTACAACACTGAGGCTATTTTCCTGCCTAAACAAAGATTCTCAAAGCATGGGGCAACTGTCCTTTCATACAGTACCGTTGGAAAGATAAAGTGGTACCAGCTTTTTTGAGGATAACTTGAAAATAGCTACCAAAATTTAAAATATATGCAGCTTATTTCCACTTCGGGAGTTATCAAACCTCCAGAAATATTTGCTTCAGCACATCACGATTGTGTCTGTAGATGTTTAGTGCAGAATCTTCCACAGCAGTGAAAAAGGACATATAACTGAAATGTCCATCAATATGATATCGTTAATCAATAAATGGTGGAACCACATAACTCTCACCTACTAACACAGGAGAGATTGCCAAGACCTACTATTAAGTGAACAAAGCTAATTGGGGAACACTACATGACTCCATTCATACCATAAAAGGCAACACTGCTGTAAATGTGCAACTTACAAATGCACAGAAAAGGGTAGCTGCCAAGTATTTATTGAACATATACTACATGCCAGGAACCTGGAATACACAGCAGGTGTAACAGGCAGCATTACTTTCCTCAAGGGGCTTGCAGGCTACTGGGGAAGAGAGAGTAAAAAAAGAAGCGATCAGGTAACCAAATACAATCACAAACTCCACAAATGTTCGAGAAACAAGGTTGCCACAGAATAAGAAACAAGGTTGCAACAGAATAAAGATATCTGAGGGAGGCACATAAGCAAGAGATGGACATACTTGAGACACAAAGAAGAATGCTCAGGGAAGGCCTCCAGGAGCCTGAGACCTAGGGGATGAGGAGCTGGCTGACAGGAGTTGGCTGAGGCTGGGGGCTGAGCCATGCACGACTCAAACAAACCTTGGTAAGCAGCCTGGCTTTAGTCTAAGAACAATGGGAGAACAGATGTGCATGACAAAATGGAAGGGAAAACTCCAAATCATCAAGGATGAAGCCTAATCCTCTAAAACGGCAATTCTCAAAAACTTTCTGGATTCAAACTTATTAGAGGACATCACCCAGCTTTTATGTCAATTGCATTCATTGGTATTTGCCATTTTCAAAACATGAGAAACTTGAAAAAACATGCAAGCACACATTACATTAGCCATCAGTACGATAACGTCTTCACGTGTGATACATACAGCCTCTGGAAAACTCCTCTGCAGTCACGTGAAAGAGTGAAACATGCCAGGCTACATTAGTATTACTAATGAAAACAGTTTTGACCCAGGAGTATCCAGACTACCTACCTCTTGAAAATGATACAAAACTCCAGCAAGTAAACAATAAGTAAAGCAAATATTTTCAAACTCTAACTAGAAAGCCGGGGGGACCACGTGACAGAAAAAAGGCAGGCACAAATCATATTGCCTGAAGTCACATTTCAGCGCTGGTCTCTTAGGTTTTTCTATTTTGCCATAGGAACTCTTTGATACTTTGGCCAAAACTCCTAGACAGGATCGCTACAATGTAGTCTTAAATCAGCATTATTACTGAAGAGTATATAGCAGAATGGCCTAACGTTTCAATAATGAGAACTCCGCCCGAATGCAGGTGGTGTTCACCCTTTTCCACCTAAGGGTCCCCTTTATCAGAGTTTCCAAACAATCAGAAAACTCACTTCCAAGTGTTTTACTCATATTAAAAACAAACAAAAAACTTCAGTCAACAAAAATGTGATTTCAAGCAGAAAGTGATTTTGCCTGAAAAAATCAGGTGTGAGTTAGGTGCTCTGCCAAACTTATCTATGTTTGGAACACAAGACAAAAAACTGCCGTTTCTGCCCCAGTTCCACCCTCTGCAAGACGCTGACAAGCAAGCACTAATGGGTCCGGATTCAGACAACTGAGGAGTTCAGGTAAATTAGAGCAGTCGCGGGAGGTTCTTTTTTCAGACTCCTTACTCTCTGAAATGCCCCGCAAACACCTTCCCTCAGGTCCGTGCGCCTCAGCCAGGTCCAGTAAGGGGCTGGAAACCACGCCGAGCCCTCCCGAACGACCCCAGCGGGGCCGCGACCCTCCCGAGCGCGCCCGGCGGCGGGCGCTGTCCCCCCGGGCAGGCCGCCCGCCGCCTCAGGACAAGGACACCATAGACCCCGACCCCCCCGAGCCTCCCGGGGGCACTACGACGGCCGGGAGCGGCCCGCAGCCGCCCCCACCCCCCCCCGCCGCCGCCGCCGCCGCCTCCCGCGCGCGGCCGTTCATTTACCTCCGGCGCCCGCTCCTCCGCCCGCTCCCAGGGCGGCCGCCATGGTGCTCGCTGGGCCCGGCCTTCAGCCTCGCCCCACCAAGCCAGCTGGGGGGGGCCGCCGGGCCAGCCGGGGCCCGGGGACGCGCGGCGGGGGGCGGGGAGGACGGGGGACGGGGGCGGCTGGCCGGGCCTGGGTGCCGGAGGCGGCGCGGCCGGCGGGTGGGGGCCCTCCGGCCTG
This sequence comes from Bos mutus, assembly GCF_027580195.1. NCBI lineage: Eukaryota > Metazoa > Chordata > Mammalia > Artiodactyla > Bovidae > Bos > Bos mutus. Next base: position 4,210,966 of record NC_091620.1, on the reverse strand, counting down.
CTCCTCCGCAGGAAGAAAACAACAAACTATCGCAACATGGCGGACGGCTCGCCTGCCGCCGCTGTGCACGCCGGGATGATGGCGGCCGGGAGGCGCCGGCGCGGGCCCTTCCCGCCGGCCGCGGCGGCTCCTGGCCGCCCCCGGGGAAACAAAGGCCGAAGGTGGAAGGCAAACTCGCAAGCGGCCGCCTCGCTGGGCTTCCAGACAGCCCAGTGTTGAACGCGGGGGCCGGGGCGGTTGCCGGCCGTAGCGCGGCCCGAGCTCTGTCGTAAGGCGTTTTGCAGCAGTTGGCGCCGAGCTTTACGCCCGGCGGAAGTCCCGTTGGAAGTGGGAGAGGCCCAGCGCCCCGCTACGGGGCGGCAGCCGGGTTTCTGTGTTTGGACTGTGAGGCGCGGGCTGGGGGCGGAGTCACGGCGCTAGGGGCGGACGCGTGGGGCGAGGGCGGGCGGGGCGGCGCCCGGCTGGCGCTCTGCGGGCTGCGGGGCGGCGGCAGGTTCGCTGAGCGGGTGGGCCCTGAGACTGTTAGACTGCGCTGAACGAGAGCGCGAGAGGAGCGGGAAGGGTTGAGAGCGTGGTGCTAACGAGTGACAGAAAGGGCATCAGGGTGCGGAGGAGGCTGAGGGCTGCTGGGGGAAGGCGTCTGAAGACGGCTTCTCACTCGGCGGGTGGGTGGGGTGAATGTAGCTAGGCCTTTAAGTACAGACGAGCTACTGACGTTGGTGCGAGAACAAGGAATGTGAGAAATATGGGGAAAGAAATGGGTCATTTTAGCTAGGAAGAGAAGGCCGAACATAGGCGCAGAGATGCCAAAGGACTTCATATGAATCCTCAAGCAGTACTCGTGGACGCTCTTAGGAGAAAAGAATGCTTTATGGTGGAAAAGCCTAGAAAACTCCGCCTTAACTGATGATAGTAAACGTTTTCCCGTAACGGAGTAAATCAGAATTTTGTGCCACCTGAAAGGATGCAACAGGAAGAAACAGTGTCACTCCGGTGGTAATCCAGTCGCAGATACGTAACTGAGTCTAACCTTGAAGAAATAAGGACAAAAAAAATTGAGGGACGTACCACAAAGGTCTTCCGAAGTGTTGGAAGTCACGCAAGTCAAGAAAAGACTGAGAAATTTTTTCAGATTGAAGAAAAAATAGACATGACAGCTGAATGCAATGCATGATTCTGAACTGGATCCTTCACGCTAATGAATATTATTGGAACAATTTGCAAAAATCAGTCTGGAAATAAGATGGGAGTTACGTAGCAGACTTCACTTCCTTATTTTGATGATTGCACGTACTATGCAGGAAGAAAGTGTTTGTTGGAAATACTATTACAGAGTCCACGTTTGTGTTTCTTGCTGCCTGGCAGGCCAATAAATCAAGAGGCAAGGTGTTGGGGCAAAGACTAACACTTGATTTGGAAAGCCTACAGACCCAAGAAGATGATGGACTAGTGTCCCAAAGAAGCATGTGTTAGAATTCAGGCTTCTTTTATATTAAAGGGAAGGAAGTGATGATTACAAACTAGAATCCTTTGTTCTTGCAGCTCTCTGCAAAGGTCTGGTTACAGTGTTTCTATAAACCACCCCAGCAAGACAAATGTTACTCTCTGTTCTGCCACTTTTTTATCTCTACACAAACGGCAAAGTGCTATACTGTTAAAGGTCAGATCCTTGAGAATGGGCTGTCCTGAATAGTTCAGGCTATAGGCAACATTCTTAACTACAGCAAAAACAATAGAATACAAAGATTAACAGAAACAGATCCGACATGGACTCAAGATTTTTTCTTCCTTCTTACAAAAGTACCTGATGGCACATCAAGTCAGGAACTTATTCTCAAATGGTTCAGAATAAAAGGGTTCTACTCTATATGAAACTTCTAGAAAATTCTAATTGCTTCAAAACAGTGTAGCACAACTAACACAACACTGTGAAGCAGTTGTACTCCAAGTTAAGGTTTAATGAGAGAACCAAAGAGTAGATTGTTTGTGATGATGGTCTCACAGGTATATACACATACCCAAACATATCAAATTGTATACATTGAGTTTATGTCATTTTTTTGTATATCAATTATAACTCAATAAAACTGCAAAAAAAATTCATTGTTGAAGTAAAAAATGCAAAACAGGAGTTAAACAGAAAAGAGACTTGAGAAAATTAAAGACAGGAAAAGATTTCCCAGAATATGCCACAAAAGTGGGGGATGGGGGTGGAGGGACAACATGAAGGAGAGGTTTGAACATTTGAAGCTTGGAATGAAAAAATCAAATTCATGAGAAATTGCATTGCAAAAAGTAGAGAAAAAAGAGAACGGAAAAGAGGCAATGTTTGACAAGAGATGGAAGATACAAACCCACAAATACAGGAGGCATAACAAATACAAGCAAGAAAAATAAAGCCACACCTAGACATATATGATGAAACTGAACAGCATCCACAAAGGCGATCTTAACACAGACATAAAGAAACTGCTTCTGGCCATGATGGAGACATAGGGACAGACTCCCCTCACTCCATAACTTGAAAAGACGCATTTGAAAAAACAAAATTGCTTTCCGACATTGGGCCACAGGCAGCACAAGCCTGTGGGCACTGAGAGAAAGGAAACTATATAATCGTCCAGCTTTCTGCCTGGAAACAGTTTCTGGACCATGAGGCAGGAGAGGACACTCAAATAAAACACAGCTGTCTTAAAGACTTGAGGAGACAGACCAGAATTTAGAGGGGCTAACATGGGACATTGTGGGGGGTGGTAGTGCAGATGATGCAGCAATGCTTAGGAAGAGCTCCAAGAATCCACACAGGGACACCTTGAATGTGCTGCTGCGTGGAGAAATCCCATGAATATCAACAGAGGACCAGAACAACCAGAAAGCTATCAACTGAACCGTTCTTGGAGCTCAGGCAGAGCTGGGCAACGTTTAAACTTCAACCACCCAGAGGGGGTAACCCTGGCTGACCACCCAGGACCTTCAGAAAGATCCAAGAAGGGTCCATGCATTAGAACTAGGACAAAGGAGCACTAGAATCTCCTAAAAAACAACTCTTGAAATGGTTTATGCCAATCAGCACATAATTTAATGGCCCACCAGAACAAACTTCAGTTTTCTTTAACAAAAAACCAACCTAGCCCTCAATAAAGTAAAATTCACAGAGGCCAGCATTTAAAGAAAAATTACTAACGAAAAGAAGAAGCAGGAATATATGACCAATACCAGGAGAAAAATTAATAAACAGAAACATACGTAACAGAGACAACAGAATTATCAGCCCAGGGATTTCTAAGACTTGATATAAATATGCTCAAGGGCTTAAGGTAAATGGGACCCTAATGAGGAAGGACAGAGAATATATGAAGTGGAACTTCTAGAGGTGAAAATGCGATATTTGAAATTAAATACTCAGTGGAGAACAACAAAAGCAGATTAGAAATTTCCAGTTTCATCTCAGATATACAGAGAGCTGCAAAGAACATCACTGCCAAGCTCATGACAATAAAAAATTACAAGCAATGGCAATTTTCTCAATCCATCAGAGAACCGAAGGGTTCCAAAGCAGCCGACGGAAAATGGAGACGCAGACATCTACAAGGAAGAACAGGACCTGGGCCTTTGCTTACCTGGAGCAGACAAGTCAAGGTATCTTAGAAGCTGGAACTAAGATTCAGCTAAAAATGTTCAGTGACATCTGAAGTCCACATGTGGGCTAACATGAGAGTATGAAGCCCCTCAGAGCTGCAGAGGCAGAAAGACCTGCACCATCCTGCAGGCTTCTTCTCCACGAACCACATCAGGCGTTGACCAGAAAGATAGGCAGAGTCCCGGGCACAGCCCTTGTGTGGGCTGAGAAAGGGAACAGCCACCACACACACCTACACACACACCTACACACACTCCTCTTCTTCCCCCGAAAATAAACTGTAATCTTCAGGGCAGAAAAGCAACAAAAGCGTGGCCTTGAGGAAATAGGGAACCCATTTTCACTGTGGGAAGGGGACAGAGAAAGAAAAAGCCCTAGCTTTTTTGGTTGTTGTTCAATCACGCTTCAGAAACATGTTTAAAATGTCGATCTGGACAGTGCTCATGGGCATCACAGCTGGCAGTGGCTGGCCTCCCAACCTTGTTACCGTCTTCCTTTGTTGTTTTAACAGAGAATGAAACGACACTCACAGGGCTCCCCCACTACCAAGCGGTCCACCCAGGAGACCTTCCAGTCTGATCCTTGCCCCACGTTGTGGAGAGCTTTGTGCAGTTACTGTACAGTATGAATAATGAAACTGAGATCTGTGTAAAAGCAGAAAGAAAAACAGTGCTCCTGGAAATGGGAATGTTACCTTTCTAAATTAATTCTTCTAGCCGCTTATAAATCGAACTCCTCTTTTCCTGCTGGTCCCTGTTACACCTTAGCTTTCAGTGTGAGTTCAACTCCCATCTTTTTTCTTGCTAACATTGTTTAATCTTTCCAAGTCCAAACGATTTGTGTTGTCTGAATACCCATCATCCTTACAGTCACTGTCCCATTGTGCCAACTGATAAGTAGTCATTTGGGTGTGCCCTCCTCACCTTCGGGGTTACCTTCCTGAGGGTGAAGGACCCATACATATTTCTAGCTTAGTTGCTTCCTGTTAACATTAGCTGCCCACCAGCCACCACGAGACGTGTGCAAGCATGGGGTGCGGCAGTGGAGGCACAAAAATGACCATGATGCTGCCCTGCCCCAGGGGTCCCCGTCTGGTGTCACCAACAGTTCTAGGCGGTTCACATAAGAACAGCCCAGTCCCAGGGTGAACGTATAAGACCAAATTATTAAAACACTTTCTTGTTGAAGGAAGTTAGACATCCATCCCCCTGTTGCAAAGCTGGCAATTAACTCTAATATCCTCAAGTACTGACTGCAGACTGGAAAAAGAAATATGGTCATTGTGTATTGCAACTGAAAATTGTTGTTTATCATTTTGACTAGTGACAAATCTTGTGAAGCCACGCCTGAGCCCTAAGCATTTTGAGCCCTGAGCCTTTTATGGTGTCTAACTGTGGAAAATTCTGAAAGAGATGGGAATACCAGACTACCTGACCTGCCTCTTGAGAAATCTGTATGCAGGTCAGGAAGCAACAGTTAGAACTGGACATGGAACAACAGACTGGTTCCAAATAGGAAACGGAGTATGCCCAGGCTGTATATTGTCACCCTGCTTATTTAACTTATATGCTGAGTACATCATGAGAAATGCTGGACTGGAAGAAGCACAAGCTTGAATCAAGATTGCCAGGAGAAATATCAATAACCTCAGATATGCAGATGACACCATCCTGATGGCAGAAAGTGAAGAGGAACTCAAAAGCCTCTTGATGAAGGTGAAAGGGGAGAGTGAAAAAACGTTGGCTTAAAGCTCAACATTCAGAAAACGAAGATCATGGCATCTGGTCCCATCACTTCATGGCAAATAGATGGGGAGACAGTGGAAACAGTGTCAGACTTTATTTTTGGGGGCTCCAAAATCACTGCAGATGGTGAATGCAGCCATGAAATTAAAAGACACTTGCTCCTTGCAAGAAAAATTATGACCAACCTAGACAGCATATTCAAAAGCAGAGACATTACTTTGCCAACAAAGGTCCGTCTAGTCAAGGCTATGGTTTTTCCTGTGGTCGTGTATGGATGTGAGAGTTGGACTGTGAAGAAGGCTGAGCGCCGAAGAATTGATGCTTTTGAACTGTGGTGTTGGAGAAGACTCTTGAGAGTCCCTTGGACTGCAAGGAGACCCAACCAGCCCATTCTGAGGGAGATCAGCCCTGGGATTTCTTTGGAAGGAATGACACTAAAGCTGAAACTCCAGTACTTTGGCCACCTCATGCGAAGAGTTGACTCATTGGAAAAGACTCTAATGCTGGGAGGGATTGGTGGCAGGAGGAGAAGGGGACGACAGAGGATGGGATGGCTGGATGGCATCACTGACTCGATGGACGTGAGTCTGAGTGAACTCCGGGAGTTGGTGATGGACAGGGAGGCCTGGCGTGCTGCGATTCATGGGGTCGCAAAGAGTCAGACACAACTGAGCGACTGAACTGAACTGAACCTGGCGGCAGGCACATGTCCGGACCTTCATTTCCTCCTTTATGCACAAAGGGCATTGAGAGCTGTACCAGGAGCACAAAAAATGTGCCACAAAATTCCTGTAGCTTCTGAAATGGAAGGAAGGGTCAGTGTCCTGCAAAGGGCTTAAAAAGGGCGGAACACTAGGCCCGTTCCAAGGTAATGGCACCCCACTCCAGCACTCTTGCCTGGAAAAGCCCATGGACGGAGGAGCCTGGTAGGCTGCAGTCCATGCGGTCGCGAAGAGTTGGACACAACTGAGTGACTTCCCTTTCACTTTTCACTTTCATGCATTGGAGAAGGAAATGGCAACCCACTCCACTGTTCTTACCTGGAGAATCCCAGGGATGGGGGAGCCTGGTGGGCTGCCATCTGTGGGGTCGCACAGAGTAGGACACGACTGAAGCGACTTAGCAGCAGCAGCAGCAGCAGCAGCAGAGAACAGAAGCCACTAGCACTGTCTCCCACGCCCTCTGTCTTCCATACTGCCCCCAGGGGTGGGCACTTAACCTGGGGGCATTCATCCTTCCACACAGCGAGGTTGGAACAAGGTGGCCTGAGAGATGCCAGTGACTGTGTCCTTCTGAGCCTTGGGCTCAGATGTGAAGGAAGAGGCAGGAATGACAGAGTCCAAAAATAACTACTCGCCACTTCAAAGTCAGGCTAATATAGTATGCAATGCAAAGGAAGGAATCTTCATCAGCAGAAAATGAAAGGAATGTAGATCGCTGCTTTGTGCACCATAGATAAACATTTACCAGCTATATAAAGCCTAAACAATCCTGTCCTAATGGCGTACCCCAAATGTTTGTTCAATTTTTCGTTCACCACCTGCCATTTATAAGCTACAACACTTAAGCGCTGGGAGGGAAGAGCAGTTTACGCTTCCTCTGGCCAGAAGGAGTTTTAAACAAGGCTAAACAGACCAGGGAGAAATCGATGTGAAGCAACAGAAAGCAGTGCCAGTAGCGGGGGAGGGAGAGACCTTCAGGGAACAGCAGCCTGTCTGGATCCAGGGCAACAGGTCCTGGTTTATGCTGTCACTGTATCTAAGAGCATACACTAAGCTATTGTTAATTTTCAAGCTCTCAGTATTGAATTAGGTCCCTAAGCACTTCAAAGATTTTTTTTTACAATAATCATTCATATATAAGATATCTTGTTTGAACTGAAAAATGCCTATAAAAAGGTTTTGCTGCTAGAAAGAGTGTTGACATTTAGAACATTATAGGACTGACTGTGGAGATGACCGAAGTGCATCCATCGGCAAAGAGTGTAAGTGAAAGTGTTAGCTGCTCAGTTGTGTCCCACTCTTTGCCACCCCGTGGACTGTAGCCCCCCAGGCTCCCTGTCCATGGACTTCTCCAGGCAGGAATACTAGAGTGGATTGACACTCCCTTCTCCAGGGGAACTTCCCAACCCAGGGATCAAATGCAGGTCTCCTGCTTTGCAGGCGAATTCTTTACTGTCTGAGCCACCGGGGAAGCCCTAAAAGCCACTAATAAATCTCTCTTATTGAACTACATTGGAAATTAGAAGGAAAAAAAATAATGCTTTGATAAATGTTTGTCTCATAGAATTATATTAATTCAGTGGGTAAATGATTTTTTTTGAAAAAGAATTAAAACAATAAAAACAAAAGCAGCTAGAGATTGGTAAACTAGAGCTCATTAAAATTTGAAACTGCTTCATTATCTAAAAATGTCACTTAAATGTGAAAAGACACTAGGAAAAATAAACTAGGAAAAAAATACTTGTGTATGACTAACAAAGTTTTAGTACCCAGAATACATACACACTAATTGGTAATAATAATAAAAACCAATAGCCCATTAGAAAAATGGGCAAAGGCTGACCTGGGTTCGATTCCTGGGTTGGGAATATACCCTGCAAGAGGGCTTGGCAACCCACTCCAGTATTCTTGCCTGGAGAATTCCATGGACAGAGGAGCCTAGCGGGCTACAGTCCCTGGGGTTGCAAGGAGTCAGTCGGACATGACTGAGCGGCTGAGCACATAAACGCACAGATGACAGATGAGAATGCTGAAATAGCTGATGACAATACAAGAAGCTGGGGAGCCTGACTGTGCAGGAGGCATACGCACTGAAGCCAGCTCACACCCACCAGATCGGTAGAGATTCAGAACGTAAACAGTACCAAGTGCTGGTGGTGCTGATGGAAGAATGAAGTAGAACAACCGCTCTTTAGAACGATTTGACAGTATCTGGTAAAGTTATTAATTAGTGAAGAAAAGAATATGCACTTCTACTCAGCAATATTCCCGCTGGTACACACCCGAAAGAGATGTTCACACATGTGCATTAAGAACCAGAACGTCTGTGGCGGATTCATTTTGATATTTGGCAAAACTAATACAATTATGTAAAGTTTAAAAATAAAATAAAATTAGAAAAAAAAAAAAGAATCCACCAAAAAAAAAAAAAACCAGAACGTGCTTGCAGCATTGCTGATTATAGCAAAAACCAACAGAACTCCCAAAAGAATAAAAACCCAAACAAGCACAGGGTCAAATGCATGTTTTTTCTTAATATATACGTTTTATTGACGTATGGTTGGCTTATCCTGTGACAGGTGCACAGCAAGGAGATTCAGTCATACATATCCACATATGCTATTTTTGAAAGTATTTTCCATTATAGGTGATTACTCAGAGAAGGCAATGGCACCCCACTCCAGTACTCTTGCCTGGAAAATCCCATGGATGGAGGAGCCTGGTAGGCTGCAGTCCATGCGGTCGCAAAGAGTTGGACACAACCGAGTGACTTCACTTTCACTTTTCACTTTCATGCATTGGAGAAGGAAATGGCAACCCACTCCAGTGTTCTTGCCTGGAGAATCCCAGGGACGGGGGAGCCTGGTGGCCTGCCATCTATGGGGTCCCACAGAGTCGGACACGACTGAAGCGACTTAGCAGCAGCAGCAGCAGCATAGGTGATTACAAGATATTGACTATAGTTCTCTGTGAAATGCACATTTTTTAAAAAGAATGCATGAATAGATTGTGATATACTCATGAAGTGAAAGTGGTTAACCACCGCTAGACATGCCAAAATGGAAAGACCTCAGATCAGAGAGTTGGACAAAAAAAGACTAAAATGTGTATATAGAGAAGACTTTCCTATAAAGCCAGGGTATAAAGACATGCACACGCGTGGCAGATATTCTGGGCGGGGGACGGGGCACAGGCTGCACAGTCACAGTGGAATTCCATGTGTTTTGTGCTGGGCGTGTTGCAGACTTCAGTCTCTGAAATGTATTGAATATCTGAACGATCACATCATAATAAATCAGGCTTTTTTCCCACTTGTATGATATATAATCTTCTGAATTCTCTGACTACTTTCTTCTTGCGATATTTTATTTTCCATTGAGCTGTTTTACTTGTAAACATTTGACATCATAAATATCAAAAGTCTCAGATTTACTAGTCTGAAATTTTTAACACTTGAAAATCAGGGTAATGTTCTACTAGAAATTGTTTTTTGAGTTAAATATAGAAACAGAATGAAGTCAGCTGCTGATTTTTCACCCAAATGCTGGTTTTTAAGGCTAATTTGTGATGTAACGGGTCAAAAAAGAGGTTTTATTGAATCAGAACTGCCTAAGAACATTCTCTAGGTTGGTTTGAGTTTTGTCGGATTCTTCCAGCTTATTTTTTAAACTAAAGATCTGTTCAGTGTTCTTCCAACTAAAAAGTAATCCCAAAAGAGGGCATTTAGCTTTTTCTCTGGGGAAAAATGATCAAAAAAATTAAGGTCCAAATATTTTTCCACCAGCAGAGTGTGCACCTACATACGTGCTGAGCACGTGTTGTGTGACTAGGTGTGAAATAGGCGCACCTGCATAGGTGCTAAGTGGGAAGTGGAGTGGAAACTTGTGTTCACGTGGAGATAGACAAATAGAAGACAGATGAGGAAATAAGGAATCAGAAGTTTGAGGGGTGGTGTGCAGAGCTCTATGGGAACAGGACACTCCAACCCAAACGGGGCGGCCAGGGAGGGGGAGCCAAGCTTTGCAGAAATCCCTGAGGATGGCGGATGAGGGGTTTGGGAGGGGTGGTTTTCATGCAGGAACAGATGGGGACAACGTCCTCATTCCTTGCTTCTGCGAACCAGTTGTTTTTAGTTTCCTCACTTATTTTCTAAAAATGTATTATTATTTTTAAACCATTTTAAAATATAGTTTACAATGTTGTGTTAGTTTCAGCCGTACAGCAAAGCGATTCATTATACATACACAAATATTCTTTTTCAGGTTCTTGTCCGTTATAGGGAATACCCAAGAATACCATTATAGGGTATTGCAAGATATGGTATATGGTTCCTTGTGCTGGACAGTAGGTGTGACCCAATTTGTTTTTAATGCTTAAAAATAATGTATTGAGAGAAGGAACTGAGGTCTTTATGATGGAGATCTGAGAGCGACCACTCAGCTTCTCGACTGGGGTTTGGAGCAGCCCTAAGAGGAGATGGCTGGATGGCATCACCGACTCAGTGGAGCTGAGTCTGAGTAGACTCCGGGAGTTGGTGATGGACAGGGAGGCCTGGCGTGCTGTGTGTGGTCCATGGGGTCTCGAAGAGTCAGACACGACTGAACGACTGAACTGAACTGAACTGAAGCTACTCTTCTCCCCCAAACCCCCACCCTACCCTTCCCCACCCCTCCCCGTCAGGGGCTGCCTTTGCCAGTCTTTGGGATTAGGGAGGGAGTGGCTTGGAGTGTATTTCTAGCCGCAAACAGTACTCTTCTTCAGCGGGATTCCAGCAAACGTAACTTTTGCCCACCTCTACATTTCTAGAGGGTTTTTTTGATATGTGTGTCCCATGTAGACTGACGCCTCAGGAAACTGCCCAGCTGGTCCACCCCTAGAGGCGTCCTCCAGGCTTCTCCACTGGTTCTCCCCTCTGTAGTTGACAGCTGCCTGGAGGGGGCTACTCCGGGACTATGGACGTGTACCGTCTCTATTCAAACCTTGCCTGTTCATCGATTCTTCTTGGGTGAATTCATTTTGAAGACATTGGGTGCTAAAGGATGCTTTTCTAACTCCACATTCTACATTTATCCCTTGTGACACTGCTGTAAGGAAGGGCTTTCACTACTGGCTCTTTATTTATTTATTTATGTCAGGACAGACTCAAGAAATCATATTCTATTCCATGGATCATAATCTATTATTATCCTGACTCATCCTGCTCGAATTGTCACAGACTTGGCCATTTGAAAACCCTTCAGGTTGTACCCCGTGTCCTCTCGCCTTGAGCTTCAGAGTACGTCACGCCCACCCCTGAGTCCCTGTGTTGAAACCCTACCCAGCATCGTGGTGATGTTAGGAGACGAGACTTTGAGGGCCGATTGGGTTTAGGTAAGGTCGTGAGCATGGATCCCTCACGACAGGTCAGCATTCTCAGGATACTGGAGCTCAGGCCACGTACCCTCTGCCACGTGAGCATGCGGCAAGAAGGCGGCCGTCTGACCGCCAGAAGAGGGTCCTCGTCAAGAACCTGTGCGGCCAGATTTTGATCTTGGACATCCAGCCTCCAGAACCCAGAGAAATAAATGTTTTCTTCAAGCTGCCCAGTCGGGCGGTACTTTATCATAGCAGTCCACTCTGTTAAGATAGCGAGTGCTCGCTTCGGCAGCACATATACTAAAATTGGAACGATACAGAGAAGATTAGCATGGCCCCTGTGCAAGGATGACACGCAAATTCGTGAAGCGTTCCATATTTTTGGAGCACATGTATACCTGTGATGGATTCATTTTGATATTTGGCAAAACTAATACAATTATGTAAAGTTTAAAAATAAAATAAAATTAAAAAAAAAAAAAAGATAGCGAGGTGAGCCAGAGAACGCTAGTCTTAGTTCTTTCCTTGTCCCACCTCTTCTGTGTTGCTTTGTTATTTGTTTGGAACACACCTTTTGGTTCTCTTGTTTGTTCGCATCTCATGGGAAGTCTCCCTCCATTCTTACTGATTGATGTGACATTAACTTGGTTCTAACCCCAAGCCTGCTAAGGGCATAATCAGCAGAGTATCGCTTTCCATCCCTGACACCCCTCCATATCCCCCATCTTTTGCACCCCATACTCATCATCCTCTGCAATGGTCTCTGACTTCCCTTTTCTGGGTTTCTACTTTGCAACAGACAACTTGCATGTTTCTTTATTCTTAGTTCTCAGATAAAAGGATCTCCACATATAGACACACACACACCATTTCCCTCTTTCTCGTGGGCTGGCACTCTGTGTTATTTAGCATCTGGGGCTTGTCAGCAGCGCTGACACCTACCCCTTGGGTAGGTGACGGCCTGGGGTCCGCTCCTTCGGCTGTTTTCGCTGGACACTCACCTCGATCGTTGTCCCTGTCGGGTCGTGTTGGAGCACAGAGGATGCTCTGAGATGGGAAAGCTGCAGTTGGCAGTTTGCTGGCTGGACCATTAACATGTGGTTGCTCCAAACAGGGGAGTAAATGCTCCAGAAGAAATCCCTTTATCTTTGAAGTTCTCCTGTGGAATGATAGAAACAGATGGGTGCTAGTCAGTGCCACGGACGTCCTCACTCTCTGCCCGACCTGGATATGCAATTTCACGATTCCATGCAGTTCACACAGCTCTCAGCCCACAGGCCGTGAGCCCTGCTGAAATGTAAAACCGTGAGCATGGATACAAAGTCTTCAAAGGAAGGATGAAGGGAGACGGTTACTGCGGCTGCCCTAAGCACTCTGAAAGTGTCCCTCAGGGAAGTCCAAGGCCCCAGGGCTGGGGTCTGGTGAGCGGAGGGAGGCAGGAAGCCCACACCGCCTCAGGGGGCACTCCTCCATCACCCCACGTGGAGAGCTTGCCCTCAGGGAGTTTAGAATAGCTGCGCCTCGGGGGTGAGCCAATGCTGGTCTGGGCCCCCAGGTGGCCCTGAGGTGTGAAGACGGGCGGGGATGTCCAGGAAAAGTCTGTTCAGACTTGAAGCCCAGGTGTCAGCTCAGCTGGTAGCGGGAACTGAAGCGACCTGCAGTCTCCCAGGGCTTCCCTGACAGCCCACTTGGTGAAGAATCCACCTGCAATGCAGGAGACCCTGGTTCGATTCCTGGATGGGGAAGTTCTGCTGGAGCAGGGATAGGCTACCCACTCCACTATTCTTGGGCTTCCCTGGTGGCTCAGCTGGTAAAGAATCTACCAAGGGCCCAGGCAGCCTGGCGGCAGGGCTGCTCCCCAGGCCAGAGAGCATGGGGGGCCACCTTCCCACCCTCCTGCACATCTCGGACAAGGGAGGACAGGAGATCCAGGCCACCTCTTGTGGGCTCACGGGAGTTTACAAGCACTGGCCTTCTTTGAATAGTTCCTTCTCAATTTTATTTGACCTCGTTGTAGATTTTTTTTTTTTTTTTGCAAAAAATACGATTATTTGTTTTTCCCTTTTTTCTTTATTTTTTAAAAATTAATTTATTTTTTAATTGAAAGATGATTGCTTTACAGAATTTTGTTTTCTGTCAAACCTAAACATGAATCAGCCACAGGTATACACATATCCCCTCCGTTTTGAACCTCCCTCCCATCCCCTCCCCATCCCACCCCTCTAGGTTGATACAGAGCCCCTGTTTGAGTTTCCTGAGCCAGACAGCAAATTCTCGTTGGCTATCTATGTTACATATGGTAATGTGAGTTTCCATGTTACTCTTTCCAGACATCTCACCCTCTCTTCCTCTCTCCACATTATTTTTATTTTAAAGAAGTAGCAGTTGGAATCAAATTGTACTCAGTGAAATAGTACACCCAGGAAACCAGATCAGTACACAGGGCTTCACTTGGACTGGCCCATGGCCTTAAACAAACTGTCCCTGCTCTCTGCCCCCTTTCTCGCCTTTAGGGTGAGTGATAACATGCTGGTCTCTGGGGCTGTGGAGAGGAGTAAATGAGTTACTGCGTTAGGTGGTGCTCGGCATTGGGCGCATATTAACCAGCCTGCAGCCTGATTACTCCTCCGCCATGGCCACCACTTCGGTTGCCATCGTGACTCAGCATTGCCAGCAGCACGCGCACAGTCGGGGTTAGTCAGATGGCGTGCTGGTAACCGCAAAGTCCAAACAGCTAGTTAGTGGGGGCTGGGGCTTATCTACAGCACAAACTCCTGGCCCCGGCCCTTAGACACTCTACGTCAGCGGGTCTGGGGTGAGCCCTGGAACCTGCCTTTTTGGTGAGTGTGATGAGTGGTTCTGCTCCAGGCCCGCCCTCTGAGAAGCATCCTGTCGGCCTGAGCCTGGGGGTCGGGGGCACGGGTGGGAGCAGAGCCACGTGCCTGGCTTCTCTTCATCGACTAGATACGATGTGAAGCGTCTACCTGCCCATTCTAATCTGTAGAGAATACTCAAGAAACTCTGTCAGCACCCGCTGAGTATCTTCCAGATGCTGCTTTATTCCAGGCGTTTGTGAAGAGACAGAAAGACCCCAGCCCTTCTGGAGTTATGGTCTAACTTGGATAAACAGACAATAAGCAACACATAAATGTACTAAATAGTGAGGGTGACATGATGGGACGTGAAGAGCAGGGCAAGCCTGACTGAGGTGTGGCTGCAGCTCTCAACCAGTAATCAGGGAGGGCCTCACTGAGGCGACACTGCGGCCGAGGCTTGGAGGAGGTGAGGGCCTAGTCACGGGACATCTGGAGGAAGATACTTCAGGCAGAAGGAAGAGCCAGTGCAAAGGCCCTGCGACACTGCGGCCGAGGCTTGGAGGAGGCGAGGGCCTAGTCACGGGACATCTGGAGGAAGATACTTCAGGCAGAAGGAAGAGCCAGTGCAAAGGCCCTGTGCAGGCTTGGAGGAGGCGAGGCCCTGTCACGGGACATCTGGAGGAAGATACTTCAGGCAGAAGGAAGAGCCAGTGCAAAGGCCCTGCGACACTGCGGCCGAGGCTTGGAGGAGGAGAGGGCCTAGTCAGGGGACATCTGGGGGAAGATGCTTCAGGCGGAAGGAAGAGCCGGTGCGAAGGCCCTGAGGCAGGATGGTGCATGGAGGTGTGAGGACCAGTGACATGGTCCTGTGGTTGAAGCAGCCTTGGTGCTAGTCACAGGGATAGGAAATGAGGGTCTAAGAGGTAAGGACTTTTTTTTTTTTAATACAGTTTTTAACTTTTAAGAAATATTCAGTTCACACACATAGTTAAAAGACCTTCAGTCTTTCCCCTACAAAAGTTGTTAATGAGACTAAAGCGTGGACTTCCCAGGTGGCTCTAGTAGTAAAGAATCTGCGTGGAACAAAAAAAATCTACCTGCAACGCAGGAGACCCAAGAGATGAGGGTTTGATCTCTGGGTCAGGAAGATCCTCTGGAGGAGGGCATGACAACTCACTCCAGAATTCTTCCCTGGAGAATCCCATGGACAGAGGAGTCTGGTGGGCTACAGTCCATGGGCTTACGAAGAGTTAGACACGACTGAAGCAACTTGGCATGCGTGCAAAGGATGGGTAGCCAAGCTCACTAGGGGTGTTTTTCAAAGCATGCTCACTTCTTAGCAGTGGGTGACGAAGTCGGCTTAGTGGGTCATGAGCAGTACTTGAAAAATGTAACCGGTCCTTTAGTATAGAACAGAATGCAAACCATCAGCGAGTGCTGAACCTAGCTAAATAGCTATTTCGTGAAAGTTTTGTTTTCTGTGTCACAGAAAGTTAAGGAAACCGAGGCATTTGATATGTGAGTTTTGAATCTTATTGACTCAAATCTCTGCTCCAGCTACTGAATAAAATTAATTAGTGATCAAACTGTCCCTCTTTCCAAAAATCCATGCATAGCTTCAGGAAATACCCTTGCTGTCACTCAGCAAAGGAAAAGCAAGGAGCACTTCAGCTTTCTGGAGATGAACCGGCCAGATGGGGGCGGATAGCTGGGAGGGGAAGGGCGCCACCTGCAGGCAGCGTGCCTCACCTCATCAGACTGCTTACCGGACCTGTCTTCTAAGTTAAAGGGGGTCATTCCAAGCCAAACCAAACCTGTCAGTCCTGAAGGAAATCAACCCTGAATCGTCATTGGAAGGACTGAAGCTGAAACTGAAGCTCCAATACTTTGGCTACCTGATGCAAAGAGCTGACTCACTGGAAAAGACCCTGATGTTGGGAGAGATTGAAGGCGGGGGGAGAAGGGGATGACAGAGGGTGAGATGGCTGGATAGAATCACCCACTCATTGGACATGAGTTTGAGCAAACTCTGAGGGATAGTGAAGGACAGAGAAGCCTGGCGTGCGGCAGTTCATAGCGTCACAAAGAGTCGGACATGACTTAGTGACTGAACATTTGAAGCTCAGTGGGCTTTAGTGAGATGGGGATCAGTAATACGACAGAGATGAATGTGCTTTAAGTACTACCAATACAAATTGGTGGCTGGGTTAAATCGTGAGCCGCTGCAGCTGCTGACCTTCAACACTCCTTGAAAGGAGTTCAGAGTGGAGATCAGGAATGAGGTGTTCTGTACTCTGGGAAAAACAGGCCGAACAGGTCTTTGGATATTTAGATACTTTCAGGAGGTTTTATGAATCCAGTTCTTGCATCTCCTCGTGTCTAGAAAAGCGCTAAAATGCGTCCTGGTGACATCTGCTGCTTATGACCAGCAGAGACTTCTTGCAAAACATCTGTGCTTCCCTGTGGGCTCTCCCGTCGCCCAAATCACGCATATACTGGCCTCCGCCCGCCTCCGTGGAGCAGCTGCTTGGAGCTCTCTGAGGTGCTGTCTCCCAGGCCAGAGTCCTCGTTCTGCCCCAAGTAAAACTTAACACACAACTCTCATGTTATGCACTTTTTTCAGTTGACAGTACAATCGCTATTGCCAAAAGGTAAAATAGAATATTAAAAAATTAATGAAATTAGCAATTATGAAATCTTGTTTTTATAGTGGTAAAATATACAAAACATAATTTTCCATTGTAAGCATTTTCAAATGTACAGTAGCATTAAGTACATTCGTATTGTTATGCAACCATCAGCACTATCCGTGTCCAGAACCTGTCATCTTCACCCAAATGATGAAAGTTTATTCATAAGAATAAAGAGCAAAATTCACTGCTTTTAGTGTACAAGTCTCTGAGTTCTTACAAACGCATAGAATTACCTAACCACCACCTCAGTCAGATATAGAGTAGTTAAAATCTCCCCAAATTCCTTCCTGTTCTTTTTCAGTCATGCCTTTCCCAACCACAGTCCTTGGAAACAACTGATGTGCTTTTTACATTTTATTTTGCCCTTTCTAGTTGTTGTTTTTCAGTCAATAAGTTGTGTCGGACTCTGCAGCCCCATGGATGGCAGCACGTCAGGTGCCCCTGTCCTCCACTACCTCCTGAAGTTTGCTCAAATTCATGTCCATTAAGTTGGTGAAGCTATCCAACCCTCTCATCCTCTGCTGTCCCCTTCTCCTTTTGCCTTCTATCTTTCCCAGCATCAGGGTCTTTTCCAATAGATTGACTCTTCGCATCAAATGGCCAACGTACTGGAGCTTCATCTTCAGCATCAGTCCGTCCAATGAATATTCAGGGTTGATTTCCTTTAGGATTGATTCATTTGATCTGCTTACAGTCTAAGGGAAGTCTCAAGAGTCTTCTCCAGCACCACAGTTTGAAAACATCAATTCTTCGGTGCTCAGCCTTCTTTGTGACCCAACTCCCACATCTGTACATGACTACTGGAAAAGCCATAGCTTTGACTATATGGACTTTTGTTGACAAAGGTCCCAGGTCCATAACATTCCAGAATGTTATGTGAAAGGAGTCACATGCATGGCATCATGCAATGAGTAGCCTCCTGGGTCTCATCGCACACTGCAGGGAGAGTCTCATGCACAGAATGGCATCATGCAATGAGTAGCCTCCTAAGTCTCATCGCACACTGCAGGGAGAGTCTCATGCACAGCTGAAAGGACCATTGTGGGCAGGATTCCACTGGAAAGATGGGCCTGGCTGCTTATGCATCCCACAGCTTATCTGAGTTGTTTTCAGTGGTGGGTGATTAGAAATAAAGCACTGTCAACATTCGCAAACAGGTTTTTGAGTGAACATAAGCTTCACTTTCCTTGAATAAATAGGAGTGACATTTCTGGATAATATGAGGAATATACATCTACTTGTAAGACACTGCCAAGCAGGCTTCCAAAGCAACCATGCCATTCTGCAATCACATCCGCAGGGCAAATGGTTAAAGCTTTAACCATTCCCATGAATGTGCCGTGGTGTTTCGTTCTGGTCTGTCTGAACCCCCTACTCTGACTTAGGGCACTGAACTCTTGTCCCATGCTTGAGTGCCGCCCGTGTATCTTCATTCAGACTATTTCCCTGTTTTACGTTTGGGTGGTTTGTTTCTCATTATTGAGTTTTGAGAACTCTTTTCATGTCATGAAAGCAAATTTCTATCACATGTGTGTTTTAAAAATATTTCCTCCCAAGTCAGTGGCTTGTTTTTTCATAATCATTAGTATCTTTCAAAAAGCATAGGTTTTAAAGTCTGATGAAGTCCAGTTTATCAGTCATTTCCCTTTTATGGTTATGGTTTTGGGGTTTTACATAATCTTTGCCTAGCCAAAGCTGCAAAGATTTTCTTCTGTGTTTTCTTCTAGATAGATGTTTTATGATTTTAGGTCTTCCATTTAAGTCTCTGATCCATTTTGAGTTCATTTTTATTATGATGCAAGTTATGGGTCAGGGTCCATATTTCTTTTTCTCTCATGAGACTTCTATTTGTTTTTTATTGAGGTATAGTTATTTACAATATTTTATGTTTCAGATCTACAACACAGTGATTCACAATTTTTAAAGATTATATTCCATTTGCCATTATTATAAAATATCCCCTGTGCTGTACGAAACATCCTCACAGCTTATTTATTTTATCCATAGTAGTGTATCCCTCTTATCACTGAAAGGATACATAGTCAGTATACTATTGACTAAGTCTAGATAATCGTATGGCTATTTTGCAACCTAGTTATCGATTCTGTTGGTGATATTTAGAATGTGTCCTGTGTTTTTCTGGAATGAACAACTTCCTCTGTGTATCTTTGGGTTTGAGAGTCTTTCCTTCAGTTAGAGTCCCAGAAAGATTGGCTCTCATACAATACTTGTGATTAACACATTTTTGTGTGTAATAACTTGACTGGTAAATCATGACATCTAGGCTTGGCTTTCATTCATATTTGATTGCTGTTGAGGTTAAGTGTATCTTCCAGTGTTCACATCCCTTCATAATGATCTCTTTCATGATTTGTCTGTTAGTCTTTTTTACCTCTAAGGCAGTATCTCTATTAGTAGGCATTCAATGGCATATTCACCTTTAGATGGGAACCATCACAAGGTCTTGACAGCCTGACACCTGTCTCCATTTAGTATAATGTGCCAAAGAGACAAGGAAAATGTATTTCTATCAATCTTTGCGTTGTTGGCCTCTTGATTTCTTGAAAAATAGGAAAAACAAAGGAGCATTTTTGACCTTTGAATTTTCAATTACTATGCCAAGCTTTCAAGACAATTAAGACATAAATATTCTTTGTACAAGATCTTGTCCTTAATCCATGATTGATACCTTGTGCTGAAATAGCATAGGTGATGTACAAAAGCATCATCTCAGAGAACACAAATGCTAATAAAAGATCGATTGTCAAATATGTTTAGAAAGAAAACAACAAAGAGAGAACATAATTTGTCTTCTCAGATGTCCTGACAAGACCGCTGCAGCTGCCTCGCGCCACCTGGATTTCCCTCTCGGTGACCATCACGTGGGAGCCGTGGTGCCCACCCCCACCAGCGGCTGTCAGAGCAGCATGTGGACAGCTCCCCAAGAAAGGACCTGTGTTTAGAACATGGGATGAAGTTGCGTTTGAAGCCTGTTTCATATGTCTGGGTAATATGTAAGACATTTGATAAACATTAGTGGTTAAAGATAGCCAGTTAATTGAATTAACAATTGAGTAAATTCTCCAAAGCCAACCAGATCCACAGTCTGCTTCTCTTATTTCATGTCTAAACATTGTAACCACTTTGCCCATGGTGGTAGTCACAGAGGAGGAGATCTAAGGATCTTGTTGACTTTATATAGCAGGTCCTTGAATAGTCCTTTAGAAAATGCTGAGTAATTTAGACTCCTAAAGGAGTCATCTCATTAAATGCTGTGCACTTGCTCTTTTCTATTTACTCAAAAGGAAACACGGATGGGGAGCAGGTGAGCTCAAACCAGGCCATGCAGGATATTCTGCTTTAGGGAAACAAGATTGCCCGTGCACCCCAAATGCAAGAGGTGATAGTTTAAAATTAGACCTTGACTGATTGCACTACAAAGGAATTTTTCAGTTTGGAAAAGTATACTTTGTATTTTTTAAGTATCAGCTCTTTTTGTTCATTTAAAAATAGCTGAGTTGACACATTTTCCATATCATTCATATTTTTCCAGCCCACCACCACCAGTATCTTAAAAGGACTTAGAAACACAAAATTGTATCAACTCTGTGTTCTCTTGTATCGGTGCATAAGCTTTGCACTTGTGCCCTAGTGAGACAGTGGAGCAAATGCAGACACATTGTAGCTGTCGATTCTGCCTGAAATGCCACTTCTCAGTTTATTTGCTTTGTAGTATTTGGTGATCGATGCCCGTTTTTCTTTTCCTCTCCAGTCAACACAATTTTATTCATTTATTTATTGTTTTTGCTCTTAAGTTTCCTGCTGGGAGAGCATTGGGGCTGATATGCGAGAGCAAAACAAACCCGTTTAGGCCACTTAAGCAACGCATTATGCTTGTCACAGCTAAAGTCTGTGAACCAGCTAATCATCTGCAATTTAGAAAGATATGCCTGTTTAGACACCCAAGTTCCCAACCTAATAGCTATTTCGTCTAGAGATATCTCTCGTTAGGAGCTCCCAGTCCATCAAATGGATGTTAAAAGAAGACAGAAATGAGCCCTGGGAACCCAAGCGTCAACACAAGTCTCAGTGTTGCAGGGTTTATGCTTTTTCAGCCCAGGAGGAGCCCTGTCCACCAGTTAAGACTGGTCGCCAGTTATGCCAGGGACCCCAAGACGCAGGTGTCCGCCCAGCTGCCCCATGGCAATGGGTTCCCGTGGGTCCACCGTCATGGAGCTGAAAAAGCCCCGAAGCTGGATGCGTCTCGTGACTGCTCTCTGGCACATCCATCCGAGCAAGGACCAAGAGACCAACGTGGCACAGCTGGCGTAGAGGGAGGGCTTGGCGATGGAGGGGTGCTCACGGCTGATGGTGAGTCTCGGGACTCCTGCCTGCCTGGTATGGGGAAAGAGAGTCTCCCGCCTTCTGGAGAGGAGGCGCTGACTGGCGACTCAGCAAAGAGGAGCTGTGGTCTCGTCAGCGCTTTGAGGGTAGAGGACGCACCTGTGTCTACTTGCAAAACGCGTCTGGGGGATTCCAGAAGAGTCTGGCCCCTCCCTTGCTTTTTGAAGCTCCTCCAGAAGGAAATGGCAACCCACTCCAGTATCCCTGCCTGGAAGAGTCCATGGACGGAGGAGCCATGGGGTCTCAAAGAGTCGGACACGACTGAGCAACTTCACTCTCACTTTTCCAGAAGCAGAGGCGGTTCCTTCCCTTGCAGGTGGTTGGCTCGTTGATCTTGTTGGACAAAAAGAGGAGAATTATGAAAAAGTACTCCGACAAGTGCTGCTTTCCTCTCCAGGCAGTAAAAGTAAAACGGCTTTAAAATCTGTCAAAACACTTGACAAATAAAAGCGCTTTTGGCCCAACAGCTAGTCCTGGGTGTGGGAATCCCAGCGGAACCTCCCCTCTCCATGGCTGCCCCGTGTTTCTCAGTTCTGAGTCAGAAAACTGTGATTTCAAAATCTCAAGACTGAATTCCTGTGGCTGTTTCCTTCCCTGCCCTTTTGCAGTCTTGTGGGGTTTTGGGGGGTTGCTGTGCTGGGTCTCCGTTGCTGTGAGGACTTTCTCTGGTTGTGGTTCACGGGCTTCTCAGCAGTGGTTCTCGTTTCGGAGCACGGGCTCTAGGCGCACGGGCTTCAGTAGGTGCAGCTCACAGGCTTAGTTGCTGCACGGCTCGTGGAATCTTCCCGGGCCACGGATAGAACCTGTGTCCCCCTGCCCTGGTAGGCAGATTCTTATCCACTGCACCACCAGGGAAGTTTGTAACCTTGCTTTAATGTGTGGGATTTTTTTCACATGACTGTCTCTCTTAGGTGCTATGCAATTTGGGATCTCAGGCACAGGTTGTTCCAAGGGTCCCAGCCTCCCTGTAACCTAGGAAAGGAGCTCAGATCATGTGCGCGAGCAGGGCAGAGGGGCAGGAGCCAAGGGAGCAGGGGAGGGCTGAGCGCAGAGGGGGTCCGGGCTGAGCGAAGGGAACCAGGGGCTGGTACCAAGGGTGACAAGGCCAATCTAGCCGCTCCTGGGTAAGTTCTGTCCCCTGTGAGGCCATCCTGGGTGTTAACCAACCTGATGTCACCCATTTCGTTTGTTCTAAGGAGACTCATGCAGCCATGAAATTAAAAGACTCCTTGGAAGAAAAGTCATGACCAACCTAGACAGCATATTAAAAAGCAGAGACATTACTTTGCCAACAAAGGTCCATCTAATCAAGGCTATGGTTTTTCCAGTGGTCATGTATGGATGTGAGAGTTGGACTATAAAGAAAGCTGAGTGCCGAAGAATTGATGCTTTTGAACTGTGGTGCTGGAGAAGACTCTTGAGAGTCCCCTGGACAGCAAGGAGATCCAACCAGTCCATCCTAAAGGAAATCAGCCCTGAATATTCATTGGAAGGACTGATGCTAAATCTGAAACTCCGATACTTTGGCCACCTGATGCAAAGAGCTGACTCATTTGAAAAGACTCTGATGCTGGGAAAGATTGAGGGCAGGAGGAGAAGGGGACGACAGAGGATGAGATAGTTGGATGGCATCACCGACTCAATGGACATGAGTTTGAGTAAACTCCAGGAGTTGGTGATGGACGGGGAAGCCTGGCGTGCTGTGGTCCACGGGGTCACAAAGAGTTGGACGCAACTGAGTGACTGAACTGAACGGAACTGAACTGAAGGAGACTTACTCAGGCCCCGGCCCTGTGACTCATCCCAGGGGTTAGAAGGCAGAGAGGCAGCCAGGGATGCCAGCCACACTTCCTGCTGGGAAACCAGTCTAAACACTTGGGCAGAGCTCTCCGCTCCAAGTTGCCTGTCTCCCTCCACTTAGAGTCGGGGGGAGGCTCCTGCATCTGGATTCTACAAAGCCTGCAGCACCGGTCTTCAGGACCTTGGCCAGAGGGCCAGTACATCATTCTTGGGACTTACACAACTGTTTGGGCTTCCCTCGTGGCTCAGTCGGTAAAGAACCCGCCTGCAGATGCAGAACACGTGAGAGACGCAGGTTTGGGTTGAATCCCTGGGTCGGGAAGATCCCCTGGAGAAGGGCCTGGCAACTGACTCCAGTGTTCTTGCCTGGAGAATCCCGTGGACAGAGGAGCCTGGTGGGCGACAGTCCGTGGGGTCACAGAGAGGTGGGTACGACCGAGTGACCAACACACTTGGCACACACGTCTGTGGCCCCGAGCTCTCCTCACAGTGTAGAAAGAGGGATGTGCCATGGCCACAGCCAGACTCCCCCAGGCTCTTGGGGAAGCACAAGGCACATGTACAGCTGGAGTAAAACACTCCCCATGCCCAGCTCCCCTGATAAAGAGCTGAGAAGGTCATTGTGAGGGAAAGGCCAAAGAGCTGGTCAAACTACACGTGGCGAGTCAAGGCTTCTACTTCCTGTACTTGAAATTTACATAGCATAAAGTGACAGATCCTGGAGCAGGGGAACTCCCCCTCACAAATCAAAGGTGATTTATTTCTCACAAAATTAGCACTTTTTCTCCTTAACTGTTGGGGTTTTGAAGTTTTTTTTTCCCCTCCTCTGAGGTTGTTCACCGAAATATTTGGTTTTAGGAGGGGTTTGCTTTTGAACTGTGGTGTTGGAAAAGACTCTTGAGAGTCCCTTGGACTGCAAGGAGATCAAACCAGTCCATCCTAAAGGAGATCAGTCCTGGGTGTTCATTGGAAGGACTGCTGCTGAAGCTGAAACTCCAATTCTTTGGCCACCTGATGTGAAGAGCTGACTCACTGGAAAAGACCCTGATGCTGGGAAAGATTGAAGACAGGAGGAGAAGGGGACGACAGAGGATGAGATGGTTGGATGGCATCACCGACTCAATGGACATGAGTTTGGGTAAACTCTGGGAGCTGGTGATGGACAGGGAGGCCTGGTATGCTGCAGTCCATGGGGTCGCAGAGTTGGACATGACTGAGCAACTGAACTGAACTGAACTGAATTTAGGATTATGAATAATACTATTTTCTTAAAATGTTTTCAGTGGGCTACATTGTAGACCTAGTAAATTTTTACTGTAAAAATGATGACAGGATTCTGATTGATAGGGTGGGACCTGCATTTTTAAATTGTCATCGTGGACAGTGACTGAAAAAATATTCCAACCATCTACCACTTGTTTGAATATAAATTAAGGCTTCTACACACCTGAGGGCACGCAACCAGGACACCAAAGCATGCCCTAGACATCTGAGCCCCCGCAAGGGACCCGGCCACCCCTGGGGATGAGGGGATGGGCCCGTCAGCTTTGGGGAACTCTGAGAAGTAACGCGTACACTCAGGTGAGAGACGTGACCTCAGACACACACATGGATGAGTCTGAGTTACTTGCCGTCCGGAAGTGCCAAGTTCAAAAGTAATCCTCTGAAGGTCAAGGGGTAGGTTGATTGTTTGACATGGAGGTGAGTGTTCCCAAGGAGAGCAATTCCAAACGCTGGCCAGGCCCCCAGCGGCCCTGGGAGCTGGCAACCTGCGGCCAAGACCTACCTCGGAAAGCCACCCATGTTCTGCTTCCGGGCGGTGAGACTCTGGGGAGAGCTTGGGGGAGGGCCCGGAGGCCAGCGGTGAGGTTCAGTCCAGCGCTGTGGGGGTCACGAAGGGCCCCGATGAGCCCGCGGGGGCTGCTTCCTCGGAGCTGCCGGAGCTCCTGTGGGCTGCGGTGGGGGACAGCCTCCCCATGGGAGGAGGCCTCAGGGTGCCTGCAGGGTCTGTGGGCGCCGGGCGCTGGGGCAAGCCTGCAAGCGGGGCTTCCACTAAGGGGGATTACTTAGGCTTTCCAGAGTTGGTCCTAAATTGGAAGTGGAGACAGCAATTAGAAAACCGTCAGAACTCACATTCTGACCCTAATCCCGGCCACACCGCCCAACTGTTACCGGGCTTGCTGAGCTGGTGGCTGGGAAAGAGGCTGGCTCCCTTCACCTGGTGCCCGTGGAGAAGGGGCTGGTTTCCGGGCCTGGCTGCCGCACGTGGGTCCGGCTCTGAGTTTACACCTGGTCTGGCTGTTGTCCGTGTGTGTGTCCCGTCTCACCGCTAACTGCTTCTCTGGCCTTTCACAAGCCACATGACGCTTTGGTATATAAAGTCAGGTGTTTAGAAAGCATGGTCTCTGAGCTACTTGCCATTTCTCTATTTCTATAAAAAACGAAATTGCAAGAACGGCGACTTCATGTCCACTGAGGGCCTGCGTGGACTCCTGCCATCTGCAGGCAGACTCTCCTGGTGTGTTTGGAGCCTCCTTTGATGAATTGCAGGCTGCCGGGGATGAAGAAGGTAGCCGGGAGGACATCCGCTGGGGACAGCCCCTGCTCCCAACTTCCCATGGCAGGAGACCGAGGTCCAGGGCAGAAAGGGCTTTGGGCACCCTGTGACGCCAGGCCGTGTCCCCAGGGTCCCCAGCACCCCCAGTGCCTCCGTGCACAGGCCCAGCCCTTCCTGGCCCAGCGTGTCTGTGTGGAAGCCCCTCCAGGAGGCGCTTGGTACTGCAGAGTGGGCTGTGCTCTTTGGACCAGTGTGGCTCTCACCGCCCACAGCCCTCGGGGGACACACGGTCTACAGCTGTGAGGAGCGGGTCTGCTCTTCAGGGAGATGAATCCCCGAAGGGAACAGATCCCACTGCCCCACAGGGAAGCGCGGGGACCCTCAAGTCCTGGGTGAAGACTGTAAATGCAGGGGCAGTAGGGAGAACCAGGCCTCCTGCCCGACGTGCTCAGGGCTGCTCCCACATCCGATGACGAGGACACATCAGGAGTAGGAGGGGAAGGCCCCCCACGCGGGGTGGGTGACCCCCACCCCATCCCTGCCGTGACACCCCCTCCCCCGCTCCATCTCCAGGCACCAGGAGTGGCCACGCCCCCTTTCTACCCCTCCCCCCCACTATGGCACCCAGGTTTCTCAGCCCCTCGAGCTCCCTCACCCCACTAAGGTTCACCATGCGCCCAAGTTTGGAGCCTTCTGCCCCGTAATGGGTTCCTGCTTTACCTCCGAAGTGGGTTTGCCCCCCACCCAGGCCCGCCGCGTCCAGCAGCGGCTGTGGCCAGTTTCCCTCCCACGAATTCTGCTTCACGTCCCTGGGACCCTGACGCACAGGAGCCACTCCCAAAGCAATGAAATCCGACTCCAGCAGGCAGAGTCTGTGGCCAGTATTCTTTACTTTGAAAATGTTATTAACTCACCTGTCACAGCAGGGGTTGTTCGTAACGACAACCAAATGACATGTGGGCCACTGAGCGGCAGCATGGCCCTCGTGGGGCCGTGGTGTTCGGGGCGATGTGCGCACACCCTGAGCCCCTGCGGACCCTGTCCCCCAGTCCCCTCGCTGTCCCACTTGCGGGGAGGAACCCCGGGTCTCCCCACTAGGCCAGCTGTAGTCCCGGGGTCGCCCTGACACTGCAGTTTCAGGATTTCCAGTAGACGGGGTTGATTGCAGGAGTTATCTTCACTCAGAGCCCCACTGGAACGTGCTGTGAGGACTTTAAGAAGATGTAGACACACGAAGATGTAGACAAGGAGCCACGGTGGGCGTGGACAGACTGACAAGGCAAGGATTTCACGGGGGAGGAGCTCCAGCTGTGGGTGGAGGAGGGGGAGGGAGGACGGAGAAGCCACTGGCCAAGGACAGCTCCCCGGGGCCGGGGGTCCCAAGGCCAGTCTGCCATCAGAGGGGCCCTTGTCTCCCAAGGACAATCTCCGTGGTGGGAGGAGGCCCTAGGAGGCTGAGCTGCAAACACGCGGTCACAGGCGTCCGAGCAGAGCCGCTGGGACCGGGTCACCTGTGTTCCCCGTGGATGCAGCGTCAGTCCCGATGGAGGTGGGAGCGTGGGGGCTGGAGGCCTTGGGGACAGCTGAGGTTGGGGGAGGCATTCCCATGGCCCCCCAACTTTCAACAACAAAGTCAAAGGTGAAACTCAGCGAGAAAAGCCTTAGGAGGTCAGAGGGAAAAACGACTTCGCACCCTGAACCTCAATCAAATCACCAGTTGGTTATGCGGGTGGAATAAAGAGACTTTATTTTTACATGGTCTCAAAAAGAGTCTCTGCAGTGTTCTGTCCTGGGGGCTACTGGGGAGGGTGTTACACGTAGAGCAGGGTGTCCAGAGGGTGTCAGGAACCCGGGACCCCACGGACAGCGTCCCTGGCGACGGAGGGGGGGTTCCACGGGGGACTCTGGGTGCGAGTTCCAGGTGGATACAGGGAGCAGAGTGACTGCAGAGCATGTCAACCACCGACGAGGCAGGGGGACCAGGCGGCAAGGGGAGCGATGTCTCACGCTGCTGCTCGGCTGCCAGAAGCTTCCCTGTATCAGAACGGAGCACCGATCACAGATGTAACAGAAGTGCCATCATCCTGCCCGTCACCCCGTGGGGGTCCCCGCCTTCCAGAGCCAGGCTGGGGAGCGTCACACGGACACTTCAAGTGACGATGGGACCAGCTGTTACGTAGCAGCGTGCCGTCACTGTAAACTCTCTACATGGGCTGCTTTGATCCACATTAAAAGAATATGTAATACCCCACCCCCACACACGCGTAAAATAACGAAGTGTGAACACACGCACAGCCGAGTGCAACCTGAGAGGTCAGAGAGGGCGGCAGGGAAGGCAGCCCCCGCGGGGGATGCCGTGGGCCAGCCGGGAGGAGGAGACGGGTCGCTCCCCTCCCTGCCCAGGCGTGGTCTCGAGTCCCAGGGATGCTCGGATTAATGCTCCCCTTCTTCTCCCCCATGTGCTCAGTGACCCTGTGCTTCTGGAAAGGACGATCCTAACACAGGGACACAGGGAAAATGTGCAAAATGCAAGCACAACATTGTTCATGACGGGCGCCCACATTAGTCCCCTAGTGTGAGGGGTTTCACACGCCCTTGGGGCCCTAGGCTGGGAAGCACGTCTGGTCCCCGACTCTGGGTACAGCTGAGGTAAGAACTGAGGTCTGAGGATCAGCGCCTGCGGCAGGGGTCGGGGGCGATGGTGCCACGTGATTCATGAATGCGGTCAGCTCCGTCTTGCTGGGTCGCGATCCCGCGGTCCCGGGGCACACGGATGGTGATAAATGCCGAGCGCAGCCAGCAGTCCGTGGAAAGACCTTTTATGTTAAGCTTCGTGTTCATAGTTTTTAGTGTGAGGACAACTGATGGAATGTTGGAGCTGAAAATGCTCTCAGAGTCCATTTAATAACGTCCCCTCCCTCCATGGCTTCCCTGGTGGCTCAGATGGTAGTCTACCTACAACGCGGGAGAGCCGGGTTCAATCCCTGGGTAGGAAAGACCCTCTAGAGAAGGAAATGGCAACCCACTCCAGTATTCCTGCCTGGAGAATCCCACGGATGGAGGAGCCTCGTGGGCTTGGCAGGCTATAGTCCATGGGGTCACAAAGAGCTGGACACGACCGAGCAACTAACACTTTCCCTTTCCTCCCTCTGTGATGGGGAAGTCGGGTCCTGTGAACTGCTTCAATTCCCAGGTATTACCTGGTTTTGTCTCTTTCCAGTGCATCTGCTCTGTGCTGGCGTTCAGACCTGGGTCACACAGAACAGGCCCGCCTCGCCCTGGGGGCTCCACTGCACACGGAGGGAGGGTGCCGCCCTGGGGGCGCCCAAGCTGGGCTCAGACCGGAGGGCAGGCGAGTGCTCAGGGAAGGCTTCCTGGAGGAGGTGACACTTGGATCAAGTCTCGAAGGCCCGGGAGCAGTTGGGTGAATGAAGAAGTGAAGGAGGGTCAGCGTCTAGGGCAGAGGGGCAGAGGTGCACAGGGCTGAAGACGCACAATGCAGTCAGGAAACCTGTGGTAGGCGCCCAGCATAAACAGCACAGAGAGAAGCAGGAGGGCCCTCTCTTGTAGGAGGCTGGGCATTATCCTCAGGGAAATGCAGACATCGCCGGGGGAATCAGGATATTTAATTTGGGAGTCACTATCAGTTTGGTGCCGTCAACTGAAAAAAAAACATCAACCCACTCAAAGCGCGAGTCCTGAGTTTAACTTTACCTGGGCTGTCTCACCGAGGACCATGGCCTGGGAGACAGCTTCTCAGAGAGCTCTGAGCAACGACTTGAAAGGGGTGGGGGTCAGTACATGTGTGATTTTGGAGAAGGGGTCCATGCAACTCAGCACCCATCTCACCAGAAGGTCACTGTCAGTCACAGGGAACAGAAATCTCAGTTACTGATCATGGTGCTTTTCTAAGCGTGGGACGACGCAAGAACCTTGCTTCATAAACTTTTCTCCTGAAAACACCCAACGCTCTGAAGGCCTGCTCTGCCGGTTCTCCCGGAGCACAGAGGGCCTCGTCCTGATCTTGGCCCTGAATCCCATGTGCGGTGTTCTGTAAGTTGGCTGTCACGGTGGCTAATGACTTGATTTTTGTCGAACTGGGTAGCAGACAACAGTCTTTCTTTCTTTCTTTCTTTTTGCTGTGCGGGCTTTTCTCTAGCTGTGGGGAGTGGGGCCTACTCCCTAGCTGTGGTCCACGGGCTTCTCACCGTTGTAGTTCCTCTTGTTGCAGAGTCCACCTCCAGGCACGTGGGCTCAGTAGCTGCAGCCCCTGGGCTCTGGAGCTCAGGCTCAGTACTTGTGGCATCTGGGCTTAGTTGCCCTGCAGCATGAAGGATCTTCCCGGATGAGGGATCGAACCTGCGTCTCCTGCATTGGCAGGTGGATTCTTTACCACTGAGATACTTTACCAAGATACTTTAACTTTACATGATCTCAAGAAGAGACTCCATAGCATCCAGTCCTGGGGGCTACCGGGGAGGGTGTTACACGTAAAGTAGGCTGTCCAGAGGGTGCCAGGAGCCTGGGACCCCACGGACAGGTTCCCTGGCGATGGTGTGACTGTGCCGGGGAGCGGGGTTCCCTGGGGGACCCTGGGTGCCCCAGACAACGTTCTTTAGCTGGTGGTGTCCTCCGTCCATGGGATTCTCCAGGCAAGAACACTGGAGTGGGGTGCCATTCCCTTCTCCAGGGGACCTTCCCGACCCAGGGCTTGAACCCACAAGGGAGACCCCTCTCTCCTGTCAAAACAGTAGCGTGGATTCCCGCTTTTCTTAGGTTTGGGTCATTTCCTCAAAGTTCTACACAGAAGAACTCTCTCTGTGTTCTGTCTCTGTTCTTCTGGAAACCACCTGTAACCCCAAAGGAGGCTAACTGTCCTTCATCAATGTAGGAATTGCTTAAACACTTGGCCATTCAAACCAGATTGCTTTCTCTCTGGACCCCATGCTGAGTGTGGATGAAACCTTCTAAAATGTAGGCCCCATAAGGGAGGGACTTTGTCAGTTTTGTTCACTGCCAAATCTTCAGAACCTAGAACAGTGCCTGGCATGTGTGAAGCACTCAACTGTTTTAACTGAAAGAACATTTTAAGAGGTCAAGAAGCAACAGTTAGAACTGGACATGGAACAACAGACTGGTTCCAAATAGGAAAAGGAGTATGTCAAGGCCATATATTGTCACCCTGCTTATTTAACTTATAGGCAGAGTATATCATGAAAAATGCTGGGCTGGAAGAAGCACAAGCTGGAATCAAGATTGCTGGGAGAAATATCAATCACCTCAGATATGCAAATGACACCACCCTTATGGCAGAAAGTGAAGAGAAACTAAGGAGTATCTTAATGAAAGTGAAAGAGGAGAGTGAAAAAGTTGGCTTAAAGCTCAACATTCAGAAAACGAAGATCATGGCATCTGGTCCCATCACTTCATGGGAAATAGACAGGGAAACAATAGAAAGAGTGAGAGACGTCATTTTTTTGGGTCCAAAATCACTGCAGGTGGTGACTGCAGCCACGAAATTAAAAGACACTTGCTCCTTGGAAGAAAAGCTAGATGGCGAATTAAAAAGCAGAGATAATACTTTGCTGACAAAGGTCCGTCTAGTCAAAACTATAGTTTTTCCAGTGGTCATGTATGGATGTGAGAGTTGGACTATAAAGAAAGCTCACAGGGAATAGAGCTAATATTCATGATAACTTTAAATGGAATATAATCTGTAAAAATATTAAATCACTACAATGTGCACCTGAAATTCTATAATATAATAAATTAACTATATTCCAATAAAAAAAAAGAAAGAAAGCTGAGCACCAAAGAATTGATGCTTTTGAACTGTGGTGTTGGAGAAGACTCTTGAGAGTCCCTTGGACTGCAAGGAGATCAAACCAGTCCATCCTAAAGGAGATCAGGCCTGAGTGCTCATTGGAAGGACTGATGCTGAAGCTGAAACTCCAATAATTGACCAACTGATGTGAAGAGCTGACTCATTTGAAAAGACCCTGATGCTGGGAAAGGTTGAAGGCACAAGGAGAAGGGGACGACAGAGGATGAGATGGCTGGATGGCATCACCGACTCAATGGACATGAGTCTGAGTAAACTCTGGGAGTTGGTGATGGACAGGGAGGCCTGGTGTGCTGCAGTCCATGAGGTCGCAGAGTTGGACACGACTGAGCGACCCAACTGAACTGACTGATGAACTGTCAGCGGCAGCTTCTCGGCCTCACGTGTGGCGCCCTCTACTGGACGGCGGCCATCACGGCGTGGGTGCTTGCCCTGACCCCTCCCTGAGGCTGGTACAGGTCTCAGGCGGCCCTCCGCTGCGACCTTGTTGAGGTCTTGTTGAAGGTCACTTTCAACAGCTGTATTCCCTACAAATGTCCTCCCGAGTTCCAGTTGCCCGATTTGGGCTCAGGGCTGGTCACGGCCCTGGGGCTACAACGTCCCCCTGCCCTTTTGGCCTAAGCTCTGCCCCAGCCATTCATCACCTCTCGAGACACCCCGTTTCTCCCCGCTGTGTGTTTTCCGCGGGGGCCCTGAGGAGCCTGGGTCCGGCACTCGTGCCAGGGGACAGGAGCTCAGCCCTGGAGTGGCTGCCCCCCACCGTGCCCCAGGACCCTCAGCTCCTCTGGGACCCCTCGCTTGGCCCCTGGGCACTGCTCCCAAGAGGCCCGCGTTTCCAGCTGCATCTCCAGTTCCTAGCTCACCTGCTCTGTTGCGACAGGTTCCAGAGTCAGCAGGATTTCTCCCAGAAAATACAGCCCCGATCTGACCCAATCCTCAGCCTCTCTGGTGAATGTATCTTAGAAACAAAGGAGACAGGAGCTAGAGAGAAAGCCCCTTCCTGCCACCTCTCCTGCCCAAAGAGGAAAGCGCACTCCTCGGCGTCTCAGCTGAGTCCTTTCTCCAGGACTGTGTCTCCATGGCTTCCTGCCAAGCTTAAGGACAGTGCTTTCTAGAAGCCGAAGCTTGTGCAGGTGAGGGTGCAGATGAGGGGTCCCCAGGACACCCCGAGGTGTTTGCACAGGGCAGGGGTCCTGCCGGGGGCTGCCCAAGCTGTCTCCTACCTCCATCAGGCTGCCCCATGGCTCACATGTGTTTCTTTCAAGCTGCTGGTGGTTGTTGCTCTGCTTGGGGGCAGGGGTCACGCAGGCCGGCCCAGGAGGTTTCCAGTCTAAGTAAAAGAGACGAGGCAGTTCAGTGGAAGAGAAATATCTGTCCCAGGAAATGAGATGGTCCCTTAAACCTCAGAGCAAGGGAGACCACTGGCTTTTTCTCTTATTCATTCTTTTTTTTGCCCTGAGGGTCAACTCTCAATGCAATCTTGCCACAGAAACCCTTTAAATGTGAAATGCTATCTTGATACTAGTTGAAGGGTTCCAGTTAAAATGGAACATACCGATTTTAATTGAAAAGGCTGCTTGGCATTGACCCCGCTTTGGAAGCAGAACTGCAAGCTCACAGCAGCTTTCAGGGTGGGAGGAGGCAGGCAGGGAAGGCCCAGTCTGGTCCCTGCCAGCTTTTCCAGCACTGGCCATCGCCTTTGCTGCCCAGAGCTGGGGGAGGCCGTGAACTCGGCCAGTGGGACCTAAGACGTTATGCTCCATGCCTTGGAAAATTCCACTGTTCCCCCTGTTGCCTCCTCCAGCAGCACTTACACAGATGCCATGAGTAGGTTTTACCCCCAGCATAGGTGACACCTATGAGGATGAGGATGAGATGGTGGGATGGCATCACCGACTCAATGGCCATGAAAGAAACTCCAGGAGATGGTGAAGGACAGGGAAGCCTGGCGTGCTGCAGTCCACAGGGCCGCAGAGAGTTGGACACAACTGAGCTGAACAAGGTGACACCTCCAGGGTGACGCGTGAGGTCCTCTTCCCGGCACGAGGGGGCAGGGAGGACAGCCTGTCTAGCTCTGGACGTGCCCAGGCGCAGAAGCCTGTCCCCTTCCAGCACTCACTGCGGACCAGGGAGCCTCCTCCTCCACCTTGCTCACCCACAGAGGTGTGAGTTCGTTCTTCTTGGCAGGTGATGATGGACCGAGTCAGGGGTTCAGGGCTCAAGGAGAGGTCAGTGGCTGAGCCGCCTGTGAGCTGTGCCTTTTCGTGCAGGCCTCCCCAGGACCCAGCGCACGGAACGGCTCCTTCGCTTCCTCTGGAAAGGTAGAAGCGTCTTGGATAGACGCCCCACCCTGCGATACAAGGACAGGGTCACATCTCCGAAGGCTCCAGATGAGGCCCTCACATCCTGTAAAGTTGATCAAGTCCAGAAGAAGGAGGGGCTCAACTCACAGCTCAGCTGAAGACCCTGCTGTTTAAACCAGAACAGTCCCCGGGGACCGTCTACCGGGATTCAGTCCCCACCCAGCCCCGCGAACTCAGCGATCAGGTCGCTACAGGGGGAAACGGAAGGGCGGCTGTTTGAATGCCAGGAATATGTCCCTGAAGTGATGCCAGGAGTATATCGAGGAATGAATCCCTGAAGAAGTGATGCTCTGGTGTCCAGGTAGACAGTCTGAGATGGAGAGACGACGTCAGCCTCTCCTCTGCTCCTCAGAACTGTCCCTTGCCTGGAGCGGAAGGCAGCTCGGAGCTCCCGGGACAGGTATGTCCTCCTGTGGAGGCCGCTAGGGCCTTTCTGCTGTGGCTCCGGAAACCTGCCAGAGCAGCTGAAGTAGGAAACGACCACAGTGGGCCCTGCCTAGGACAGCAGGCAAGGTTCCCTCTGTGATGGACAGCGGACGGGGTTGGGGGAGTGGGGTGCAGCAGGTGGGGGGGGGAGCAGAAGTCCACCAGCAGGGGGGCAGCCTCCCCTACAGGAAAGGATGACTCCGACGTCCAGTCGACACAGGTGATGGGCTCAGAGAACACGCCGGGCACGAGCCCAGCCCAGCATGGTCATCACCAGGCGGGTCTGCGGTCTTCCCCAAGCGAGTGCACGTCCTGGGCCCCGTCTCCTGTGACACCCTGTGATGACGGCCACAGAGAAACAACCTGCTAAGCACTTTCCTTTTCTGCTTTGTGTGGGAGAAGGGCCCAGAGGAGAAAGAAGGACACGGAGAGAAGAAAATATCCCAGGAGCAGGACAATCCAGGAGGAGGGCTGCCCAGGACAGGTGGGGAGGGTGTTCGATGGCCTGCCTGTGTTCCGCTTGCTTCTCCAGCTCCCGTGTTGCTTCTGAATGGGGCTTTTCTTTCTGAGGTAAGACCAAACACACCCCAGGCTGGAGTCTGCAGGCTGGGAACGCAGCTTCTGAAAGGTGGGAAGCGCTTCCCCACCTCAGCACCTCCACCTGGACACCTGCGTTCCTGACACAGCGTTCCTGACTTTGGGGGCGGGAGGTCTGCGTGCTCCAGGCGAGGCAGTGAAGATAGACGCAGGATGAAAGAAAGAGGCTGTCAAGGAAACAGGCTGGAGTACCACTAGCCCGTCTCCTCTCCCCAGGGACCGGTCGGCCACGAATCGATGGTAAGAGGGCTTTTCCCATTTACCGGTTCAATCCCGTGCTCAAAGTTCGGCCTCATTTTCGTTTGTTTCAGGTTTAGACTGGGCTTTCAGGTACAACCATTTTTTCTTTTTCCTCCTAGAGTTAAAAATATCTTTTTTTTTATCTTACATATTTGGTTATAAATACGAAACATACTTTTAAAAAAGGTACAAATGGTCACAGCAAAAACTCAGCCCTGCTCTTCTTTCCCAATTAAGACCCCCAACATGAACTCTGACACCAGCCACGGGGTCAAGGCTCCATTCCCCCTAGGATGCCAGTGGAGACCTCAGGCCACCCACACTTCTGACAATCTGTCCACAACCGTGGGGATTCCCATGACCCTCCTCAGGTTGGACGATCCCCTCGAATGATCCAGAGAACTCAGGAAAGTGCTGAGCTTAGGATCACTTAAGTTTTATTATAACAGACACAAGCTTGGACCAGACGAGTACAGACACACAGGGTGAGGTCTGTATGGGTCTCGAAGACAGAGCTCTGGGCCCTTTCCTGGTGGAACCGGGGCATCACCGCTCTCCTGCAATCGGCCGGGAAGCACCACTGAGCCTCAGTGTCCAAAGATATCCTTAGCCTTTCAATGCGCAGCGGGACTGATGACACGCTGGCTCCACCCTGAGCTTCGCCTCCAGCCCCCTCCCCTCCCCCAGGACGGAGGAGGAGCACCTAGCTCCAAGCCCCACCCTCTACTCAGTCTAACCAATCGGGTGGCTGGTCTTCGAAACACCAGCCCCATCCCGAAACTCTGAGTCACGTGATTGGCATACCCTCTCAGGGCCCGCCTAGTATCACAAACACACTCCTGTCACTCAGGAAATCCTGGTCTTTATTACTTGATTCTCCAGCCACCAGTTCTCCAACCCAGAGGAGGAGGATATTCAGAGTTATCTTAGATTCCATCCAGAAATACTGCATTTTTTCCCAAGGGTAGCTTACTACCTTACATACATGGTTTGGAATGTTTTTGTAAATGTAATGACTTCATACGTGAGTCGTTTTGCATCTGTGCACGTGCACGCGTGGCCCAAACTCCTGGACTTGGAATCACTGGGCTCCCACCACGTGTGTGCACTTGTGATCTGTGTCACTGTTCTGACACTAGCGGATGCCTTCTGTTGCGTCCTATATGCTTCTTCTCCACCAGCACAAGGTCTCATCTCACCAGTACCAACTCAGCCTTTTTACTCTGCTCATCTTCTTTTTTTAAATGAGATGTTTATTTACCTATTTGGCTGCACAGGAGTCTCAGTTGTGGCCTGGCAGATCTTCACTGCGGCGTGTGGGACCTGGTTCCCTGACCAGGGACTGAACCGGGGCCCCCTGCTTCGTGAGGGTGGCGTCTTAGCCCCAGGACCACCAGGTAAGTCCCTGTTTTGCTCATCTTTTGTTCAAATTCTTACTCAGTTTTCAATTAGGTGGTTAGATTTAATTTTCTGGTTTTGCTTTTAATAGCCTTTATTTTTCAGAGCGATTTTAGGTTCACAGCAAAACCGAGCATCATGACAAAGATTTCCTGTATTCCCTCTGCCCCCAGATGCAGTCACCCTCCTCTATCAGCACCCACATTCACTATCTCGTGTGTCTGGTTTACCGTTACGGCTGATGAACACACATCACATGTGATCACGGTCCAGAGTCCACCGCTCCCATTGAGGTTCACTCCTGCTCGGTACACGCCACGGGTTTGGACAGGTGTGCAGTGACATCATTACAGCATCACCCAGAACCATTTTGTGGCCCTAAAAATCTTCTGCTTTCTGCCGATTGATTTTATTTTATTCTTTTTTGGCCGCACCATGTGACTTTTGGGCCTTCGTTGCCCATCAGGAAAGAAACCCACACCCCCTGCAGTGGAAGGACAGAGTCTCAACCTCTGGGCGGCCAGAGAAGTCCTGATTTCAATTTTTCCATGGTTACAGGGGTGCTTGCTCTCTTCTATGATTTGAGGTGCGGTAATGGTTAGAAAGGCTTGCCTCACTCTACAAGTGTATAATAAATACTCTCCTGTAATTTATTCTAGTATCTTTATGGTTTCTTTTCTTTTTTTTTGCTATTTATTTATTTAGCTGTGCCGGGTCTTTGTTGTGGGATGTGGGATCTAACTCCCTGACCAGGGAATCAAACCCAGGCCCCTTGCGTTGGGAGTGTGGCGTCTTAGCCACCAGACCACCAGGGAAGCCCCTGTGGTTTCCTTTCTTAATCCGTCAGGACCAGCCCCTCTGTGATGTACATCCCAAGACGGTTCACTGGACCGTCTCTGACTGGAAACACCACCTTCCTGGGCCCCTCAGGCTGGCCTGTGGAACGCTCCTCCTGGCCACGTGCGAAGCCCAGGCAGTGGTCCGAGGGGCGCAGGCGACCCTGCAGGACTCTGTGCAGCTGGGCGGCCGGAAGGTTGCACCTCAGAGTGCGGGGGGAAGGTGGCAAGGAGCAGCCTGATCCAGAAATATTTGGGAGACAAAATCAAAGGAGTTAATAACAAATCAGATCTGGGGCCTAGGGGAGCGGTGGGGGTGAGGGACGACTTCCTGGGGCCGGAGTGTGTGGGTGCTGGGATGCAGGTACGAGGAAGCTGGGTCTCCACTACAGATCCAGGCCCCTGCGGCTGAGGCCAGGTCGCACAGGGCCTGGGGGCTCTCTCCCCTTCTCTGGCTCCTCTGCCCTCCACGGGCTTATGCAGGGCCTGGCCCCAGACCCTGTCCTCCTCTCTTCCTACAGGTTCCCCAGCCTCAGCTCTCCCTCCCAAGACTGCACGGACCCCGTCCAGCTTACTGACAGGTTGTTCTAGGATGGGGTGCCCCCCTTTTCCGAACAGCTGGGCCCAGGGGCCCGGGGTCCTTGGAGTTGCCACTTCTGCATGGGGGACCAAGGAGCTTCCCTAGAGGGAGGGGGGAAATCACCTCTCTGCTCTTTCAGTTACGGATTTCATTCCGCTTTCTACCAACTTATTCTAAAAGTTACAATGGCTTAAACCTTCTGGAAATGAACTTTTCTCTTATATTAAGAGAAGGCCCAAAGTCAGCAGTTATGGGCTGGTGTGGAAGCTGCACAAGGGCGTCAGGATCCAAACTCCTGGGGTCTTGGTCTGCCTCTGCTCTCTGCTTCTCCACCTCGAGCCTGCCTCAGGGTCCAGGAAGCCTGCAGGAGTTCCCGCCATCAGATCCACATTCCAAAGAAGAAGCAAGAAGAACAAAGGAAAGGCCAAGGGTGCTGTCTTCCTGCTTTTGAGTTTTTCAGAAGTCCTGCTTCTCCCCAAGTCCTGCTTACGTCTCACTGGCCAGAAATCAGTCCAGCGTCCATACCTAGGAGCAGTGGAGCTGGGAACTGGAATCTCTAAGCTGGGCACACTGCTGCTCCGTTTAAAGGTTAAGTCAACGTCCTATGAATGCAAACAATGCATGTGAGCAAATGGCTGAATCTCCCTTAGGTGATACCGTGGGAGGGAAAGGTGATTATCAGTTCAGTTCAGTTGCTCAGTCATGTCTGACTCTGTGAGCCCATGGAGTGCAGTATACCAGGCTTCCCTGTCCATCACCAACTCCAGGGGCTTGCTCAAACTCATGTCCATTGACTCGATGATGCCATCCAACCATCTCATCCTGTCAACCCCTTTTCCTCCCGCCTTCAATCTTTCCCAGCATCAGGGTCTTTTCAAATGAGTCAGCTTTTCACATCAGGTAGCCAAAGTATTGGAGTTTCAGCTTCAGCATCAGTCCTTCCAATGAATATTCAGGACTGATTTCCTTTAGGATGGACTGGTTGGATCTCCTTGCAGTTCAAGGGACTCTCAAGAGACTTCTCCAACACCACCATTCAGAAGCATGAATTCCTCGGTGCTCCTCCGAAGGTGAATATAATACGAGGCTATTGTTTATCGGAACCAAGGCCCATTCCTTGGACCCAGATGACCTGGCACAGCTGGGGGCCAAGTGATGGGCAGCAGGGTCACAAGGTGACTGGATCCTTTGGGGGACAGGCAGGAAGCGGAGCCACAAAGACACCCTGTGAGGGAAACGGAAGCCGGGGTTCTTGCTATCAGAGAAGGGGTTTACTAAAGCCGCAAAGGGAGAAGGTTACAAAGAACCTGAGGGGCTGGACTGGGTTGGAGATATGGGATCAACTCATCCATCTTGATGTAGCCATGGAGATGTGTGTGCATTGGGGTGAGTGTGTCTGTACGTGTGCATGCTAAGTCGCTTCAATCGTGTCTGATTCTTTGCTACCCTATGGACTGTAGCCCACCAGGCTTCTCTATCCTTGGGATTCTCCAGGCAAGAATACTGGAGTGGGTTGCTGCCCTGCTCCAGGGGATCTTCCCAACCCAGGAATTGAACCCGTGTCTCTTACATCTCCTCTATTGGCAGGCAGGTTCTTTACCACTAGCACCACTTGGGTGTATAGCGGTGTGTACATAAATCTCATCTTTGTCCCAGAGAGCCTGGGGGCAGTGACACCCCAGTAGCAATAAACAGTGAGTACCTCGAACTTGGTCTCCAAAAACATCTTCTCCACTAAAGGGTGCCAGGCTCCCTAGAGGAATGGCAAATCCGCGAGGGGACAGTGTAGCTCCTCCCCCGCCCCTTCCCTTCACCCTTCTTTTTTCTTTCTTTCCTCTTTCCCACTCCCCCCATTCCCCTGAAATAGCCCCCAACTTCACCTTCAATGGCCCAGCATCCTAGAGACCAGGTGCTCAGAAGCGCACTACAGAGCTGGCATTTTCTGCTTGCTCAGAGAAAGCAGGAATCTGGGGAATATGGAGGAAATTATTCAGATTACTTGGAGGAAATTAAAAAGCATTTCCCTCATTGAACCAAGGCGCCATCCTTCTTTCTCCGCCACAGTCTGCCCGAAGCCTGCAGCTGGGAGTTGGGTGACTGAGGGCAGGGTGTGTCTGGGGCCCGGGTCCCGCGGGCCCACACCTGGCCACTTTTCCTATGGGGTTTGCATGAGACTCATTTGCAAAAAAAAAAGG
Source organism: Bos mutus (assembly GCF_027580195.1). Taxonomy (NCBI): domain Eukaryota; kingdom Metazoa; phylum Chordata; class Mammalia; order Artiodactyla; family Bovidae; genus Bos; species Bos mutus. The sequence continues at coordinate 4,170,757 of NC_091620.1, read as the reverse complement.
ATTCCCTGCTGATGTTTAAGGCAGTTCCTGTTTAAATGTAAATGTGATGCTTAATTCATCCATCCCTTTCAGGCCTGTGGGATGTGTGGGGACAAGGTGGGAAGCAAAGGGATTGATGGAGGGGACCAGGGGGAGAGGGCTGGGGGGGGAGGGTAGGACCAGTGTTCCCATCTGGGAAGGTCTGGGACACTCCCAGGGAATGCCCAGGAGGACATTCCTTTCGCCCGTTGGAGCAGTGTTGGGAGCAAGGCCCTCAGGGGGCAATTGACCCGGGGCACCTCACATCTTCGCTGCAGGGTGAGGGTCTGCACGCACGGGGTTTGAGCGCAGGTGGCCTGGCTCACGGGGCCTCCTGACCAGGGCTGGGGTGAGGGGACCTGGAGAGGGCGTGGGGACCCAGGGCTGGGACACAGGCACGCAGGTGTGGGGGGAATCTGGGAAGGAGGTGGGACTCCTGGGCCGGGACAGGGGCTGGGGTGGGGTTGGAGGCTAGGGCAGGGCTGGGGTGGGGCGGGGTGGTGGCCCGCCCGGCAGAGGAGACGGCTGTGCGCACTGGAATGCGGGCACAGGTGCGGCGCCCAGGGCAGGGCTGGTCTCCCGAGCGACCAGGGCGGCCAGGCATCCGCTGGGTCTCCCGGCGGGACACCCACAGGCTGGCCGGTGCGGAGAGGAGGTGGCGCAGGCATGGCGCGCTCACTGCGGCCCGTGGCCCTGCTGGCCCTGCTGGCCCTGCTGGCGGGGCTGCCGGCGGCCAGGGACCCCCAGGAACCGGACGTGTTCTGTGGAGGTGAGTGTAGGGGTGTGGCGCAGGCTGGGCGTCCCCGCGGCTGGACAGCCCGCCTTCCCTGTCCCCCGGCACCCCAACAGGAAGCTCTCTGCGGTTCCCACTGAGCCCCCGCTCTGGGCCCGGGTCCAGAGGTTATGGCAGCAGCTATGGAGCCTCTTCCAGCTCCGCCCTGAGCCTGGGTGCCCAGTTCCCATCTCTGGGCTTCATTTGGGGGCGGTCTGGGGTGTCTGCAAAGAGATCCAACCAGTCCATCCTAAAGGAAATCAGTCCTGAATATTCATTGGAGGGACTGATGCTGAAGCTGAAACTCCAATACTTTGGCCACCTGATACGAAGAACTGACTTATTTGAAAAGACCCTGATGCTGGGAAAGATTGAAGGTGGGAGGAGAAGGGGACAACGGAGGATGAGATGGTTGGATGGCATCACCGACTTGATGGACATGAGTTTGAGTAAGCTCTGGGAGTGGTGATGGGCAGGGAGGCCTGGCGTGCTGCGGTTCATGGGGTCGCAGTCAGACATGACTGAGCGACTTTACTGAACTTGGGGTGTCGGCTCAGCTGTGGGGTCACGCTGGCACATGGGACCTGGGGCACTTTAGTGACATCTCTCCTGGGGTGACGAGTTAGTTACAGCTGATGTGAATACTTGCGCACCCAGGCTTTTGGCTGTAAGCTTGCGCTTTGGACTGTAGAACCTGCAGGTGGGTTTAGTCTTTTTAGGGTGGTCCTTCAGTCACAGCGAGGGGCGGGGCGTCATTTAGGGCGGTCCTTCAGTCTCAGCGAGGGGTGGGGCGTCATTTAGGGCGGTCCTTCAGTCTCAGCGAGGGGCGGGGCGTCATTTAGGGCGGTCCTTCAGTCACAGCGAGGGGCGGGGCGTCATTAATGAGAATCGGGGATCTGGGGAGGAGCACGTAGGCTTTGACTGGCCATCTCAGTGGGGACGAGACTGTGGAACCGGGAGGCCACTTGTGCCAGCAGAAACGTCTGTTGGCTCTGGTCAAGCCAGAGCCCCTCTCTGCTGTTTGCTTCTGCGCAGACCCATCACATGGCTCCTGGTCTCTGGGTGGAGGAGGCAGCCACGCCTGTCCCGGCAGTTAGAATGCAGTCACTGACCTGTGCCGGCTTCCCTGGCTGGGCTCCTGGACGGGGTCGGGGTGGGGGACGGGAGGAGGGAGTCCCTTAGGGCCAGGGCCTGGGGACAGGGTGCAGAGAGACAGGTAGGGTGGAGCCGTAGAGCCCACGGTGGAGAAGGGACCTCAAGCTGGGGGCCAAGGAGGGAGATGGGAGAGGGCGGTGCCCCCGAGGCCTGGGGGCAGGGGATCTGCTGAGAATCCCCAAGGACTCTCTGAGGTCCCCGGATCCTCAGAGCTGGGCCCCACCCACCTCCGGCTCTCATTGCATGCTGAGTTCTTTCAGTCGTGTCCAACTCTTTGTGACTCCATGGACTGTAGCCCGCCAGACCCCTCCGTCCATGGGATTCTCCAGGCAAGAATACTGGAGTGGGCTACCATTTCCTTCTCCAGGAGATCTTCCCAACCCAGGGATTGAACCCACGTTTCTTACGTCTCCTGCATTGGCAGGTGGGTTCTTTACCACTAGCACCACCTGGGAAACCCTAATGTAGAGAACATGCAGACAATTGGGTGTGCCTGTGTTCCAATAAAGCTTTATTTATAACACCAAGCAGAGGGCCAGGTCTGGCCCATGGGCTCCAGTCACCCAGCCCTGCTCAGGACAGGCTCCAGGCCCACAAAGGACTGAATCTCACGGCCGCCTCCACGCAGCCTCTCTGTTCACCTCTTCAGGTCCCTCCCACTCCTTTGTTTTGGTGGGAACTCAACCTAAGACAGGTAGATCGAATTATCGCCCACATTTGACAGACGAGGCAACTAGCAAAGCTGAAGTTCTTCCGAGGTCATTCAGCCGGTGAGGGGCAGTGCCAGGCCCATCCACGGAGCTGGGTTCTGCAGTCTGGATCCCCCTGTGCTGTCTTGTGTCTCTGAATGATTCCAGAACCAGTGAACACTTGTACCTGTGAGCATCTCCAGGGGCCTTGGAGAGAGGTTGTGAACCCTTAGAGGAGAACCTGTAGAAAAAACAAGGCCAAGTATGAGGAGAAGGGAAGGGATGCCCACGACGGAATTCAGAGGACGATTCACGCCCCATCCCCGACTCCCATGGCAGCGTGGGCCCTTCTGCCCTCTGCCCCCCTGCCCTCTGTCCTCCTGGCTTTCTCCCCGCTCCTCTTGGGCTCCTCTGTGGCCCCCCTCCCATGTCTGAATGCTGGAGCTCAGGCCTGCCCCGCGGTGACCCCTTGGTTCCCCACCACCCTCGTCCAGGACCTTAGTTACATCCTCCCCTCCCGGTGTCCCTGGAAGCACAAGCCCGGCCCCTCTCTACCCCCGAAAGCATCTGAAGCCTCGGCTGTGGCTCTGAGATTGGCTGATGTGACTTTACTGCACTGGACAGCGAGGCTCATGTGTGTGTGTGTGTCTGTGTGTCTGTGTGTCTCTGTGTGTCTCTGTGTATATGGTGTATGTGTATGTATGTGTATATATGTCTGTGTGTGTATGTGTGTATATGTGTCTCTCTATGTGAGTTTGTGTATGTATGTGTGTATTTGTCTGTATACGTGTTTATGTGTGTGTATGTGTGCATGCAAAGAGTTGACACATTGGAAAAGACTCTGATGCTGGGAGGGATTGGGGGCAGGAGGAGAAGGGGATGACCGAGGATGAGATGGCTGGATGGCATCACCGACTCGATGGACGTGAGTCTGAGTGAACTCCGGGAGTTGGTGATGGACAGGGAGGCCTGGCGTGCTGCGATTCATGGGGTCGCAAAGAGTCAGACACGACTGAGCGACTGATCTGATCTGATCTGATGTGTGCATCTGTGTCTGTGTATATGTGTGTATACATACATGTGTCTGTGTATGTGTTTGTGTGTATGTGTATATGTGTCTATGTGTCTGTGTGTGTATATGTGCTTGTGTGTATGTGTGTGTGTTTAAATATTTGATGCTTAAGTTTGGCTGCAAAGTCCTAACCCCTGAATGTCAGGCCACTTCTGTGAGCTTGGGGAGCTTGACCCAAACATCTGTCCACCCTGGATGGTTAGGCAGCCACTTTTGAAGTCTGGCCCTTAGGACAAAAGGCAAACACCCAGCTGGCCCCAGGGTTGGTGGGGGTCAGGCGCTGAGGGCCTCTGTCTGTGGCAGCCTGAGTTGCAGGACTCAAGACCACCCTGCTGAGTGGACCCTACCAGGGCGTCGCCTCCGAAACGGACCTCACCCTGCGCAGCCACGCCTGCCCAACCCCCTGAGTGTCTCCACCTTCCACTTGGCTGAGGAGCAGAGGACCAGGCTCCACCTTTGACTCCTTCCTCTGCTGCCCGCCCGAGGCTTGCCTGACGATTCTCCTCCAAGGCCGTGCGGAGCTGTCCACTCCTTGCAGGCCAGGGAAGCCACCGGCACCCAGGCCTCATTTATTCCCAACTGGCCCCCACTTCTCCGCACAAAGCCAGTGTCTATTCTGTTTTAGTACCGTTTCCCCCCAGTTTTTGGCCATGCCTCGAGGCATGTGGGACGGAAGCTGTGCTCCTTGCACTGGAAACTCAGCCTCCTAACCTCTGTACCCCCAGGGCAGTCTCTCCTGTTGTAGGAGTTGTTCCGTCCTCCACTCTCACCGACCCTTTGACCTGTTGGGCTCATTTGGAGAGGAGATAAAGATGGAGCAGGTGGGGAGACCCCTGGCGGGTGTGGGGCTGCCCTGGCCCAGCTGTGCAAGCGTTGGTGTGGAGTGTCTGGTCCTGACCCCCTCCACCATCACCCGCTATTCTTGGGGCACCTGTAACATGGAGACGATCTCCAGTTCCCGTCCTCTTGTGCTTCGACCTGCGGACTGAGCAGGTTTCCCTCTCCTGGCCCTCCTCCTCTGCGCCCCCTCGCTTTCCGGAGGGGAGGCCCTCTGTCCTCCACAGCTCTTCGCAGACCTTCATGCGTGGGTGTCAGCCGTCAGCGGGCAGCGCCACACAGGCTATTGATTTAGTGACAAGCATTGCTCCTCGGGATTGATCTAATGTTTCCATTACACTAAAAATGCTTTAACAAGTTCATTGGGAATTAGGTGATGGCAAAGAGCTGCTCGGTTCCTGGCATGTCCCCTGGAGGAGGGGGCTTGTAGGGGACCTTGGGGGCCGAAAGCCACCACCCTCTGGTCAGCCTGGTGCAGCCCTCGGGGTCCCCACAGGCCTGCTGGGAAAGGCTCAGTGTGGCTCACTCGGGGCTTCCCTGAGACCGTGTCCCCGGGGCCCTGATTCTTTCTCCATCACCACCCCACCCTACCCCACTCCCCGGGCCCTGATGGTCCGCATCTTTGAGAGGCCTCAGCTCCTCTGAGAGGGGAGGTCTGCGTGTTCCACCAGGCTTCCTGTCCTTCCTGCTTATGTTTTCCCCATTGCTGACCTCAGTTTGACCCCTGGCTGCTTCCTCGTCCCAAGGCCACATGCCTCAGGTGCCCACAGGTAGCTGGGTGACACCACTGGGGGATGTTCAGAGCAGTGACGGGGCCGAGTGTCCGAGCGGGCAGTGCTCAGAGCCACGGTCTCTGGCGGGGGTGCTGTCCAGGGTGCTGAGACTGCGCCCTGGCCGTGGGGTCCTGCTCCCCGATGGCAGAGCCGCCCCCACCTGCGCCCAGCCTCGGTGCCCACCTCCTCCCGAGCCCACGTCCCCAGCCTGGCACGGAGGGCTGGCCTGTTCTGGACCCCGTTCCGAGGCAGCGGTCAGCTCCTTGGTCACTCAGGGCCCCGGGCCAGGACTGCTGCGTAATTCACGAGGTGTGGGAGAAAGGCTGATGCAGAGCCACTGTTCACAAGCCAGGGCTTCAAGGCAGCCGCAGAGCCGACAGCGTGGGCAGCCCCGGCCCGTCCGTCTGTCTCAGGAGACCTGCAGAGTCTCAGACAGGGACGGCCTGTGCGTCTGGACTCTCAGGGACCACCTGCCCCCAGGCCCTACTGATACGCTGCTTCTCACATCCCTTATGATTTGCACTGGGGTCCCCTCTAGTGGGCATCCCGAAACCAGCCCCAGAGGCCCATGCCGGCCGAACCCCAGGGAGCCCGGGTGTGGGTGAGGTCCCTTTCCCGGGGGGGATGGGTGGGTGATGTCCCGTGTGGCAGGCAGTCAGGACAGGACAGGCCGTGCTGGGTAACAACCACTCCCAGTGCTTCCCATCGTGAGGCGCTTCTCCCTGCACTGTGGGCCGCCTGGCCGTCTGGCAGTTGTCACAGGTGAGGGCGGAGAGCCCCGGAGGGCCCTGGCCAGCACGCAGATGCCGCAATTCAGCCGTGACTCACACTTGGCTCCACCCGAAGCCAGGGTAGGAAGCCAGGGGAGGCTGAGCCCCACTTGCAGCGTGCCTGGGAAAGGAGCAGCCAGAACTGTTCACTGAGCGCTGTTGCTAATGCCGTGTTTCTGAAACTGAGCCAGGCCTGAGCACAGGTCCCTGATGCCACGGTGGTTCACAACAGTGCCATGGACATCACCCCGGGCCCACCCTCCTTTATTTAAAGCATCTGACACCACCGTGGGGTCTTTCTTCACGTGCACTTTCCCTGTGCTGTTATATAACTTACTTGATCTGGAAAACAAAACACCCACGCCAGCATCTAGCATCCACCCCCAGCGTCCAAATTCTAAATTCTTCTTTGATTTGTGTGTACACTGTCAGCCAGCTACTGCTGCATAACAAACAAGTCTTAGTGGCGTTTTTCCCTCCAAGTCTGCTGGTTGATGGGGGCCAACTGCCTAGTCCTTTGTAGTTCAGATGGTAAAGAATCTGCCTGCAGTGCAAGAGACCCAGATTTGATCCCTGGATTGGGAAGATCCCCTGGGGAAGGGAATGGCTACCCACTCCAGTATTTTTGCCTGGAGAGTTCCATGGACAGAGGAGCCTGCTGGGCTGCAGTCCATGGGGCGCGAAGAGTCAGACACGACTGAGCGACTAACTCAGGTGTGTGGGCTCGGCAGGCAGCTTTCCCGGGTAATGTCAGTCCAGGTCGGTCCCATATGTGACTTCTCCTCCTCCGACTGGGGCTGGGAGGGACGTGCTCTTCTCTGGCCAGTTTACGGCGGCAAGAGGACCAGTGGAGCTGTGAGATGCCCCCGGAAGCCTGGGCTCGGACCTGGCAGGTTGTCACTTCCACCTCAGTCCCCTGGAGTCAGATGGCTGACCCAATGCCCCACGTGGGCAGAGAAGAACTGCAAGGTTATGTTGCAGAGCCAGGGTCCCCGTCAGAGTGGGGTCTTCTCCCCCATCCTTCTGTAGATGGGTGTGCGTCTGCAGAGGGAGTCAAGCCTCTGCTCGCTCAGGGTGGTTTATATCGCTGCTCCGGAAACAACGGCTTCTTAACCAGCCAGGTAACTGTGGCTTCACCACCGAGTGGGGTTACCTGATGAGATCCACCCCCCACACCCACCTCCCTCTGGGAGCCAGCCCACCCCCACCCACAGGCAGGAGAACTGTGGTCTTGTTGGAATCGACCTGAGTGTCCTTGGGTGCTTTATCGGGAAGTCAGTTTCCTTCTGGGGAGAGCAGGTGTCTGCATCCTCTGCAGGAGGCAGGCGTCCTTCTGGCAGGAACCGAGGAGCCCCTGGTGATGGGAGCACATCCACCCAGGCTGGGCTCTCGAGCACCCAGGATGACCCAGCCGGGGCGTGTCTTCATCAGCTCATTAGAACTCAGGAGAGTTTTGCATTTGAACTTCTTTCTACAACCAAACCTTTTATGATGGAGATTTCAGGGGCCGCGGCAGTCTCTACGGAGCCCTCCCAGATGACCTGGCTCCTGTGAGCACTCTCGCACTGTACTTGGATGGCCCCACCTGCCCGCTCTTGCCCTCGCTGGCTTGGTTTACCATCTCTCCACACAGAGGGCATTTGGGTGGGACCATGGTGGGTTCTGGAGATGCAACTGCTTTTGAATCTCTGCCCTGCGGTCCGGTGTGTGACCCGAAGTAAATTGCTTACTTGCTCAAGCCTCAGTTTTCTCATCTGTAAAATGGGACGATGACACAGGAGCTGCTCTAGTTTCTGTGGGTTTTCATTGTGATGGTGGGCAGAGGCCTCAGCACAGAGCCTGCATGCAGCGGGCCCCCCAGTGGAAGCCAACACACCTGCGTGTGGTCCCCAGCTCCCCAGACAGGGCTGGATTCAATGCCCTGACAGTCTTTTTTGCTACTGAAGTATCGCTATTGAAGTATCGTTGACTCACTATCCTTAGTTTCTGCTGTACAGCAAAGTGACTCAGTGATACATGTGTGTACATTTTTCGTATTCTTTTCCACTATCACAGGATACTAAGTAGAGTTTCCTGTGTTGTACTGCAGGACCTTGTTGTTTATCCATCCTAGATATAATAGCCTGGGCATGAGCTCGAGCAAGCTCCGGGAGCTGGTGATGGACAGGGAGCCTGGCGTGCTGCGGTCCATGGGGTCACAAAGAGTAGGACACGACTGAGCGACTGAACTGATATCATAGCTTGCATCCCTCACGACCTTTAATCACATCAGGGTGTTTTTAACTGACAGGGACTAGAGGGCCGGAAGTCCCACTCAAATGGCTCTGACTATGCCTTGTGAAAATAGTGACCCACAGCCTGTTTTATGCTTCGCCCAGACTTTTCTTAACATTCCCAAGTCTCAGAGAAATTTTGTTCTCAAGACGCGCAGAATAAAAACTTTCAGAGTAATCAGGTGAGAAGGACCTGAACCAAAGAAAGAGATTATAAGCGAGATTTAAGAGGCATTTGGGTCGGTGACACTTCCGGTCACCTGAACGCTGACCGAGACCCTCGTATTGTTAGCCCCGAAGTCTTCCAGCGGTGAACCTGCCCACATTTCTCCCAGAGTAAACAGCACCTGCCGGCTGTAATTATCTCTTCCCCTGGTGACTGAAGCCTGCTGTCCTGAACGTCGGGGAAGATGGAGTGAGATGAGAGGCAAATAGAATTACAGTGAGGCCGGAATGTTCCCTGGAAAACAAGCACTGCCACTGAAAACCCTAAGATTGCTTCTTTCTCTAAAAGGAGTGTGGGAGGAAAAGGCCTGTCCGTTTGGGCTGTGAACAACCAGGGTTTGCCTGTTCAACTAGAAAATATCGTGGGTCAGGTCTGCCTATTCCGCCGTCATCTTTGCGCAGCTTCAGGTTGTTAACATGAATCCTCGCAGCACCTCTGATTTTAGATCTGGAAAATGTAATTTGGGTTAAAACTCGATGGGGAGTCGCTGGGGCGCTGGGTTGCCGTGGTGACGTGCTGGGGCGGGGAGATGCGTGCAGGAGCCTCTGGGTTGGGCTCTGTCTTTGCACCAGCTGGTGGGCCTCCTCTTTCCAGGCCCCGCCCCCACCTGCTGCCTCCCTGAATCACTGCCCACTACAGAGATGTTCCTGGGGTCCCCGGGCCTGGCGCAGGCTTGCTGGCAGAACTCTGATTTTCTCTACCTACAGAGGGACCGAGAGCCTCTGAGGAGCTAACCCTTTCTAGCTCCAGTGGGTAGATCTCAGTTGGTCTGAGCTAAACATCATCATTTTCGTTCCATGCCAGTGACTGAGTTGGGCCAGGTCACAGGACAGTTCTGGATAATGACAGCGGGAGTCTGCCAGGGGCATCTGGAACTTTCCTTGCAAACAGGAGTTTACAGGCGAGGAAATACTTGTTCGGACTCTAGGTGTCGCATCTGAGGATTGGAAGCTGAGAACCACAGGTGACATCGGATACTTGTGCAGGAAAGTCAAGAGGATGGCAGAGAAGCTGAACCAGAGTCGGGGTATCACCGAGACGCTGAGCTAACCAATCTGGGCATGTCTTTTTATTGGGAGACAAACGTTATTTCCGAATTGCGCTCCCCTAAATTCGTATGTTGAAGCCCTCCCCCTTCTACCTATGAATGTAATTGTATTTGGAAGTAAGGTCTTTTTTAAAATTTTGCTTATTTATTTTGGCTGTGCTGGGTCTCTGTTGCTATGAGGAATTTCTCTAGCTGTGGCGAGTGGAGGCTACTCTCTAGCTGCGTGTGGGGCTTCTCACTGCCGTGGCTTCTCTCGTTGCGGAGCACGGGCTCTAGGCGCTCAGGCTCCAGGAGTTGCAGCAGGCGGGCTCAGTAGTTGTGGCACTTGGGCTTCATCGCTCCGCGGCATATAGGTCCTTCCTGGACCTGGGATTGAACTGGTGTCCCCTGCACTGCAAGACGGACTCTTCACCACTGGACCACCAGGGAAGCCCGACGTTCCTCTTATAAGAGACTGGTCAAGTTGGATTATGAGTTACTGCACGGCTGTTAGCATAGCAGACGCCGTCTTGGGCCCATACGCTCCCACGTCCTTCTGCTGACCCCACCAGGACTGTACTCTGCAGTACAGCTCCTCTCTGTCATCAGGGGCTTTGTGGTGGACAGGGACTGTGTAGCCATCATCAGGTCCAGGTGGCCTCAGGCTCTCTTAGCCTCCAGACAATCATGTAGACCGATGACGCGTTCCGGCAGCACCGAGACTAGTGACCCATTCACAGACCTGCCCAGCCTGTGGCCTCCTCACAAGCCCCACTCCTCTCATGCACTCCTGCTCAGGCATGTAGACGGGCTTCTTTTTCCACTGTCCCTCAGACGCACTGTGACCTCACGCTGGCGTTTAGCATCTGCTGGTCCCTCTCCCAAGGAGTCTGGACACGCCTCACCTGCACCCAGCCGCCTGCACCCGCCCATGCGCAGCCCTCCCACCCTCAGAGGCCTGCCCGTGAACCGACCATCCTCCTGGGGTGGGCAGGAGTGGGTTGGCGGCCTTCAGGTTCCCTGTGCTCGCTTGTGCGCCTGAGTCCTGCAGTGGCCCCCCAGGGAGGGTCTGGGGCCTGGGTGCTGGCTCTTGGCTTCCGCCCATCCCCACGTGACCTCTCAGTCAGCAGTCCTTCTGGGCTCTGAACGGGACGATCAGACATTCCAAGAGGGCAAAGGTGAACGTTTCCATGCCCCTTGAGGCCCGGCCCTGCACACATCACTCCCTTCATTGCTATTGGGCAGCCCAGCAGTGTGGGAAGATGGAAGGACATCAAAATTCATCCTTTCGTAATCTCGGAACATCTCAGAGCACGTGAGGCTCTCCTTTCTGGAGCTGACCCATACTCCTCTGTCCTCTGCAAACCCTGAGTGGTTGTGGTCAGGACGGTGGTCTTCTCTTATCTCCCATTGTAACTCCTGCATTGGTACAGTGCCCAGAAGAGGGAAAGGGCTTTAATATTTCTTGAATGATCAGATGAATGAGACACAATGATGTCTCCAGGTTCATTTAAAAAGCAGCTATTTTGCTAATGAGGATCCTTTGTGAGGCTAAATCATCCCCCCTTTAAACACCTGAAACGACTTGACAGGAGCGGGTGGGAGAGTTAAGGAGATTCCGGTGCATCTTCTCCGTGGGATATTATACGCAGCTTTTATAACAGTCACCGCTGCGCAGCACGTGGAGAATATACTGATGGTAGAGAACCGATTGAGAAAAGTGGGCCATGGAAGACACGACTGTTGCGTCATTCCATTGCTCAAATGCTGACACATCGTTCCCCGCCGACACAGCTGCTCCCGCCGGGGGAAACACCCGCTCCTGGGAGCTGGTGGTCTCTGTCGGTCCCGCCTGGCCGCTCCTGCTTGTCCTCAGAGCCTGGCTCAAGCGTCGGCGCTCGGGAAGCTCTGAGGTCCAGCCACACGCGTGCTGTGACTCTCCCTGCCCTCGCCCATGCCTTCCTCACGCCATGTCTCTGCACCTGGCACAGCTGAGATGTGGTGCCCAGAGGTGCTAGGGGGCTTAACAGAAGTGCATTTCCTCATGGTTCTGGACACCAGAGGTCTGAAGTCGAGGTGTCGGCAAGGCCGCATTCCTCCCGAAACCTCTGAGGAGGGCCTTTCCCGCCTCTACTGACGTAGAGCTGAGGCTGATGACCATCAGCTTACAGTCCCATAGCCTCAGCCTCTGCGCCTGCCACCCCGAGGCTCTCCATCCGTGTCTCCCTCTGGGCGACGGTCTCTCCTCTCCTTCCCGGACCCCAGTCACCCTAATGACCTCTTCTGAGCTTGACCATCTGCCAAGACCCGGTCTCTAGATAAGGTCACCTCCACTGGTGCTGGGGCCGGGCACAAATCCTGGCAGACACAGCTCTGCCCATGACAGTGGGAGAGGGAGGGGAGGAGGAAGGTGGCTGCAAGATGCAGGCGCCTGAAGCTGAGACTCGCTCCCAAGCCCAGCCAGCTTTCCACGCACCTGGCTGGCACTCACACCTCCCCTGGGGGCTCTGGGCTGCCGGGGTCTCCAGCCTTAGAGGACTCCCGGGGCGCTGTGCTCCTCCAGGCCCCAGCTTAGGGTCACCGGGGCGGCTCGTCTCTGGCCTCTCAGCTCGTTTCCCAACCACCCCTCGAGGAACAGCACCACTCCCCAGCCCGGCACCCACACTTCTGGGGTCTTGTGGACAAAACTTTCAAGAAAGACTTAAGCAACGGCCACCACTTCCACCTGCAGGAGACTGAGCTTTCCTTGACGGGTGGGGTGGGGCGCCACCCTCTTCAGGACAGCCTCGCACCCAGGGGTAAGGGCTCGACTCCCCGGATCAGCTGGGGCTCCACTTAAAGGAGACAGGTAGCTTGGTGGTGGGATGCAGGCAGACCCTGGGCCCCTCTCGGCTCTGTGTCTTAGTATCTGCCCAGGAGAATCTGCTGGTCGCCCACGCTGACACCCGGGACCAAGTGCTGGGGGTGGCTCTGGGGGTTCAGGCGGCCTCGCTCACCCCACTGGTCCAGGCGGGGTGTCTGCAGCCCCCACCCTGCACCGCTGGTTTCTGTGCCCCTTTCTGAGCTCGCTGCCCTCCAGGAAAACGCAAGCGCCTTGAGGGCCTGGCTGGGATCTACTCCCGGGACCCCCCTGTCCCTCGCGTCACCTTGTAGACTGCGAGTCCTCGAACGCGGGTGACTCCTGAGCCTCCAGGGCGTGTGCCCAGCACGGTGCAGGAGTGGGCCATGGGGAGAGGGGTCTGGACTCCCAGGTCACGCGTGCTCTTTTGCCGGAGTGGTGTCAGCACGGGGGCCAGCAGGCTGCGGGCTTCCCGGGCACTGTCCCCACCCACAGGGCTGGGAGGGGGGTGCCCCCAGCCTGCCCTCTGCAGCCCCCAGGGACCATCCCAACAGCTCCGACACCTGCCTCATCTCCTCCCCATTTCCAAATCTCACTCCCAGCAAGAGAGAAGAGGCCAGGAGAGAGGAGGAGGCAGACGGAGGGAGGAGACAGGCGGGCCCAGCGGAGGGGAGGGCTCGCCCTCTGGCAGGCAACGTGACCCGCCAAGCCCCCCAGGAGGCTCCAGGCCCGCCGCCTGCTCTAATAAACTCGAAACTCCAGTGACTTAAGTGAAGATTTCAGATTAACATTTAAATTAATGCCGGACTAGAAATCTGGAGACCCAGGTCGCTAATGTGACTGTGTTAACTTGTTCTGTGACCTGGGGCGAAAATGTGAAATGATCTGTTCTGCTCGAGCCACCCCTTCCCTGCACAGCGTCGGGACGCAGGCCTGGACGACCTCACGCCCTCCAGGGCTGTCCGGGAAGCCTGGCCTTCTGCGTGGGTGCGGCTTACCTCTGCCCCAAGCTGCTCTGCTTGACCGGTGAGTGCGGTCTCTGGAGGCTGGAACTCCAGGCCGCTGGTGCCACAGAAGAGAAGGCAGGGCCAGGGGCGTGGGACCACAGCAACCCCGCCGTCAACTCTTTCCTCTCCCCGCCTGCCGCGGCGCTTTCCAGACTAGGCCCGAGCTGAAAGGAGCAGGACATTAACAGGACCAATTGCCCAGGGGTAGGCACAGCAGCCAGGTTCACCCCATGGGCTCCACAGAGCCTGGGGCACCCTAGACCTGCCAGATCCTGGAACATCCTGGAACCCGAGTCTGCAGACACAGAGCAGAGAGCCGTGCAGGACTGGGGTCCCGGGAGGGCTGCCAGGTCCAGCTGGGGAGGGGTGTTTGGTCTGCTGAGTGGATGTGGACGCTAGGTGGCTTCTAGGTTATCCACTCCTCTGATGAAGAGAGAACTAAGTGAGGCAGAGTGGGCGAAGCAGGCACCCCAGGGCAGGCTCAGAAGCCCCGGGCTGTGAACAGGGACACCCTGCCCTCCAAGCGGGCAGCTGTATGAGGAAGGGCTGGGGGCACTGCTGGAGCACGGAGGCCCCCAGTCCCCCGGGCCCTGCTCTGTGGGGCTCCTCAGGCTGGCCTGCTGCGGCCCTCTTGGTGGGGGGACCCATATCGCCCCCTGGAAGCCACCTCCTGGCCCCACAGCCACACCAGCCACTGCCCCTTCGCACTGACCGTTCCCTTCCCTGCGGCCGAGAAACTGGTACCCACTCCCTTCCCCCTCCTGGGAGCAAGGAGTGAAGGGGGTCGGGAGCCTCGAGGACACCCTTCCTCACACCTGTCCGTCCCCAGGGACCCTGAGCCGTCCTCAGCCGCAACAGGCACCTGTGCTTTCTTCCTGAGAGGCCTCCCGGCCAAGGTGCTGGGCCAGCCGCCAGCTGCAAGGCCGGGGGTGTGTGGTCCCCACCCCGCCGGTGGGCTCGGCAGGTCAGGGACCCCCTGGAGACTCTTTTTTGGGACTGTAATGGACCCAGAAGGGCAGCGCTGAGGCCCCTCACAAAGGAAGGAAGTTGCCGTCCAGGGGGCCAGGAGAGCTGCCCTGAGCGCCCAGGGCTCTGGTCCAGGGCCACAGGAGGGCATCACGGGGCCAGAGGCCTTCAGGAAGTGCTGGGATGCCCAGTTACAAGGCCCCGGAAGCTGGGAAGGAGACATGCGGCTGCAGGCTGGACTTGGAGGAGCAGGCCGTGCCAGGTTCTCCAGGCTTTGGGCAACCACCCGCTGCCCTTCCAGCTCCTGCTGGCTCCATGTACCAACGAGCTGTTCTCAGAGGCCTGGGGATGGAGAAAGAGGGGGTGCTGCTCAGGAGGCCGGCACCTCCGTAGTAGGTAATCCTAACGATCAAGGACGGCTCCCACTGCCCAAGGGTCACCCGGTCTGCAGCTGGGCCGGGTGACCCATGGCCTGCCTGCGCACCCCCGCAGACGTGCTGGGCGGCCTGCGGAGAGGGACTGGGGAATGTCGTCCAGTCTCTGTAAGCCTCACCGTGACACAGGGTCACTCTCCAGGCTCCGAGGAGTGTCGAAAGCGTGGCTCACGGCCCAGCACGGGGCAGGCAGGACGTGTCTGTAGCATCGGCGTCGGTGAGACTGTGGTTGGTTCTTGCTGCCATTGAACCGGGCTGAGCCCACGCCATCCCACTCAGGTGTTACGACCGGGTTGTCGTTCAGTCGCTCAGTCGGGCCCCACTCTTTGTGACCCCATGGATGGCAGCACACAAGGCTTCCCTGTCCTTCACCATCTCCCAAAGTTTGCTCAAACTCAAGTCCATTGAATCGGTGATGCTAACCAGGAAACAGTGCTAAAACCAGGGTTGGCCATGCTGGTGTTCAGATTTGGGAATTTAAAGGTTATGCTGTTCGCCCCCGAAATGCAGTGCTCAAAACAGACAGAAAATGTGCGCGCGCCTCGTTTAACACCAGGCGAGGGGCTGTGAGCAGCCCAGGCTTTGCTGGGCTCCTCCAACATCCATGTCAGAATGGGGGCAAAGACAGCAAGTTCAGAACCAGAGTCCTGTTGAGCAAACGAGGCTGATGTTGGAGGCATCATCACTTCGTTTACTTTTTCTCAGAGAGAATTCTCAGCTGGGCAGCCCTGCCTGAGAAGAGGAGCAGAATCAGCTGTAGAGCCGGGTAGAAAGGTCAGTTTCAGAGGTTCCCTGAGATTTTAAATTCAGCCAAAGCATGTCTTTGGGAGCAGGGCCCCGTTTCGGACAAAATGTTTCCCTTTGCTGAGGCTCCAAGGGTGTAATGACTGTGACCCAGTGGGGCTTAGGGAACTCTGAAGGACTCAGAGCGGAGGTCTCTCTATTCTTTAAAAAAAAAAAGTGTGTTTTACATGAAAACGTAAAACGTATGTGGTTTATGAAAAACACAGGGGGCAAAAGGATAAGCAAAGGAAGCCTCAGTCTGGCTGTCTGAAAACTCTGCGCGTCTCAGCCTGTGCAGAAGCAACCAGAGGACAGGAGCTTGTCCCAGCCCCGGGGACCGTGGGCTCGCATCCCTGCAGCTGGACTGAGGCTCGGGGTGGGGGGCCCTTCCAGGAGTAACACACGCTCCTTGCCTTGTTTAGCATGCAGGGCCCTGATGGACGAAGTGGAGCACGACGTCACCAAGGCTCGGCAGGAGAAGACCAAGGTGGGCTCCTTCCGAATAAATCCTGATGGGACGCAGGAGAGGAGAAAGGTAGCGGAAAAGAAATTATGTCCCCGTGTATAATTGCGGGTGCGGGCAATTACCAGCCATTTATCCAAACAGCAGTTGGTCTTAATCTTCTAACCTTTCTCTTGTTCAGGGT
Organism: Bos mutus; assembly: GCF_027580195.1. Lineage (NCBI taxonomy): Eukaryota > Metazoa > Chordata > Mammalia > Artiodactyla > Bovidae > Bos > Bos mutus. Next base: position 4,154,469 of record NC_091620.1, on the reverse strand, counting down.
ATCAGCTCTAAATTGCTTCTGAGTCCTGGGGGACCCAAAGTAATCTTTAAGCTTGAAATTGAAGTCTCTCTCCCAGCACCTAAATTTTGTGTCTTGTCAAGTCGGAAGGCGTTTCGGCACTATTGTGCATCAGGATAAAAATAGCGCTTGCACGGTTCTTGGGCGAGGTCTGCAGGGGACCCAGAGCGGCTGCCGGGGCTGCCTAGGGACCTCAGAGGCTGAGCGCCTCCCCCGGCTCCCCACCCCTGCCGCCAAGATCCGCAGAGGATTCTCCTGGGGGTAAGGATGCGAGACCCGTCTCTGAGACAGACTCAGTCACTTGTCTGAGTGGAAAGATGGATATGCTTCCTTCATGGAGCCCACACGGGAGGGCCCCCACCCCGCCCAGCCCTGCCCCACCCCGCCCCGCCCTGAGTGTCTGATGGCAGGGGTCTGAGGATCCAGGAGGGAGGGGCTAGGTGGGCCCAGGGCAAACCTGGGCTCCTGTCTTCTCCCCCCACCCAGCGCTCAGGTGGTAAGTGCTCGGAAGAGTAAGCGATTTCATAGTCATCCTAAGCAAAACAAGGGCTTCCCTGGTGGCTTAGCTGGTAAAGAATCTGCCTGCAATGCAGGCGACCTAGGTTCAATCCCTGGGTCGGGAAGATCCCCTGGAGGAGGGCGTGGGAACCCAGCTCAGTATTCTTGCCCATGGACAGGGGAGCCTGGTGGGCTACGGTTCACAGGGTCGCAAAGAGTCGGACATGATGGAGCGACTAACACACACAAGTGAAACAAGTCTGGAAAAGGTGTTGCACAATGTCACCCAACGCGCTCAGGGCTGAACAGATCTGGGTTTGGATTTCCTGTTGGTTTGGTGCAGGACTTGAACAAATGACCGAGTTGGGCCGTTGGCTTTTTCCACCTCTTTCTGGAGCACTTGCCCATCAGAGAGCATGAGAGTGGGCTGGTCAAGGCCCAGCAGGGCACTCTGAAGGTTGTCTTTAAGAGACATGTTGGGTCAGGAGCCACCCCAAGAAGGGCAGGGCCTTCCTTCCCGCATCAACCCTTCTCCCATAATTTCACCAAGTAATTCACCAGAATTATTGGATAATTCTGATAACTCAGGTGCTTCCCCAGGAAGGACCATGATGACTTGCATTTCCGTGCACCCACGGCAGCTCCATTCAGGCCGATTCCCTGTGACAAGGTGGCCCCGGCGGTCACAGTGACCTGCAGGGGCGGAGCAGCCCTGGCCCCTCCACCGGCCACACTGTCTCCCACCGTCCAGCAGGGCAGGGAAGGTGTGTGTGCACAGGCCAGTTCGGCCTCTAAAGTAAAGGGAGGGTCACTACGGCAAGAGGTTAGACTGTGGGCTACAGGACCCGTTGCTGGTGCATCTGGGCCAGGACAGAGGAAGGAGTCTTTCTCTCAAGAGCGACCCAGGGGACCTGGAAGGTCCCGGAGGAGGTGGCGGGGTGGGGATCTTGGGGAGCTGGCAGCTGTTGATCGAGAACCCCGCCATGCCAGCCTTTCAGTGACTTCCTGTCCTGACAGCGACCTGCAGAATAAACCTGCTTTCTGATGAGAACACGCAAAGCAGCTCAGCGGTGTCCCAGGGTCCCGCAGGACAGTGGGCCCTGCTCCCTACAAGCTCTCCCACTGCATCCCTGGGGGTTTTCCCTGGGGTCCGTGCGGAGTGCCCCGAGCTCCCACGTGGACTCACCTCCAGCAGCAACAGGCCTGCTCGCCCCACTTGGTTCTGCTCTGAAACGATCCACTTGAAACCACATTTTCAAAGTCGCCACAAACTGTCTGCTGAGCCCTGAGAGCCGCCATTCTGCCGCGTCCATCCCTCGGGTCAGGGTGAGCTCAGAGTCCCGGCAACTGCGAGCCCGGCTGTCCTGGGGCATGTTCAGTGGTCGTGGGGAGAGGTCCCCCTCAACTCCGGCCCTTGGCGTTGGAGCCGGATGCTCTGGGCCGGCATGGGGAGGCTCCACGGTGCCTGGAGAAGCTGGGTCTCCAGCCACGTGTCCTGGAACCATGCGGCTTTGGGGTCAGGGCTGGAGGTCAGTCTCCCGGCCTCTGGCCAACACAAGTCTGGTGACCACAGTGGCGTCTACGCTTCACAGAACCCAGCGGCCTTCCCTCCCACCCGCTCAGGAAACGCTCCTCGGCTTCAAAGCCCCATGGCCATTTTCTTGGCCAGCCGGACTTGAAACGCAGGGGCCTTGTGCAGCATGAAGTCAGGGCTTCACCCGCTGCCTTGGATGTGGGCCTGGCGGCCTGCCGGCAGGGATGGTGTACAAGTCCTTCTGCTGCAAGCAAGCAGTGTATGCTCAGCTTGGTGTTTGAGAAGCACACATGCGCGCGCGCGCGCACACACACACACACACACACAAGAAGCGCTCGGCGGGACTTGGCCTGTGCTCCGGCTGGGAGAGGCCTAGACTCAAGGTGCGTCCCAACATGCCGGCCAAAGGCAGCGAGACCCCCCCGCCTGCCCTATCCTGCTTTCTCGTTTCCTTTTTCGGTCCTGTTTCTCCAAGGATGCGGGGAAGCACTGACCGGCGTGCTGCGCCCTCCAAGCTGAGGGTCTGGGTGTGGCGGGGGGTGGAGAGACAGGCCTTCCTTGGAGGAAGGGGAGGGCCTGCTGAGAGGCCCGAGCTGGCCTTTCCAGCGTGGTGTGGACGATTCATGCCCAAAGCGGCTGGTGTCCGTGCAGGCTGCTTGCCTGTGTGCAGCCCAGAGCTGGGGAGGGTGGCGTGGCGGCAGGGACGTGGACAGCTGCTCTGGGCTAGGTTGCGCTTGGTGAGTGGGCTGCAGCCGGCCCTGCCCAGCGTGCTCCATCCCCCGTGAAGGTGGGCTCGGAAGATGAGGCGCAGGCGGGGGCAGGCCCCGAGGGGCCATGTGTCCCCAGACGGCAGCTCCTGATGCCCCATCGCTGCCGTAGCCCGAGGGACAGGGTGCCCTGTGTGCCTCCCTGCAACCTTTTCTCCACCCTCCACGCTCCGCAGGGGCAGCACTGGGGCCTGTGCAGAAATCCACCCGCCCTGTCTGTTCCCTGACTCCTTCCGTGGGCATCCCGGCTGGGAAGCCACAGCCTCTGGTCCAGGAGCCGGGGGAGCCCGGGAGACGCCCTCAGGGAGCTCCAGAGCCTGTCCTCAGGCCACACCTGCTACAGGAGGCAGGCCCGGCTCTGCAGGGTTAGGACCTGCCTGGCCCCGCCACCGGCCGGCTTCACCCTGCTTTGGCTCAGCCAAGCGGCCTCGGGTGCCCCGTGGCCCTGGGCTAGCCTGGCCTTGAGCCCTCCGCCCCTCTTTCCTCTCTCAGCTCCGTACACACCTGTGCAGGGTGGCCTGCTTGGGAGGCTGCTCACGGGACTACAGGCACCAGGACACGCCCCCCGCGGCCACCTGTAGGATGCTGGGAGATGGGGACGTCCGGAGGGCTGGCCCTAGGAGGACGGGGTGGGATTCGGGTGGGGTCAGGTCAGGGTCGAAGTCAGGTTTGGGGTTGCGGTTGGAGGTCAGGGTTGGGGTGGGAGGTCGGGGTTGGGGTGGGAGGTCGGGGTTGGGGTGAGAGTCGGCATTGGGGTGAGAAGTCGGGGTTGGGGTGGGAGGTTGGCATTGGTGTGGGAGGTCGGGGTTGGGGTAGGAGGTCAGGGTTGGGGGTGGGAGGTCGGGGTTGGGGTGAGAGGTCAAGGGATGGGAGATTGGGGTTGGGATGGGAGGTCGGAGATGGGGTGAGAGGTCAAGGGATGGGAGATTGGGGTTGGGGTGGGAGGTCGGGGTTGCGGTGACAGGTTAAGGGGTGAGAGATCAGGGTTGGGGTGGGAGGTTGGGGTTGGGGTGTGACGTCAGGGTTGGGGTGGGGGAGTTGTGGCAGATGTGGCTTCTCCCGTATCCCCAGGGGTTCCCACTGACTCCGGGAGCCCTGCTCTCTCCTAGAGTTTTCTCCAATGAGCAGAAAGGGCCAGACCGGGGGTGGGGCAGCACAGGGAAGGAGGTCCAGTACTCCCGGGTGCGAAACCCCTCAGGAGCGCTCCCCCAGCTCTGGCCCATCCCCAGTGGGCTCGGGCCCCAGCCGCCCCCAGAAGATCCACCTTTACCTTCTGCCCCCACTTCTGCAGGCACTGTCCCCTCCCCACCCGTGTTTGGAGAAGGGAGGGGAGGGGGTAATGAGCCTCCAGTGGAACACAGACCCAGAGAGTTACTGTGAGGCCCTCTCAGGCAAAGTGCCCCTCTGGTCCCCCCTGCCCAGGAGGGCCACTAGGCCCCCATCAACTCCCCACCCGGCGTAGTGGGCCGGGAGACCCTTGGGGAGAGGCCCCATTTTCTCTGAGTGGTAACCAAGCAAGGCCTGAGATGGGTGCTTCGCAGACTCAGTGGACAGGGGAGCTTGGGGCTCCCACCTGGTTCCAGGCCCCAGACCCGGGCAGGCCTGAAGGGAGGGGCACACAGTGCTGAGGTGAAGAGAAGTCTCATTTGCTTGAACTGACCCCATCCTCATGGCGGCACGGAGGCCTGTTTCCCAGCGAGATGAGAGGGTGAGTGTTGGACAGTCACAGGCCGCCTGGGGGGCAGAGGGGAACTCAGTCCCATAGTGATGGTCAGACTGCGGGGCCCCCCAGCCAGCGGGCCATCAGTCAGCGTCCAGGGGTGAAACGGCGTGGAAGCATGTACATGAAGTGTCAGAGTGCATCTTGACGACGGAAACTATTGTCTCCTGACGCTTAATGTAATGAGTTGCATCTGAAAAAGTGGGTCATGGCCCAAACATTGAGAGCCACGGCAGCAGATGGCCCTTCTCAGCATGGGACAGCAGCCTAAAGATATTTCATTCGGGAGGACTATTCGTACCCAAACAATGCCACAGGAGTTGCTATTCCCCAAGCGGAAACCAACAGAACCTCTCCTCCAGGGGTTAATGGCAGAAAGCAGGCTGGGTGTTGGTGGTCTGCGCAGTCGGTGGACCCAGGAACCAAGGCTCCCTGGGCGTCATGGGTGTCTCCCCAGCCCACGGGGGCCCTGGCGGCCTGGCTCCTGGTTTCCTGGCTCCCGGCTCCCAGTCGCTGTAGCTCAGAGGTTATGCTCTGGACCCAGGCCACCCTGAGCCAGGACGCCTGGTGTGTGTTCAGCCCATGCTGGGTGTGGTGGAGAGAAGTTCTCGGAGTTCAGAGGGGAGCAGCGTGAGCACTGCGTGTGACAGCAGTGAGAGACAGATCTGGCCTTCATCCCCACTCCCGGCATCAGAGCTTGATGGTGTGACCACTGCTCGTTTCAAAAAGGCGGCCCTGGGAAGCTCTCAGCGTCTAACAATGGGCCAGCCGGCTAAAGCAGCATCTCCTGTCCTACACAGGAGACAGTCTGTGTGCCGGTGGCTCTGGGGGTGAGTTCAGAGGTCCAGGGACCCCAGGGATGACTGAGCCCCTTTCTGTCTTTCCTGTCTGCCGATCTTGGCAGAAAGAGAGCTCGGCCTGGTGGGCAGATTCTCCCCGTGGTCCCCGATGAGCCACCCGTCTCCTGGTGTCACGTGTAGACAACATTCAGAACAGAAAAATGGAAAAGTGTTGCCTTACGCTCCTTTTCAACAAGTGGGGAATTTGTCCAAAAGACCCCGACACCCCAGCCCCCAGACACTCCGGATGGTATCTTACAGTCAGGATACCACAAGGGAGTGTGCCCGCCCCGGGAGTCCCCGTGAGGTGAGGCCCGCCCGGGGGTGGGGGCTCCTGCCTGAGCAGAGGAGGGGCGACAGGGGCGGGTCTGTCAGCCTGAGGGTTGGGGGGTGGTGGTCTTGTGGCAGGTGGCCAACCGGCGGTCCACACTTCCGCCCTGTGCTGTGAGCGTGAGGGCCCAGAAGGCAGTGCGGAGACCCTAGTGCGACGATGGGACTGAAGCGGGATGGGGGACAGTCCTGAGCTCTCTCTCGAATTTTCCTGCAAGCAATAGAAAGAGATGGTGTGCGGATGGGTGCAGGGCCGGAAGCCTCACCGGCAAGCGGGAGTCGGGGGACCATCCCTGACGTTCTATGGACGTCGTCAGCCCATGGTTGTGTGTGTGTTCAGCGGCTCAGTCATGTCCGACTCTTTGTGACCCCATGGACTGCAGCACGCCAGGCTTCCCTGTCCTTCACCATCTCCCAGAGCTTTGCTCAAACCCACGTCCATTGAGTCAGTGATGCCATCCAACCATCTCATCCTCTGTCGTCCCCTTCTCCTCCTGCCCTCAATCTTCCCCAGCTTCAGGGTCTTTTCCAATGAGTCAGCTCTTCGCATCCGGTGGCCAAAATATTGGAGCTTCAGCATCAGTCCTTGTAATGAATAATCAGGTGTTGCCTAACACCTTAATCGATATATTACTTTGACAATTGTAGATAAAATTAAGTTCACATGAACCTGTGAATCAGCATGTAAAAAATCAGAAAGGTGTAGTGCAGTTTTTAAGTACAAAAAGGAAGTGACTACTCAGTGTATACAGACACTCCCCATGAGTGAGCATCTGGTCTTGGAGGATGGGGACACAGGATATATGCCTCAATGGTGGTGGGGTCATCCTGGCATTGCCATGAGGCTTTGGTTTTTTTGGCTCATCTTTCTAATGTTTTCCCATCGTGGACAGATTATTACTGTGTAATTAAATTAAGTTTGGGTTGTTTGTTTTTTTTTTTTCCGAGAAATCAAAAGAATTCCATGTCATTTCAGGAATTCCAATTCTCAAAAGTAGCCTTTCTCTCAGTGAGGTGGCAGGCACACATGGCTATCTGCTACACAGAACACGTGCCAGAAGCAGGCAGGTGGCCACCGCCTGGTCCATGCGGCCTCTGCTCCCGGTTCCTGGTGGCCCCCCGGGTCAGCGGCGGGGGCCACCTTCCATCCCCGCCCTTGGGAGGTTTGAGCAGTCCCGGGAAGGCAGCGCTGGAGTCAGGGGGCTGTTGTCTCTGTTGCTGATTCTTCTCTCTGTGAGCCGCGGGGGCCCCGGACCCTGTCTCTGAGACGAGCGGATCTCCTACCTCAGACGTCCAGAGGACGCGCGCAGAATCCGTGTGTTCCATCCTCAGCAGCCTGGCTGCTCTCCTTCTAGGCCCCCTTTTCCTTCTCTCCCAGAGAAGAGTGAGAAGGAGCGGCCTTTTCGGCTTTCAGGCCTGTGTGCTTGGGGCTCTCTGCGCCTCCGTTGTTTGCTTGGTTGGCGGCTCTGACTGTGTGTCGTCTTCTCTTTTCTCTCTCCTTTTCTTTCTTTTCTTTAAACAAGTTACATTTGAACTTGTTTCTATGAAGAATCCTTTTAAAAAAAAATCCATTTATTTATTTTCGGCTGTGCCGGGTCTTCATTGCTGCACGCGGGCTTTCTCTAGCTGCAGCCAGCAGGGGCTACCCTCCGCTGGGGACGCACAGACTTCTCACTGCGGCGCCTTCTCTTTGCAGAGCACAGGCTCCAGGCACACGGGCTTCAGTAGCTGTGGCTCGAAGGCTTTAGTTGCCCCGTGGCATCTGAATTGGCAGGTGGATTCTAACCCACTGAACTGCCAGAGAAGTTCCTCTTTCATTTTTTTAAAAAGAGAAACCCTCTGGCTGTTGTTCTGATTTGTTGATTCAGTGCCTCGGGCATCTTTCCCGTGTGAGTCCAGGGAAGGCTTCCACGACGAGAGCTGCCCTCCTGCCCACCGGCGCAGGAGGGCGGGGGAGGCCGCTGCCGTGGTCATCCGGGGACCAAGTCCTCGGGGTCCCGTGCATGGTCCTAGGGAGGGCGTGGACTTCAGGGCAGGAGGCTCCTAGGGAAGGTCGGGGGGCAGATTGAGAGTGGAGCGTCTCCCTTCTGCCCGGAAGGTCGGGGGGCAGATTGAGAGTGGAGCGTCTCCCTTCTGCCCAGAAGGTCGGGGGGCAGATTGAGAGTGGAGCGTCTCCCTTCTGCCCGGAAGGTCGGGGGGCAGATTGAGAGTGGAATGTCTCCCTTCTGCCCGGACGCCCTGGCTCGGGCTCTGGCACCCATGCGCTCCTGGTTGATTGCCAGGGAGCTGCGCCCAGGTGACCGCAGGAGGTTCCGCCCTGTGGCTGCTGGGGACAGGCTGTGCCGCGGTGGTCACCAGGCATCTACGGCGTCACCCAAGTGAGGGCTCCTAAACCGACGACCTGCAGCCCCAGCGCAGAGCAGCTTGAAGCCCGTCTCCCCTGCACTGGGGCCACTCGCCTACCTGGGGTTTGTCGAAGCCCAGCCTCGCTCCACAGACACTGAGGTCCCGGGAGGCCCCAGACGGACGCCACTGCAGGCCTGAGACTGGCAGGGTCCCATTTTACACGTGACCCGGTCTCAGCGCCTCTAACCGGGTGAGGCCGGCCAGCCCAGGTCTGCAGACGGTCCTTGCACCCATCACGTCTCAGTCAGGGGTCTGCCGAGTGTAAGAATCTCTGCGGTGATTTTAAACAGAGAGAAATTGAATCCAGGGTTTCAGGGTTTAGATGCTGCCATGCAGCCACCAGAAGGAGGGTTGGGGACCGAGGCCGGGTGGCCAGAAGGTTCAGGAAGGTTGGCGCTGAGCAGGCGCAGCTGTGGCTGCTCCAGCCTTGGGGCCAGGACCCTGGGATGAGGGCGGGAGTTTGGATTCCTCAGCCCTGTGTCAGCGGAGGGTGCTGCCTGACCAGCTCGCCGCCCCCTGCCCAGCTGGTGGACGTCTGGGCCCTGCAGGACTGTCAGTTTCTTTCTCCCCCGGGGCTGACAGGCTGACGGCCCCTGCACTCTGCAGACTCCACGCCAGCCTCCCGCCCCTGCCAGACGGCCCCGAGCTATCTGAGTTGCCCTGGGCCTATCCCCGGGGCAGCGTTGCCACTGGCCAGACCACCAGGTTGGAACTGCCCTCGGTGGCCAAACCCTCTTCCTCCTCAGCCTCAGCCACCCCCCGAGAGGCCAGGGAGCAAATGCAAACCTGGGGGGCAGGAGCAAGTGTATGCAGGTGTGTGTGATGTGCGTGTGCACAGACGTGTGAGCATGTGTGCATGCATGTGTGCGTACCGCATGTGCACGGGTGTGAGCGTACACACACACACACACACACACACACACGAATCCGCGAGGGCGCAGTTGCCCGTCTCAGAGCAGAGAGGGAGACTGGGTCACCCGAGTGTGGTGGGGGCGGTGGGAGGTACCAGGGTGGGCAGGCCTGGCTGGGACCCACTCAGAGAAGGACCCTGGGGGCCCCGAGCACCGCAAAGACACAGCTCTGCCCACGAACCTCGAGCCCTCGGCCGGGTGCTCAGTGCTCTTCCGGGCAGGGCCACCAGGGGGCCCTTTCCCCCAGGGCTTCCCGTCCAGCTGGCGCCTCAACAAGGGTTAACCTTCCCCCAGCCCCAAACCACGGGGATTAAACATCCACAGCGTCCCCAGGGCATGCAGGGTAGAGGGGTGACGCAAAATTAAAAGGGAAGGAGATTATTTTTAATCCTCTTGGTAGGTGCTGAAACAATGTAGGAAGGGCCAAGCCGCCGAGTCGGTCGCCTTAGACTGAGGCTGGAAGGACCGCCGTTGCCCCTGGGAGCAGGTAATTACAGACCGCCTATTTTCCTTTCCTAAGGAAGAGAATTGCTTTAATCCCATAGAGATTGCTTCTCCGGTCAAAGGTGCTCAGATTTTCACTCCTCTTGACGCTGTTGGTGAGTGGAATTCAGAGTTGAGGTCGACCTCTGCCTCTGGGGTGGACTGTGGAAGGCGAGTGTCCCGCGCGTCCTAAAGAACACCCTGCGGGTCGCCTGGTCTTCTCTGGGCCTTGTTCCGGGAACTCTCTCTTCCCAGTTGTCAGCTGAGTGATCTGCAGCCTCTGCCGCCTGGGCGTGTACTTAAAAATTCAGGGAACAAGCATTCATTTTGCTTTGAGAGTCTTTTCGGGGATGGCATGAGCTTTCCTTTTTTTTTAATCCAAATTTTACACTTTTTATTTTGTATTGGGGTATAGCCAATTAACAACATTGTGGTAGTTTCAAGCAAACAGCCAAGGGACTCAGCCATACATACACACGTATCTATTCTCCCCAAACCTCACAAACTTTCCTTTCTCCCTTCTCTCTTTCTGACTGATCGGCACGTTCCAGGATTGAATATAGAGCAGTTCCTTTTTATGTATTTATTTTACTGAAGTAGAGTTGATTTACAATGTTGGGTTGATTTCTGCTGGACACCAAAGTGACTGAGTTATGCACACAGATGCATTCTCTTCTGTCTTCTTTTCCATTGCGGTTTATCACAGGATGGTGACCGTGGCTCCCTGCGCTACACGGCAGGACCTCGCTTGTCCATCCCATGTACCCCAGTGTGTGTCTGCTCACCCCAAACTCCCAATCCCGCCCTCCTGCACCCCCACCCCTGGCAACCCCAGTCTGCTCTCGAGGTCTGTGAGTCCACAGCAGTTCCACTTGCTGGCCAACTGAAGTCGTGTCAAGGTTCTGAGCTGCCAGCCCTGGCCTGTTCCTTCCTCCCGCCTTCCGAGCTGAGGACGGGACAGGAGGCTGGGATAGAGAGGCACAGACACGTGTTGTCCGGGGTTCAGCCCGTGCAGGGGTGACCGTGGCGGGCGCGACCCTGGGACGCCTGACTCTGTAGTTATCTGTATGTGGTCACACCGAGGCCCAGGTTATCTGTAGGTGGTCACACCGAGGCCTAGGATATCTGTTATCTGTAGGTGGTCACACCGAGGCCCGGGTTATCTGTTATCCGTTTGTGGTCACACTGAGGCCCAGGTTATCTCTACGTGGTCACACCGAGGCCCAGGTCACCACTCACACATGATCTGCGTGTGGTTTATTCTTAGCTCCTCTAATGGCATGGGCAATCCCCCAGAGATGTCCTGCTGTCTTTGATCTGTATGTCAGCAGGCTTGAATGGATATCCATTGCAGATCTTTTTGGTTTTACTGAGTGATAAAGGAGAAATTAGTGTATTTTGTTTTCTGACTATAGTGTGAGGAAGAAATGGTTGGTAATATAACATAAAGCCATGGCAGAAAAAGGTGTCCTGCTCCCCAAATAGTCAAAGAACCATTTAATAGGACAATGACCCAGAGAAAGAAACAGCCCTCAGGGCCGAGCATGAATTGGCAGGCAGAGCAGATGGAACTGTCTTTGTTATAAAGCCGCTATTAGAGAATATCAGGTGAACTTTCAGAACCAATTTTTTTCCCCTTTTCTAAATTTCAGCATCATTTTCACTTACAGAGGGTCCTACCAGACACTGATCTGATTGAAGTAAACTCCTATTTATGATGTTGAACAGATGTTGACACGCATTCTGGTTGATTCGCTCAAGCTGTCATTGAGATCCAAGCTGACTTGGGTCTCACACTTTCATACAAGGTTCTCCAGGGAGTTGGGTGATTTACAGCGCGTGAGCAGCTCTCATTCTCCCAGGTCTGTCTGATATATCCTGGGACACGCGGGGCTCAGGGCTCAGCCCTCCAGGGACCTGACGGGCGGTGTCCCCCTTCCCTGACGACCAGGCATTTCCCTGGATCTCTGCCCCTCTAGCCACCAGCCACGTGGCCCTGCATCTTGCTTGGATTCCCGGCTGTGTCTGCCTGATGGACTGTGAGGCGCTGAGAGCAGCCAGAGCTCCTGAAGGCTCAGCTGAGGAGTGATTAGGAAGCAGACAAATCAGGGACCAGCGCCCCTGGGAGTGCGGACTGCGCATCACCAGCCATCACCCCTGACAAGGGAGAGCTGGAGTCCCAGTGCAGAGGGAGAGGACGAGGACGGCAGGGTGGATCGGCTGATGAAATCACCGGCCCCCAGCCGAAGGCGCGCACACACCACCACCTGGCCGTGGGCTCAGCGCACCCTCAGTCTAAGGTTTGAGGAGCCCTCCTGCCTCGAAACACATTTTTAACCTTCTAAGTCCAATCTGAACCTCCCTAGTTCAAATGTCGTGGCTAGTCTAATGACGTACATGCTAAGTTCACACGATCTTGAGGGAAAGAAATTCTTTAATTTAGCTTCATGTTAAGCAATAGTGGCAAGTGAAAGTGAGAGTGGCTCAGTCATGTCCCATTCTTTGCGACCCTATGGACTATATAGTCCATGGAATTCTGCAGGCCAGAATACTGGAGTGGGTAGCCTTTCCCTTCTCCTGGGGATCTTCCCAACCCAGGGATCGAACCTAGGTCTCCTGCATTGCAGGCAGATTCTTTACCAGCTGAGCCACAAGGGAAGCCGGAGAATACTGGAGTGGGTAGCCTATTCCTTCCCCAGGGGATCTTCCTGACCCAGGAATTGAACCTGGGTTTCCTGCATTGCAGGCAGATTCTTTACCAACTGAGCTAGCAGGGAAGCTGTTGCTAATGTCCTCCACAAAAGAAGTGCATGCGTGCTCAGTCGTGTTCAACTTTTTACAACTCCATGGACTGTAGCCCACCAGGCTCTGTGCATGGGATTCTCCAGACAAAAATACTGGAGCAAGTTGCCATTTCCTCCTCCAGGGGATCTTCCAGACCCAGGGATTGAACCCACGTGTCTTGCATCTCCTCACTGGCAGCAGGTTCTTTACCACTAGCGCCACCTGGGGAGCCCTGACATGGACCCTATTCCTTGAATTTCAATTTAAAAACATAAACGTGAAGGAGAAGGCAGCAAAGACTGATCGTCAGGATTTAGGTCTAGTATGACCCAGTTTTTTTAAAGAGTCTATCTATGATGAGAAGCCTATTCACAAATAAAATGTGGGTGGTCACCAGCGTTTAGTGCCTGCGGTCAGCAGAGGCCTGGAGCTGCTGTGCATCTGCCGGCGAGGCAGGGGGTGGGCTGGGCTCGGCTGCCGAGGATGCTACCACGTGCTGCCCCGGGGTCGGCCCGGATGCAGCCGCCAGCAAGCCCAGGGCGGCCAGACGGCCTCCTTCCCCATCACGGTGACTCAGAAGAGGCTTCCGCTCAGAACCTGGTCTGCGGCCGTGGGTCTCCGCTGGGGGCGACCTGGAGCAACACTGGAGACACGGCTGGCGGGCAAGTGGGGGGCCAGGGAGCTACCCGGCCTCGCGGGGAGAGGCGGGCGCTGTGGGCACAGGACAGCCACCACAAAGGATTTGCTGGTCTTCATTGTCCACAGCACCGAGCTCAAGAAGCCCTGTTCAACAGGAGTCGACTTTTCTCGTTAGTCGGTGCTTTCTGTTTGTGCCGGGTCTTGGCTGCTGCTCGGGCTTCCCTCCGCTTGGGGCCAGCCGGGGCTGCTCTCCCGTGGCGGTGCGCGGGCCTCTCACTGCGGAGGCGTCTCTTGTTGCAGGGCACGGGCTCCAGCGTGCATGGGCTTCAGGAGCTGTGGCTCCTGGGCCCTAGAGCACAGGCCCAATAGTTGGAGTGCCCCAGCCTAGTTGTGGGATCTTCCTGAACCAGGGATCGATCCCGAGTCTCCTGCATTGGTAGGTGGATACTTTACCACTGAGCCACCAGGGGAACCCAGGAGTTTTAGTTACTTAGACTTGGAATTCCAGTGTTTAGAGAAAGCTGTGGCTGTCACTTTACAAAGGATGGCCCCCTGGAGTTGCATGGCTCTCTTACGATTGAAACCCCGGCTGCAGCGGTTGGACCTCGGCTGTGGTCAGGTCCACTTTGGAAGGTGTAACACCCCTGCAGAACATGCAGGGAGGAAGGTGCATGGAAGAAAATCACATGCGAATCTGGTGATTCGCTCTGTGTTGAATAGCACCCACCCCCCATTCACATCCACACAGAGCCTCAGAATGTGACCTTATTTGACAACAGGACCTTAGGAGATGTTCATAGTTAAGACGAGGTCATGCTGGACTGAGATGGGCCCTGATCCGGTGACTGGAGTGCTTATAGGAGGGCCAGCAGGACTGGAGATGCTCAGAGGGAGACGCAGGCAAGACGCCCGGGACGGCCAAGGGCACGGAGGCTGGAGCAGCGGAGCAGGCACCCTGCTTGGAGACACGGTGTCCTCCGTCTCCCAGGCTCAGGGGCCAGTATCCCCTGCTGGGGGCAGTAGTTTTCCTAGCAGGTGCAGAATCTTTGCCTGTAACCGGGTCTCTGACGAAGGAGAGACGCCTGGAGGATGCAGAGGACCGTGCTTGGAGGGCGGAGGGCTGCGGGGGGCTCTCGGTGGGCGTGAAGACCACCTCCTCTCCTGCGGGGTTCAGCTCTGGATGCAGAAACCGCCTCAGCTTGCACAGCCTTCTGGGGGGATGGATGGGGGGCTCTGATGCTTGGTTTTCAAGGGCTGGACCCAAACGCCCCTCCTTTCTGCTCCCATGTGACTTCCACGGTGGGGACAGCCCCTGAGTCCCCCTGTCGAGTTTGACGTGGGACAGAAGGAAAAGTCGGGGCCCTGCTCACAATAAGAGGCCGAACGGAAGGGCTGGGGTGGGCACAGCACCAACCAAGAGGCTTTAAGATTTATATGAAGAGAGAATATACTCCCCTGTCCACTGTTGAAGTTCGGTTAAAAAAAAACAATTAGGCTCTTTGGGCTCTTCTCACGCTCTTCTCCTGAACTTTCTGGAACATCAGAGGGAAGAAGGCGTCTCTGGCCCCTCGAGTGGTCAGAGTTCAGTCCGTCTGGAGAGCTCTACAGAAAATGTGGGGTGAAGAGTTGCCTCTCATAGTCCAGAGGCCGCTGGGTCCACTAATAAGCTCCTCTGTGAGCAGCTCTCCCTGTGTTTCAGGGGAGGAGTCGAGTTCTCGATGGAGGGTCAGGAGATGCTGCCCAGAGGCTGGGTCTCTGGGGCCTCCTGGGGTTGGGGTCCCCCAGACAGGTGGGCTGGGAGCCCCTGATGGGTGTTCAGCGGTTTCCAGGTGGTCTGGGATGCACCTGTGTCTGCTGACTATTTGAAGTGAAGTGGGGTCACAAAGAGTTGGACACAACTGAGCGACTGAACTGAACTGAACTGAAGTTGCTCAGTCGTGTCTGACTCTTTGCGACCCCATGGACTGTAGCCTACAAGGCTCCTCTGTCCATGGAATTTTCCAGGCAAGACTAGTGGAGTGGGTTGCCATTTCCTTCTCCAGGGGATCTTCCCAACCCAGGGATTGAACCCAGGTCCCCCACATTGCAGGCAGATGCTTTACCATCTGAGCCACCAGGGAAGCCCGCTGACTATTTGGGGTTTTCAACTTTTTTTTCTTCATTAGAAAACTTAAATTATAGAAGTAACATGGTAATTTTAACTTGAGATCCACACCAAAAAGTTTGTCAGTGACCCTTCCACCCTCCCCTGCTGGCTTCCCACTCCCTCAAATAATCCAGGATGAGGGCACTTCCTTTTTTCAGCATCCTCCTCAGACTTGAACAAACACACAAATCTGATATGTATTCATTTTTCTCTTTTTATCATTTAAAAATAATAGTAAAATCAGGCCATATATATATTCCCCTGAAGGCCATGGAAATGTTAAACTGATTTAAATGTTAAGTTTAAATGCGTTCCTCGCCCTGTAGACCAGATGGTTGTCCACCCCCTCCCCCGATTCACATGTCGAACCCTAACCTCCCCACCGTGTGCCTGTGTTGAGGTCTTCGAGGAGGGGATTCAGGGTAAGTGAGGTCATGGGGTGGGGCTCAACTGCATGGGACTGGTGTCCCTGTAAGAAGAGTCGGAGATGCCAGCCCTCTCTCTTGGCCGCGTGAGGTCACCAAGAGGAGTGGCCGTGGGCCAAGCAGGAGGGGAGTCGTCAGACTCAGCCGCGCCCTGGATCTCGGATGTCCAGCCTCTGGGACTGTGCAAAAATACTTCTACTGTGTAATCCACCCAACGGGTGGTGTTTGGTAAAGGCGGCCCACGCCAAGACACTCCCTTAATGAGCACACATCATGGATGGCCCCCAGGTCAGTGGACAGAGACCCAGCCCGGTTACTGGGACTGTTCTACAAGGGCACACACAGGCTGCTTCCAATTGTTGCCACTACAGCAACACTGCAACCAGCCTCCTGATTATGTGTGTCTGTGTGTTAATCGCCTAGTCGGGTCTGACTCTTTGTGACCCCATGGACTATGTCCTCCAGGCTCCTCCATCCATGGGATTCTCCAGGCAAGAATACTGGGGTGGGTTGCCGTTTCCTCCTCCAGGGGATCTTCCCAACCCAGGGATCGAAGCTGGGTCTCCTGCATTGCAGGCGGATTCTTTACTGTCTGAGCCCCCAGGGAAACCTGATTATATATGTGTGGTTCCCGTGATTTCTGCAGACAGACTCTCCATGGCGTAGGGCTCCCAGGGCAGGCACGTCTTGACTCGAATCCTTGCCACCAGCTTTTCTCCCCACAGGTTATTGCCACATTGTATCTGCTGGCCGCGTGCGGGCTCTCCTGTGCTCTTGCCAGGACTGGGTGATGTCATTGTTTAATTCCTGGTAATACATGAAAAATGGTGTCTCACTCCCGTCTCAGTTTCCCCTTCACTGGCTCCCAGGATGTTAAGCAGACTTCTGGTGCTTCGAGTTGCTTATTGTGACCTTGCCCGTGTTCTGTGAGGCTGTTTGCCTTGTGTGTTGTTATTTCCTGGGTACCGTGCGGGGCGGCTGGCTCCATGCCACCCACGCGAGTTCAGGGTGGCATCTGTCCGAGGCCTTGGCGCCTCTGCCCCACACATGGCGATGCCTTTGGGTGTCTCACCTCGTTCAAGGCTGCATGTCCATCTTTGTGCTGATTGTTTCTGAGTTTTCTTCCGACAGTTTGTGCTTTCACGTGTCAACGTTGAGTCTATACAGAACTCGGTTTTTGGATGTGGTGTGAGGTGTGGTCCAGCTTTCTTTGCTCTGGCAAGCCATTTGTGTTAGCTCTGTTCACTAAACAAACCACACTCCCCCTCCCTGTTGCGTTAGAATGACATGTTGTCAGCTGTTCAAGGATGCATTTGTCAGGAATTGAAATACAGACATTCCCTCGCAAGATCCGAACATCCGAAGTATCTTTGTAGCTTTTTCAGAGCGTTTGTTCAAACCCGTAATTTATCCTGGTTGCTTGTGTTCTGTCGTACTTCTCTTCCTGAAGGACATGCTTTATCCTGAACTCATGCTCCCTACACCTCACAGCATAATATTTGGCTCACAGTGTGTTCATTCTCAATTTCTGTGAAATAAAAGAATAACTGTTTGCTTGACAGATATGTCACTTCTCCTTTAGTTCTGCGAGGTGTTTGGGGACCGTTTCCACTGTTTTGTGAAGAGCCTGGGAAGATGATGGAATGTCAAGGAAACAAAGTATTCGGGGACTTCCCTGGCAGTCCAGCGGTCAAGACTCCCTGCTTCCACTTCAGGGAATGCGGGATTAATCCCTGGTCAGGAAACTAAGATCCCACATGCTGCACGATGCGGCCAAAGAGTTAAAAAATGAATAAACAAAAACGTAATAAAAGAGGGCCGGCACCGCTGAGCGTCCTGGGCGTTTGATCTGACGATGCCGTGAGTGTGGTGTCAGGCGTGTGCTGAGCAGGCGCAAGGGGGCCTGAAAGGAGCCTGTGACGCCAGCATCCGCGTCTGCAGACCTGGGAGGGCTGCCCTGCTCCCTCAGCCCTGCGCACCCCGGGGCAGCCAGGCACACAGCCAGCCCCCGGCCCCGTGGCTCCCACGTCCTCTGTCATCATGGTGCTGCTGGATGGTATATACGAGCCAGACAGAGGCACCGTGGTCCGGTTAGTCAAGAGAAAACACTGACGTTAGCATCTGGGCGTATAGAACGATTCAGTGCCACGCTATCCTCAGGGAGAGGAGATAAAACAGATGATTCAGTAACCATGGACAGATAAAAATAATAATTATCAGAGGGCAGAAAGTGATGGGAGAGAGTTAAAGATTACAGTAGCTTAGCAGAGAATTAAGGTTAATTAACCCAACTCTGGCCACGCGTGCGTTTCAATTGATCGCTACAAACAAAAGGAGTGATGCCGACTCACGTACCGGCTAGCGGCCTGGTGGCTGCTCCCTCTCCCCCGGCCTGAGTCCTCCCAGGACCCTGAAGACCATGGGAACACCCCCCTTTCCCACTCAGATCCCCGAGGGAAGGCGGTCTTCCTCTCAGGACGAGATGGGAGTGTGGCTTCCGCAGCGCCTCCGTCCACAGCTCCCCTCCTGCTCTGGGGCGTCTGGACTCACTCAGTAGCTCTTCATTTCCGAGACGTGTCACAAAGCACTACAGACCGGGCCTCAGGGACGGGCTGGCTCCCAGTTCAGGAGGCAAGAGTCCAAAACCAAGGTGTCAGCGGTTGGTTCTTTCTCGGGGACTCAGGGAAAAATGGATTTCCTACCTCTCGTCGCTGCAGTCCTTGGCGTTCCTTGGCTTGGAGATGTGTCCCCCCGGGTCTCCGCCTCGGTCAGCACGTGGCCTTCCCCTGTCTTACTGTCTGTTCAGATCAGTTCAATTCAGTCGCTCAGTCGTATCCAACTCTTTGCGACCCCATGAATCGCAGCATGCCAGGCCTCCCTGTCCATCACCAACTCCCAGAGTTCACCCAGACTCACGTCCATCGAGTCAGTGATGCCATCCAGCCATCTCATCCTCTGTCGTCCCCTTCTCCTCCTGCCCCCAATCCCTCCCAGCATCAGAGTCTTTTCCAATGAGTCAACTCTTCCGTGAGGTGGCCAAAGTACTGGAGTTTCAGCTTTAGCATCATTCCTTCCAAGGAAATCCCAGGGCTGACCTCCTTCAGAATGGACTGGTTGGATCTCCTTGCAGTCCAAGGGACCCTCAAGGGGCTTCTCCAGCACCACAGTTCAAAAGCATCAATTCTTCGGCGCTCAGCCTTCTTCACAGTCCAACTCTCACATCCATACATGACCACAGGAAAAACCGTAGCCTTGACTAGACGGACCTTTGTTATCTGTGCTCTCCTCTAGTTCCTAGCAGGACATCAGCCACACTGCATCCGGGCCCACCCGAACTGAATATGCCCTCATCGTAGCTCCTTACCTCTGCAAAGACGCTCCTGCGCTCATGGTGCCAGGTGTGTGGACGTGAGCTGATCTTTCCAGAGACAGGTTTAGACTTGGCGACCCCGGGGTCTTCCAGCTCTGTCTTTCTGATTCCACCAGGCTGAGTGGGTTTGCCTTCCCACCCTGCCCTTCTGCTGAGGGTCCTCACTGACAAGGGTGCCACAGGGCGGGTGGGACCCTCACGTTCGTTCGGAGGCTGCTAAGGCCGTGGGCAGCGGGGCTGGGGCTGGGACGTCCCACCCCATGTAGGGTGGTGGGCAGAACCACACTAAAGACTTTAGGGAAACAAACCCTGGCCCTGACCCTGACCCCCACCACCCTCAGGAAGCTTGGCCCCCTTCCTGGCCTCCGTCTGGGCCTGCAGCTGAGGGCCCTGTACCTTTTGTCTTTGATCTTTGTGTTCATTTCCAGTACGTGAGACTGTTCTCCTCCTGGCTGGTTCAGACCATTTGGCAAGAATAACTCCACGAGCCTGGAATTAGACGCTGCACAAAAGTCTAAATACATAATGCATTTTGTAATTCTGTCACACTCAAAACAAGCTGTCAAAACTGTCTGGCATGACTTATCCTTAATAAATCCCTCGTCCCGTTAATTGCTCCTTATTCCACTGAATCAGAATTGTTCGACTCCACAATCGGGGAGGGATAAAGGGATGCATTTAGAGGACTATGCCGTTTTCCCAGCGCAACAGGAGCCAGGACTGGCAGTGGGCGCCGTGCAGCCCTTGGCAAGGGAGCTGGGTGGAACGCACTACAGCTTTGCATCTGCGGTTTCAAACAGTTCTCTCCTTGGAAACTGGAGGGAAAGCAACATGCTGAGTCTTGAGAAAGACGGCTGAGGTGTGAGGCTGAGTCCCCTGACACTGGTTATTCGCTACCAACAGTAGCTTCGGGGCCCCCCCTCGGTGCCAGTGGTCACAGGTGTCTGCTCAGGGCAGTGTGCACCCCACAAAGGCTCAGAAGGGGTCATGCCCTCTGGCCCCCCGCACTCAGGCTTTAGCCTCAAACAGACCTGACTAGCTTCTGACTTCAGCATGTACCCAAGTTCCGTGACCTGGAGCAAGAGACCAACCTCTCGGTGGTGCACCTGGGGAAGTGGGATAGGGACCCCAGCCTTGGTGGAAGGAGACAGGAGAGGCACAGCCTCGCAGGTGGAGAGAAGGGCATCTCACTGGGAGAGGCCCCGGGCAGCAGGCCCTGGGAGCCACAGACATCTGCTGTGTCCGCTGTGGGGCCGGCTGTGTGGCACCAGGGGCAGAGGCAGGCCTAGCCCCCTGAAATCACTGAGTACATGTCTCGAGGCCTCCGTTTCCTGGCCTGCAATACGAGACAACAATACCCACGCCAGCGGTGTGTGTGGGGTGGCTCCTAGACCAAAGCGTGCGGGAAGCTCCACGACTGTGGTGAGGGTGGCACCACTGCGGGCGGGGGGAGAGCAGGCCCGGGTAGAAGCCGCCCTAGGCTCCCTGGGGGCCACGAGGCTCCCCCAGTATCTGCATGTGTATCCATGTGTGTGTGCACATGCTTGTGTGCACACGTGTGCGTGTAAACACGTCTGGGACACCTGTTGTCCGGTCCTCCGGGAGAGAGGCACTGTGGGCCGCCAGAGCAGGGAGGACGCTGGGGTGGTGGGAGCTGTGGAACCTGGACCACATCACTCAGAGGGTGGGGCTGGGTGGGGGATGGGGCAGCGGTCAGGAGCCCACCCGGGCACCGGGGCTCAGCTCGCCAGAGGAGGGCTGGGCAAGAGTCTCCTGGAAAGAACCAGACAGATTTACCATGGAGACTGAAATTCGAATTGCATTTAATTTTCATGTGTCACAAGATATTCTTTTGATTTTTTTTCAAGCCATTTGTAAATGTAAAAACTGGTCTTGGCTCATGGATACAAACCTCGAGGCCAACATGGCCCTGTGTGATTTCCGGTGGGGGCCAGACCACAGGTTCTGGGAGGGCAGGGGCCACCTTAATTTTGCTCACTGCTGTCTCTTCACGTCTAACCCAGTGTCTGGACCCCAGCAGGTGCTCAGTAAAGCGGTGATAGCCTTCACCGCTTGGGTCTGTGGGCCCTAACCCTAACCGTTCTTCCGGCTGCCGCGCGGGTAGGGAACTTGCCCTGTCCTCAGAGCAGTCCACTCATCCGGCTTCCCAGCACTGCGCTCGCTGAGTGGAGTTTAGCCATGCCCGTGGCCTCTGCGATCCAGGAGCCCGGTGTAGAGGTCCCAAAACGCTCGCTCCACCCCCGGCCCAGGCCCCACCCACAGCTCAGGCCCCACCCCCGGCCCAGGCCCCACCCACAGCTCAGGCCCCTCCACGGCCCAGGCCCCACCCATGGCCCAGGCCCCACCCACAGCTCAGGCCCCACCCACGGCCCAGGCCCCACCCACGCCCCAGGCCCCACCCACAGCTCAGGCCCCACCCACAACCCAGACCCCACCTATGGTCCAGGCCCCATCCACAGATCAGGCCCCACCTACGGCCCAGGTCCCACCCACAGCTTCCCTTTGGCAGCGATCAGATCAGATCAGATCAGATCAGTCGCTCAGTCGTGTCCGACTCTGCGACCCCATGAATCGCAGCACACCAGGCCTCCCTGTCGAACACCAACTCCCGGAGTTCACTGAGACTCACGAACATTTCTTACTCCCAATTTAGAAATATAGAATATATTTAGAAATATAATCCTCCTCCAAGATCTGGGTGTTAAAGAGCAGAAAGATAACATTTATCCAAACGCACAGAAATCAGGGAGAAAGAGCTTTAGCATTACCTCTTGAAATTGTTCATTTTTATCCAATAGTGAAAAAGAAAGCTTGGCTCAAATGGAACAAAGCGACCTCAGGCCCAGCTCCTTTTGGAAGCATTAGTAAGGGCCAAAGTGGAGACACTGCTGTGAGCGAGCAGAGCCCCGTGGATGCTGAGCGGTGCCACAGGCCCTGTGATAAACCCCAGCTGTTCCTCCTCTCACCGTCCCCCTGGAGCAGGCTTCCTAGGGACTTGGCACACAGGCCTGGAGGGAGCCACTCCTCTTTAGGGAAACCGCTGAGGCACTTTGCCCGGACTGGGTTCGTCGTTTATTTTCACAGGTTTCTCTCTGTTAGGCAGACTGGGGTTCGTGGTCTGACGAGAAGCATCAGTAGATAAAAACAAATAGGACTTAGTTATGGAGAAGGAAATGGCACCCCACTCCAGTACTCTTGCCTGGAGAATCCCAGGGACAGGGGAGCCTGGTGGGCTGCCGTCTATGGGGTTGCACAGAGTCGGACACGACTGAAGCGACTTAGCAGCAGCAGCAGCAGCCTACATTAAGGAACACGACCTGAGAAAATAATCCAACAGGAGAAAAAGTATCTCATGTGCAGACATGCTCAGAGCAGAATCATTCATCTCGTTTTAAATGTGGGCAACTCCCTACATGTCCGAAGTGAAGGGGCTTAGAGGAGGCTGTGGATTCTCATGGGCGCCCACCACTCGGACAATCGGACGATTGTGGAGCCGGGGGCTCCCGGAAAGGCCTGTGATGGGGTAAGGGGGCAGCGGGGACGCAGGAGGGGCCCGGCCAGGGCCGGGTGTAGTACTGAGATGACGGGCGTCTCCCCCCTTGCATGTGAGCCCAGTTGCTTGAGTGAAACAGCACCTCCTTGCACACTTAGCTTGTGAAGGCGTTGATTTGGGAAGACTCGAGTTTACTGGCGGCCCTCAAGGAGGAAAACCAAACCAAACAAGCCAAACGTTCTTTGGGACAAAACAAAGCTGACTTATGAACCGTCTCTCTTTTTTTAATTAAAAACATTTTCTTGGCGGTGCTGGGTGGTTTGTTACCGCGGGGGCTTTCCTCTGGTTGTGGCAAGCGGACACTAGTCTAGTTGTGGTGTGCAGCCTTCTCATTGCGGTGGCTTCTTTTGTTGCAGAGTACAGGCTCAGCAGTTGTGGCTCACGGGCCCAGCTGCTCTGCGGCTGGTGCGATCCTCCCAGAACAGGGATGGAGCCTGTGTCCCCCGCAGTGGCAGGTGGACTCCCAGCCACTAGACCCCCAGAGAAGTCCCCTCTCTGTCCTTCTGTGGAGAGAGGTTGGGGATCTCAATCAGGCCCATGTTTGTGTCCATTCTTTTGAGGCTTTAAGAGATGCTGTGACTTGGAACCCAAGAACTAGCAGGAAAGCAGGAGCACCGATAACCCTCCCCCCGGGCAGGGGGTGGTGGCTCCCTACACAGTTCAGCGGTTTACTGATCTCTGGCCCCCATTACACCTGAGGCTACAAGACACCTGGTCACCACCCCGGGACTGACTGGCTCAGAACTGGGTGCCTCTTTTTTCTGTTTTTGGCATTGCTGTGCAGCATGTGGGATCTTAGTTCCCAATCAGAGACCAAACCCGTTCCCCCTGCACTGAGAAGCTTGGAGTCTTAATCACCAGGATGCCAGCTCAGTTCAGTAGCTCAGTCCTGGCTGACACTGGGACCCCATGGACGCCAGGCCTCCCTGTTCATCACCAACTCCCGGAGTTTACCCAAACTCATGTCCATCAAGTCGGTGATACCATCCAACCATGTCATCCTCTGTTGTCCCCTTCTCCTCCTGTCTTCAATCTTTCCCAGCATCAGGGTCTTTTCCAATGAGTCAGTTCTTCACATCAGGTGGCCAAAGGATTGGAGTTCCAACTTTAGCATCAGTCCTTCCAATGAATATTTAGGACTAATTTCCTTTATGATTGACTGGTTTGATCTTGCAGTTCAAAGGACTCTCAAGTCTTCTCCAACACCACAGTTCAAAAGCATCAATTCTCTGGCACTCAGCTTTCTTTAGGTCCAACTCTCACATCCATACTCGACTACTGGAAAAACCACAGCTTTGACTAGAAGGACCTTTGTCGGCAAAGTGATGTCTCTGTTTTTAATGTGCTGTCTAGGTTTGTCCTAGCTTTTCTTCCAAGGAGCAAGCGTCTTTTAATTTCATGGCTGCAGTGATTCTGGAGTCCAAGAAAATAAAGTCTCTCACTGTTTCGATTGTTTCCCCATCTATTTGCCATGAAATTATGGGACTGGATGCCATAGTCTTCATTTTTTGAATGTTGAGTTTTAAACCAGCTTTTTCACTCTTCTCTTTCACTTTCATTAAGAGGCTCTTTAGTTCTTCTTCGCTTCCTGCCATAAGGGTGGTGTCATCTGCATATCTGAGGTTATTGATATTTCTCCCGGCAATCTTGATTCCAGCTTATGCTTCATGCAGTCCAGATTACTCTGCATATAAGTTAAATAAATAGGGTGACAATAAACAGCCTTGATGTACTCCTTTATCAATTTGGAACCAGTCTGTTGTTCCATGTCTGTTTCTAACTGTTGCTTCCTGACCTGCATACAGATTTCTCAGGAGGCAGGTAATATGGTCTGGTATTCCCATCTGTTTAAGAATTTCCCACAATTTGTTGTGATCCACACAGTCAAAGGCTTTGACATAGTAAATAAAGCAGATGTTTTTCTGGAATTCTCTTGCTTTTAATATGATCCAATGGATGTTGGCAATTTGATTTCTGGTTCCTCTGCCTTTTCTAAATCCAGCTTGAACATCTGGAAGTTCTCGGGTCATGTACTGTTGAAGCCTAGCTTACAGAATTTTGAGCATTAGTTTGCTAGTGTGTACAATGAGTGCGATTGTGCGGTAGTTTGAGCATTCTTTGGCATCGCCTTTCTTTGGGATTGGAATGAAACTGCCCTTTTCCAGTCCTGTGGCCACTGCTGAGTTTTCCAGATTTGCTGGCGTATTGAGTGCAGCACTTTCACAGCATCATCTTTTAGGACTTGAAATAGCTCAGCAGGAAGCTAGGGAAGTCCCCAAGCTTTTTTTTTTTTTTTGGTTTCTGAGACAAAGGCACTTCCGAGCCAGGAGGAGATGCAGGATCTCAAATGTCGTGTTAAAGCTGTTTTAACGCTGCTAGCGTTGGGTGACCTGAGTTTGGCGCATCAGAAAAAACATGACCCTTTTCTGTTCTACTGTTTTTTACTCCATGGCCTGGGCGCCCGGCTGGGGCAGGAGGGTGTGCCCTAACATGGACTCCCAGCTTGGGATGCTCCTCCCGGCACCAGGACCTCCCAGCAAAGTCACACCGGGGATCACACCCCCGCCTGGTGTGGGTTTGCAGAACAGAGGGAAGGCCAGAACCACAGGAGAGAAAACTAATGCCACAGAGAATGAGCTCAGTTTTGTTTTCAGTGTTCAGCCTTGTAATCGCCCCTCAAGACAGGTGTCCAGGAAGGCTGTGCCCCTCACCGTAACCTCCTTGGCCCCTTCAGTTTTCTCTGCTTGTGGATGAAAGATCAGGGCCCTGGGTCTGGGTCTGCTCACTTGTCACCTGCTGTCTCACTCAGCTCAGCGCTCATCATGGTAATGGGGTAATGAGGTCCACCCAGAGGTGCTGTCCGGGCTGAGGACCCAGGCCTCTTTGCAGGTCACCCCACACGCATCTCTAAGGACAAGCCTTTGACTCAGTCTCTCTGTACAAATGGCCCTTCCTCCAGTCTCTGCTCTTTCTTAGGCAGAGCACAGAAGCAGAAAATAGAAAATCAGAGCGGGCAGCCCCCTCTTGCCGCCACCGTCCCGAGCGTCAGCAGGATCCTAGACTGTGAGGCCCCTCCCTGTGCACGCAGCACCTGAGGAGCCCAGGGACGGGGAGAGTGGCGGCGGGTCTGAGGTAGGGGCACGGGGTCCTGAGGCCAAGACTGCTGGGCCTCGGTCCACGCTTTGCGTGCCATGGGTTTGGATGCCCGTGGCTGGCAGCTCTCTGATTCTGAGAGGACGGGAAGGGGTGAGAACGGTGAGACGTCCTCAGGCTGGCTTTTCAAGGCGCTGCGTCAGAGTCCCAGCACTGTCTACTAGCCCACCGGTAAGGAGGCTGCCGAGATCGGTCTGCGTTCCTTCAGTCCGCTTCACTTGTGAGGTAATCCACATGCTAAAACAGTCGGCGTCCATCAGAGGGAAAGACATCATGTCCTTTTACATCTGTGTGTCAAGCCGAACTCTCGAAGGGTCTTCCTACCAGTTGCTTGCCCTGGTCAGACACACGAGAGCAGCTGGGGCTTTCCTCCCAGGTTTATAGGCCAGGCCTCTGGCGAGCGAGGGGGCCAGCGTGTGGTCCGGCCTCCGTAGGCTGTAGGCAGTGCCGACCAGGGTGGAGGTGTCTGAGGGTGCCTGTGCAGGGTCGCCCTGGCTCGGACGGGATCACAGCACACGTGCACCAAGGCGCCAGCCTGCGTCTCGTGTTGCTCTGTGTCCCCTCGTGACAGCAGGCCCTTGAGCAGCCCCGGTCACCTCTTGGGCGTGGGCTGCACTTGCAAGACTTCAGGCCGGGGCTGAATACGGTCTGGGACTGTGTTAGGAGCTTGGCAGCCGAAGTCCCACGGACCAGACGGCTTAAACAGCAGAAAGATATTGTCTGCAGTCCGGGGCTGGGACTCCCCACCCAGGTGTGGGCAGGGCCGGCTCCTCCCGAGGCCTCTCTCCTGTCTGGTCGATGCCATCTCCCCCACCCCCGCCCCGCCGTGCCCTCACAAGCTGTCCCTCTGCGCGTGTCTGTGTCCTGAACCCATCTCAGAAGGACGCTGGTCAGATCAGGTCAGGGCCCTCGGAACTGGTGACCTTAGCTTAGCTGTGTTGTTGTTCAGTCGCTCAGTCATGTCTGACTCTTTGTGACCCCATGGAGCAGCACTCCAGGCTTCCCTGCCCTCCACCATCTCCTAGAGTTTGTTCGAACTCATTCACGTCCCCCACATCGGTGATGCCAGCCAACCAGCTCATCCTCTGCTGCCCACTTCTCCTCCTGTCCTCAATCCTTCCCAGCATCAGGGTTTTACCTTAATTACCTCTTTACCGGCTCCACCACCTGAGGTCTAGGGGAGCTGGGGGATGGCCCTGCTGCCCGCTTCGTGGGCCGCAGAACGGTGTGCCAACTGAAACGGCTCTGCCCGTGGGGCCCTGGCAAGTCGCCCCTGTCGGAGCCTCAGTCTCCCCACCTGGGAGGGAGTCTCCAAGGCCTTCCTGCCCCAGTGTCTGCATGGCTGAGTCCTCAGCATGATGGCCTGGCCGCATCACGGCCGTGGAAGGAAGTCTCCGGGCCAGGGCTACTCAGCCAGGAAAGGGGGCGAAACACTCACCTCACCCCCTCAAAACTATTGTTTCAGGATAAAATAAGGTAAGACGTGTCCCCAGACTGATGTTTAACAAACAATCCAGAGGGATTCTGCCGTAGCTCACACTGGCCAGGAGCTCCCTTTGAACCGGTCCTCAGGACATGGGGCATCTTTGAATCTGCATGGATTTAAGTTTAGCCGCCTCGCTGTGAGTGTCCTTTATCCAAGGTCCAAGGGGAGACCGTCCTCAGCCTTCTGGATGTGCCCAAGCCCTTTAATCCCCAAGTGAGAAAGCCAGGGGCTGTGCTGGGCTTGGACCTTGTACAAAGAGGAAGATGCTCAGAAGTGCACACATGGACACTCACATATACACACATGCACTTGGACACACACGGAGACACTCATGCACACACAGACCCACATGCACACACACACATGCACACACAGATACACTCGGACACACAGACACATACAGACCCACACGCACACACACACATGCACACACAGATACACTCGGACACACAGACACCTACAGACCCACATGCACACACACACATGCACACACACATACACTCGGACATACAGACACATACAGACCCACACACACACACACATGCACACATAGACACACATGGACACACAGACACATACACACAGGCACACAGGCACATATAGATACACAGGGACACACAGGCACATGTGCACACGCACACATAGACATGTGTAGACACAGGCACCCAAGGACACACACAGACACACATACGTACAGACCTGCATGCACATATGCGTATAGACACATACACACATGCACACATATGCACACATATTCACTCACATATACACACATGCACATGGACACACACAGAGACACTCATGCACACATACACATGCACACACAGATATACTCAGACACACAGACACATGCACATAAGACCCACACGCACATACACACAAGCACACATAGACACACGGGGACACACAGGCACCCAAGGACACACAGGCACACAGACATACAGACCTGCACACACATACATACACACATGCACACGCATTCACTCACATACACGCAGCCGCGCACCAAGACTGTTTCTGGAGGATGGAGAGCTAGGCTTTAGGGTCTTGGGGAGGCGTTCTGGGGGAGGTGTCAGTCTTACTTTTTACTCTATGCTTTTGTTCCTTTCCGATTAAAAAAAAATCAGGTGAATATGTTACTTTTTCTATTTAAAACTATTTTTAAAGAAAGGGATTCCTTTGTGGCCAGCGGGACGTCTGTGTGCGCGTGTCTCCGCAGTGAGGGAGACGAAACACCTCGAGTTTCTGCACTGACCCTAGTCTCCGTCCTTTGCCTCTGAGAGCTGAGACTTTCAGACGAGATCTCACAGGGTGACGCAACCGGCAAGTGCCACGGCAGAGTTCCCGTGGGTGACTTTTCACTTCTAGTCCAGGAAAGCAGTTTGCAGAAATGGTCAGAAATGGATACCTATTGTGTTTTCAGAAGCAAGACAGTGAAAGACTGGCAGATTTGGGAGGTGAGGGGCGGAAAATTGTAACATAAGGACGCGGATATGTATTTATGTGATCTTTAGCTAAGTTGATAGACAAGGAGTCATATTATCATCACTGGGATTTACTGGCTCTCTTCCAGGCAGTCTTTTTCAAGTATTTCTTTGAATTTTTATTCAGAATCACAAGAAAGTCCCCTTTAAAAAGCCTGAATTAGAGAGGTAAGTTTGCCTGATACGGACATGGAGTTGAATAAATACTGTTGGCTGAGTGAACACATTCCCATCACCTCCATCCGCTGCGGTTCTTACTGCCTTTGCCCTTTTAAGCACTGCCACTGTCTTCTCTTCCTTTTTTTCTAATCTGCAAAATCCTTCCGGGGTAAGCCGGCAGAGGTCAAAGCTCAGAAGCAGCGTGAAAAGGTCGCCCTAAATCCTCTCTTAGAGTGATTTTTAACAACGATTGAGAAATTGTAACATTTTTCACATGGATAGTTGTATTTCAGTTCACCTAAAAATGTTTGAAAAGCAAACTTTCTTACAAGACTAATAGAATACTTTTTAAGGTGAGAAATCAAATGGCAGTGCCAATTTTCTATTTAATTATGAAAAGAAAGTATGTATTTTTTAACTTTAGGAAGTCAAATTAGGTTCAATGACCCCCATTTGGAGTTCATTAACAGTGATCCATTATGCAATTTTTCTATACTTTCAAGTTTTCTACATCGTTTAGCTGAAAACAGGCTCCAGAATTTTTTAAAAATGTGATTGAAATTTTAATAGTTTTGAATTCTAGGAAAAATTTGCCCCAAAATCACATTATTATTTTATTATTTCTATTCTTCTCACAATCTGAGGATATACTTTATGTTGACATAATACGTCCAGGAATAAAAATAGGAAACACTTGCAAAATATTTATTTCAAATAATGACTTTTTCTCAGTATTCAGATTAAAGGAGGCAAAATTTTGATGTTGTTTTCATAAATTTATTGTGTCATTTGTGGTAAATTGTGCTGCAGTCTTTGTATTTTTGCCCCCAAGGTTTTATTGATTGCACAAATTCACCTGTTTTAACATCAAATTTATGTAGCTGAAAAAGCTAATATTAATTCTGTTATATGTTGGCTGGCTTTGGCTCTCTGAACAAAGGCTGCTTAAAATCTCTCTTATTGATTAAGTCCAGATGGGATTCATTTTTTTCTGATATACAGAACACTGGAAAATTTATCAACCTTTGTTATTCTTCATCGAAATGAGCTTCTTTAGATTTCTAATTATATTGTCCAATAAAACTAAACCGTCAATGCTATTTGCATATTATATGAAGAAGTGTCACACAACAAACTCATAGCAGTCAATTAACATAAAAGCTAATTATATATCTCATCAACTTATAAGAGTTTCTGAATTCATGGTCTCCCTGTTGTAGCCTAAAGCAAAGGGGGTTTGAATTTTCACTTCTAAATATTGACTTTTAACTAATATCAGAAGTGATTTCAGTATTTTTATGGATGAAAAGTTAGTGATTAAAGTAGATGTAATATTTGCTATAATGCAATTAAATTTTTTACATTAACGACACCTCCAGAAAGAAACCTTTGCAACAATGTGAAACTAAGCAGGTTAAGTGCTGGTTTCCTATCTCAGGGACATTCCGAAATAAGCATCCAGATAAGTAAGATTTATCTGAGATTGTCAGGCTGTTATGAAGGAGACGGCATGCCACAAGGACAGTGTTCACGTCCGACTGTGGACTGTAACGTAATCGTATCGCTGCCTGATTGTGATAGCTACCAAGCAAGACATTTGCTACAAGATTAGCAGGGACATAGCAATGGACCAACACGGAGAGCACCCTGGAATTGACTGTTACTAAAGTGCTGTCATAACGGGCTGGAGTAATTCCCGAACTCCAGCTTTCTAGAGAAACTGAAGCCCAAACTTTCAGCTACCCTTTTCTGTTTTCAAGTTGGAATATGAGTACCTCCTCCCATCCCCATGTCATTGCTCACAGAACAAGCGCATGGTCAGAAGAGGCCTAAAGGTAAAAAAAAAAAAAAAAAAAAGAGCTAGGTTTCAGAAAGAGAAAAGTTAGAATTTTACTCTGAGAGTGCACTGAGACAGCAAGGAAATCATAACGGATTGTTTTTGTATTCGTAACTTACACCAAACGAGTCCATGTGTAAAAGTAATGGCTGGTGAATCAGTTTTCTCCCGATACAATGATGGCGGCCTTTTTCATTCATATTTTAATGAGGTTAGTATCTCTGAGACCCTCCTTCCAGGACGGAGGCAATGCTCCCCTAAGACTACAATAGAAGTTGCTTTATTGACAAGTACTATTCAAAATCTTCATAGTATAGAAAGAAAGCCTCGGTTTTATTCCACTTGTCTCAATACTTATTGCACTCTTAAAATCAAAACACTTTGAGGGGAGAAAAAGCCTCAATTATTCCCCGAACAGTCTTTAAATTTAGTGAAAGTAGTTCAGCTAAGTGGAATCATTTAAAACCCTAATTGTGTGCATTTTAAAAGTGGAATCATGTTAAACCCTAATTGTGTGCATTTTAATAAACGTATAAAGAGCTGCCATGCATAAGCATCTTTTTCTTTAAAATTTTCTCGCAAAATCAGATGCTTTGATTGGGATTTTAGGTCAATTTTTAAAAAAATATTCCTGTGGAACGAACTCTACTAGTCTCCTGCTGTGTGTGTTTTTCTTTCTTACTCTCAGTGAAGACTGTAAAACGGCATTTTCTGAGCTCTCTGCCAGCAACATGTCCTGCTCTTTCTATTAAAGAAAGAGCCAGCTAATTACATCAAAAAGCCAGTTAGCCTTCAAAGGCGTATGAAATCCACAAAACTCACGTGTTGATCCCTGCATATCACATATTTGTGTTAAAATTGGTGCAATACTACTCTATTCAGACATACAAAATCCCACTTTCAAAACAAGAAAAACAATCCTGTTTCGTAGAAAGTTATCACGTGGCGATGGTTTTTTGTTTTGTTTTGTTTTAAAAAGCGCCAACCGGGAAATAAAATGGCTCTCAAAAGTAAGTTGTGGAAGGTCTCACGTTATTAACGTTCTGATTTGTTCAGATCTTATATACCCAGGGTTTTCGTACGCCGCTCAGAATATCAGGTCTGTTGTAAAAAAGGATTTCGAAAGTGGTCTCGGCGCCACGGGAACTAGTGTGGCGTATTCGTCCGGGGTTCCAGCAGCACCCTCCAGCACGCAGAACCTCTCTCTCAGTGACAGCGTCTCCCCAACGCTGAGACTGGGGACTGGGGAGAGGGCTAGGGAGGGGCAGAGAGAAGGCATTCTCGATGACAGGTTTCTAAATGAAAGCGCCAGCTCTTCACTTGGAGGTTAAAGCGCCGCTTTGTTGACATCCAGGAAGTGCTAGGAGCCTCTTCATATGGACCAGACCAGGAGAGACACAGCAGCCCTCGCCTGGCAAAGTGAAGACCATACTCATTCTGTTCACGATCTGCTTGACTAATTGTAATTTAAGAACTGACTTCTCTTTTCTAGCTTTTAAGTCCCAACACGTATAATCTTTCGTCTCCGTAAGTCCATAAAATAGATTTGGTTGGTTAACCTATGTTTTTGGTTGTGTTTACAACTTATGAGGCTTACATGGCACAATTAGAAGTGTGATTCCATTGTATTTATTGTGTTTTTATTGTGCACTTTCAGCTACTTTTTAAAGGGCCTTCTGATCGTAGACATGAAAAAAAATCACTCCTTTAAAAAAACCGATATTTTAGCGAATAAAGGATGTTGCAGTAGACTCCAGTTTAACAAACGACTTAATTGCCAAGTTGACCGCAGGGGCCTTGAAAGCAGCTCGGAGTCGGTCTCCAGGTTCGCGGGGAGAAGGTGGGAAATTTCACCCCCACGCCCGTGCTGGGGGCGGTGGAACGTTCCCGCCGTGCCCTGTCCCTGCGCACAGAGTTGGCTCCTTGCTGGGACCGGGGGTGAGCGCAGGGCCGCCGGCGCGGTCGGGGCTGCAAGCAGGTTTGCGCTCAGGGGCGCGGGGCGCGGGCGGCGGGCGGGGCGCGGGGCCTTTGTGCGCCCGGAGCGCGCCCGTGAGCGCCGCGCGGTCGCCGGCACCGGAAGGGTTCACACTGCGTCTCAAAGGGGGACAATGGAGGCGCGGTATATGCACAGCGCCGAAATCGAGTTCATTTGTGATCCGGCCCCTTTCACCCCGGTTGTCAGGCAAACTTCCTACTTTGATCAGCAGAGGGTGGAGAGGCAGAAAGGCCCGCGGAGGCCGGGGCCGCGGCGCGCCCGCGGCGCCCTTGGCAGGTCCCCGCCCCCTTCCGGAAGGAGCCGCGGGGACGCGGCCTCCTGCACCTTGACCTGTCTAGACGGCCCCCGAGTAGGGTTTTTTCCTTTTTTTGTCCCTGTTACCAAGGGCGCGGGGTGCTCTTTGACCCCCGCGCGGGGCGGACGTGGTGGTCACAGGGTCCCCTGAATCCTCGCCGAGGGAGAGGGGCGCGCGGAACCCCACACCGGCTGCTCCAAAGACGACGCGCCCGCGGCCGCGCCCGGCGAGCGGCGACACGCCGTCCGCCCGGCTTCTCCCCGCCACGCGGCCCCCGGCCCTGCCCAGGACCCCGGCGGCCGCCGAGGGGCCAGGCGGCTGCGGAGCGCGAGCCCGGGCCTGGGCCCAGCTCGAGGGGTGCGCGGCCGTAGAGACCGCCCGCGCTCCGGCTCCTGTCTGTCGGTTTCTCGCAAGTAAATAGATAATAACAGCCCTTCTCTGTGGCTCAGAGCCTTCTTCTGCATGTTCCGTGATTTTCAGAAATTATCTCCTGTGGAAG
Source organism: Bos mutus (assembly GCF_027580195.1). Classification (NCBI taxonomy): domain Eukaryota; kingdom Metazoa; phylum Chordata; class Mammalia; order Artiodactyla; family Bovidae; genus Bos; species Bos mutus. The sequence continues at coordinate 4,121,116 of NC_091620.1, read as the reverse complement.
GATAGTTGCTAGTTTGAAGAGAAGTTTTTCTTCTGATCACTTCCAAACATAGGCACCTGTTAAAAACAGGAATTTAAGCTAACCTCTTAAATGCTGTAAATAATATAACTGGCAGTTATCGGACAGGAAGACTTTTGCACGCGTGAGGGGTGGGGGTGGGGTGCTGCCACGTGCATTCAGGGCAATGGCTCTTAAGTAACACTAAGTCAAGTTTCCTGCCTTTTTTGTTTTTGTTTTTTTCTTCATAGATTCCCTTAGCCCAGTCGGAGGCATTCCTCACAGACCTCCTGGACAAAGTGTGCGAGCGGATGAATGACTACAGACTCGAAGAAGACCCCGTGACGAAGGAGAAGACTTTCAAGAGATTTGCTCCGAGGAAAGGAGACAAAATATACAAAGAATTTAAAAAATTCTATTTTTATTCAGATGCTTACAGACCGTTGAAATTCGCGGTAAGCTCTTTTTCCGCAGAGGAATTCTATGCTCCGTGAACGTGTTTTTGGTACTTTAAAGGAATTTCTTGCTGTTTGGGATTTTGTTGAGTTTCCAGACAGGCCCATTAAAATGTTGTCTGTTAGCGTTGCTGTTCTGCTGCTTTCTCGGTGTTAACCAGGCGCTCAGTGACTTGCCTTTCGCACACTGGGTGGCCGTGGTATTTTCATCTCGTGGAGACCCTTAAGTGATATTTTCCAGAAAGTGTGTTACAAGTCCCGGTGACTTGCAGGCACCGTTTGCAGGTCGCTTTGCTCCCGGGGACGGTGGGGAAGGCGACTCAGTCGGTCCCATGGGCGGGCAGCTCTCATACAGGCTCCCGTGTCAGGCATCAGGGGCTGTGGTTCTGAGATTAAAACCTAAATGAAATGAGTGCTGTTTTCAAATACGGATAGCCACTCGATGGAGGGAGAGTGACGCACATCACTTTTTTCTCCTCGGGCTTCACAGGAGAGGGAGAATTCTTTCTCCTCCGGAGTTAATTCAACTACTTTAGCACAGACTCGGTTAAACAAAGGCTTAGGTATGATCGTGGGCCTTGTGGCACATTTCCTCCCTTCATGATGTTTATTTTACTTTAACGGTGGCCTCTGACTCAGAATGTGCCTACCAAATATATGGCAAGAGATTTCACTTTACTTATGCTGTTGAGTCAGACCCAGTGATGGGAAAGCCTGTTTAAGAAATGTCTGTGATTCACGCGGTGGCCAAAATGTCAGACATGCCGACCCCCTGATAGAAGGGCTGCAGCTGACTTTGGAAGATTTCGTTTTAATTAAAAAGCCAAGGCAATAATTCAGGGCTGAAGATACTGTAGCAGGGGGACTGCAGAGAGGAAGTGTGCTTATATTTCACAGGCCTTCCATAAGCACGTGATAGTGGAAGGTAAATATTTTTAAATGCCATTTAAAATTTTTTTGAGTCTCACTTAATGAACTTGGAAAATGAGTTCCAAGTCTCCAGTGAACACCGTTTAGCATTACGGTTCCTAAGAGTGTAAGCTTGTGTTTCCCCAAGGCAGACACATACTCCAGTCAGAATTTAAGGGTTTCAGAAGCATGGGTACATTTGAGCACCCTCTTTTCAGAAATGTCAGATTTGGGGGCAGAGGGTGGGGGGAGCGAAGTGAATTTATAGATGGATCTCTAACTGTTATCCGGAGTGCAAAGGAAGATGCGTTTGTGTTTTCATTGCTGAGAAAGCTTAATTGTTTTCACATTTCAGATCCTGCTTTAGAACCGCAAAATGGATTGTTATGTTAAATATAAAGGAAACTGGTTTAACCATTTAAAGGAGCCATGTTCTTTAACGTTTCCAAAAAAACAAAATAACAACAAAAACCCACCAAAAAAGTGAACACTTTTCAGCTCCATAAGTAGGAGCGCCCCCAATCCTGTTCCTTGAATTCCATTCCAGTTTGAGGAAGAGGAACAAATAAGAACAACCATTTTCCTGCCTTACCCTCGTCTTTCAACATGACTAATCAGCCAGCTGCAATTAGCATTCTAGGGAGAGGGTTAATCCGATGCAATGATGTCTTAAACCAAAAGGGCTAATAAAAATGGCCCACCTTGGTAACATGATGTTTTTAGCTAATAAAACGATGACAAGCCCTTCCTAGCAAGGTGTCCTGTGAGCGCACATCTACCCACGTTTGTTGTTGTTCTGTTCCTGCAGTGTGAGACTATAATAGAAGAGTTCGAAGATGAAATACTTTCACTTATCACCCAGGAGGCACACCAGCTCGCTGACACGCTGTGCGGTGAAAAGTCAGGTACTGTGTCTGATGTGGCATGTGCCCTCTCCCAGGCCCACCCCTCTCCCGCTCAGCAGCTTTTTTTTATTTTTTTCAAACCGAGCCTCTGTCTCCCTGCCACCGGCCAGTCTCTGCTGAATCATAGAGGACTCCGTGTGAGTGGAAGCAGACAAGCAAACTGCAGGGCTGCGAGGCCTTGTTGCTTGCACTTCTGCGCCTCGACGTTTTTAAGTGAATTCAAACATGCTTGACTTCCAGCCGGGAAGGAGCAGAGGCTTGGTCAGCCCTGCCGGGATCTGGAGCACTTCTCCTTTTAAACTTGTAGAGCTGGGTTCTCCACCCTGGACCAGGGAAGGATTTCTTAATGACTTGTCTGCTCACCTGCCCCAACAGAGAGTGGGGTCTCTTTAATAAGAAATTTGTAATGTTTTCCTGTTGGTTTATTTGGTGCTGGAATTTTTTTTTTCAAGTTCCTTTCCCCAAATATCTACTTCTTAAAACATTTTTTTTCTGGTGTGGAAAATAATATTTGATTCGTATGTGTGTACACATACATACACACGACCAGAAGCTAGAAAACAGTACCCAAACATTATTTCCTATATACAGAGTTGAAACACAGGATCACCCTGACCCCCCCTGCTTAAACACAAGCCTTTTAGCCTGTGTCATTTTGATACTTTAAAATAGGTTTATAAGGTTGTAGGACAGGTTGCACATTGTTTTCAGATATCTTTGAAAAAGTGAGCGTCATATATGGAGACGATTGAAAGCTGGGGAAATACTTTTATGCAATTATGGAAGCTTCAGATGTTTAGCAGCAATTGTTTATAATAAAATATAATATACCTGCATCCATAGGATCAAATTTAGTGCCAAAGTCCTTAAAATAATAGTTACTGCGATCTGAAGATAAATATTTGTCATTCGAAGTTATTGAAGAAGAAAGTAGTAGATTTCCATTAACATGGCCAAGTTTTCTTACTGAGTAGCTGATGGGGTTGCTCTCTGTTTAAAATCCAGTTTGGTTGGGAGTTTGCAGAGCATGGTGAAATGATATACTCAGGATATAGCCAGGAATTGCAGAGCTTTTCCCACTGATTTTGGATATGTACTGTTGTAAATGGTGAACATCACATAATTGAAGTGAACTTCACATCATCACAGTTTCCCAAAGAAATTGCTTTTGAAGGTTTTCAAGCAATTCAGAGATGAATGTGTCTGTTAGGATGTAAACAAAAACGTGATGAACAAGATTGGGAATGTTTGTTTCTCTGTTTTCCCTCAAAGGGTTTGGGCTTGTCATAATCGTCTTTGCTATGTGAATACCCGCTCAGATATTATGGAAGTCTCTAGAAAGTTTTGCCAACTCTTTATGGCAGGAGTTGCTTCAAATAATAAGATTCTGAGGAAACACTGTTTCCAAGTGCAGCAGTTTGGCTTAATTTCAATTACAGTAACTATCTCTTTTCATTCCTTCCGTATGATTATAATTGGAAATAAAAATTAATATTATCCTAAAGAAAATACAGTATAAAGCGTAAACTTAAGATATGTGCAGTATTACTAGTGTAGAATAAAACACAATCAAGTCATTCTTAACAGTGTCGATTTTTAAAAGACTGATGAAGTGTTTACATTGTAAACGTAAGTATCAGCGCTCCAGACCTATTGCCAAGGCAAGGGAGCCACTCCAGAGGCTTCCCCGCCACATGGCCGCTTCCTAGTGAAGGGGGTGAGCGTCTTCGGGCTGTTTCTCTGTGAGACATACTTACGGGTACTCTAAACAATTTATGGATAAAAACTAGGAATCCATTAATTCTAAAAAGAGGCAAGAGTCCCCGCCCTCCTAACTGCCCCCCACCCCCCGCATCATTGAAGTAAGTAAACCACATAACAAGGTCAGGGGTTTTCCAAACTTAAAAATTATTGTCAGGAAAAAGCTGAAGTGACACAGTAATGAGAATAATCCTAATTCATGATGCAGCCAACAAAGAAATAGTATGTTTTAACATATCGGGATGGCTTTAGAAATCTGTGTAAAAGGTGAGGCTCTCGTATCATAGAGAAACTCCAGATGCTTTTAATGTATTCTGAAATACAAGTACAGTAAGTTTCCTGTGACAGCATGAGGGTCAGCCTCTGTTCTGAAAAGATGAGGCTTTGTTTTATCCTGTTCTGCCACAGCTTCACTGCGATCCGTCTGCACATTTAAATGATGCTTTAAAGAGATGACCGTGTGTGTGTGTGCGTGTGTGTGTGTACCGGAGGTTATGAAACTACATTGACCAATACTTTACCTGTATACTATGAACAAACACTACACTGAGGGCTCGTAAATTGTCTACATTGCTTTTAGGGAGATTAATAATCTTTTCAAAGATAGATATTTTTAGAACTAGAAGTTTGGTTGGAAGGTTAATATACTTTATATACACCTTATATATTTGTGTGTGAGAGAGAGAATTTTGCTTTTTTTCTAGGTAAGGTAGACCTTTTCACTTTATTTTTAATAGTTAGCACGGGAGCAGATCAGTGCACATTCACAGACTTCAGCATTTCAGCTTTAGAGGTATAAATGACCTGGGAAATTTCTGTAAGGCATTTAGAGTGTACATCATGGTGATTTGATATGTGCATCCATCTAGTTAATTAACACACGTATGATTGTTTAAAATATAGGAGTCTAAGGCCCACCCCTGTACACAAATAAATGGGGAATAATGGAGAAAACATATGTTAAAGTTAAGATGACTATGTTTGGCTTTAAAAATAATACTTCTGTGAGATTTTCATAAATGTGTTACCTTTTCGATGAGTGGGAAGCATGTCAGTGAAGTGCTGTGGGTTTGCAGGTGGGCCTGCAGACACCACTGTAGTCTTATTCAGTGGTGAGAAGAAAAATTATCAAGTGCACTCTGTTTTAGGGGCGTGAGACAGCAGTAGTGGTAATAGGTTATTTCTTACGTATCTCCTTTCTTTCCTAGGCAGGAAATAAGAGTTCATTAGACTTTCCTAGTTGAATGTTTTGTAGCACATGACCCAGGCTTCTCCAGATTGTCATTTTAATGTCTTGAAGTAAAAATGGTATTTTAAAATCTTAATAAGATACAAGGTCATGATTAAAAAGATGGCTATATTTCACTCAAGGTTAGACATGTCACTCTAGATTATGGATGAATGGATTCTTTGGTTTGTGGAGGTATTCATTAGGAAGAGTGAGTTTATAAATATAAATACATAAATATGTTTTATATACACATCACTTCTGCTTTGGTATCAAATCTTAACATTTAAAAAAACGAGACCAATAAGAATTTGTGACATGAACATTTTGAATGGCTGCCTAAGGAATAAGGTCTCAAGTGTTCTGAAATGGTTAGCCTGCATTTAAAGTAAAAGCATTTTGACCTTTCTATATAGACTTTCAAGCATTAAAGAGGGTAGTAAATTCTGATATTAAAAATAATTACTTTCAAGGGTAATACATGATACAAACCAACACAAAGGCTAGCCTATTTCCTATTTTAAATAAATTATGTAGCTAGAATAATCCATAACCGAGTCTAGAGAGCTGGCATTCATTGCTTCCAGTGGGAGATGTGCTAGGGATCCAAGCCTCTCCGCACCTTGGGTTAAGTGCCCAGCGCACTGATTCCCTGTCTCAAGTTTTCCTTAAATACTCCCATGGCCACAGGCAGGAGGACACAACCCATGGGCTTTGTTTCAAAATGCTCCAGGAAAAAAGGCTGGCAGTGCCATTGGAATAGCAGTGGTTGAGCAGTCTGCAGCAGAATAAACTGCCTTCTTCCCTCTGCAGAATAAACTGCCTTCTTCTCTCTGCAGAATAAACTGCCTTCTTCCCTCTGCAGAATAAACTGCCTTCTTCCCTCTACTTGTCTGTGTTTGAAAATGTCCGTAAGAAAGTTTTTTTTCAATGTGCTTCCACAAGAATGTGCTTTTGCAGAAAGTACGCGACCTATGGGCTGATGTTAAATGTGAGAGTGATGCCATCTAATTTTTTCCCCCAGGTCTGTGTGAAACTCCCACTAACCATACTGAACTCTAGGAACACCCGCGCTGCTAGCAGAGAGGAGTCACGTCACAGCCCCAAGGTCAATGTCCGCGTTTCTGTCTTCATGTTTCTTCACGAGAAGAAGCGCTGTGTCTCTTTTTCATACTGCAGGGCCTTGTGTTTGATACTTTATTGAATATCCCTTCTTTGGCATCTTGCAAGTCCCACTTCCTTCTCCAGGCATAGTACATGACACAGTTACCTTTGTGGATTTTGGTATTTACAAACAGGCTTGGCAGGAAAGCATCTAGTTTAGTAATAGGACAAACGTGAAGACATTTCATAAATGAAATAAGGATTTAGTAACATGTGCTGCATAGTCCATGCACATATAGATAGAAGTATAGTGTCCTGTTTGATAAGGACTTGGTTTGATTTCACAAGTACTTGATTAGTCATGAAATTAAGAAAATGCATTGCCAAGTTCCAGGCTAATTTTCCTGGGCTGTATGGCTATCACCGAAAGAAACGAATTCACTTTATGTCAGGAATGAAATTTAAATTTCTAGAAACCTTAAGTTTAAATACTTTCTAATTCCTAAAATTTAACCAAATGCATAAAAAGCAGTGAACACTTTTATAGTGAACAATTATATTGGCCTTTCTAACGCACGCCTTCTGAATTGAAATGATTTAGAAAGTTGATTTATTATTCATGTATTTATTATCATGTATTCTTAAAAGCTGACACCAATAGACACGTTTATTTTGCTGCAGACTCTCCTGTCATGCTTTGTTTTTTAAAGATTTTCACCTAACATTTAGCATGTAGATTTTACTGCTGCTGCTGCTGCTGAGTCGCTTACAGTTGTGTCCGACTCTGTGCGACCCCATAGACGGCAGCCCACCAGGCTCCCCTGTCCCTGGGATTCTCTAGGCAAGAATACTGGAGTGGGTTGCCATTTCCTTCTCCAATGAATGAAAGTGAAAAGTCAAAGTGAAGTCGCTCAGTCGTGTCCAATTCTTCGCGACCCCATGGACTGCAGCCTACCAGGCTCCTATGTCCATGGGGTTTTCCAGGCAAGAGTACTGAAATGGGATGCCATTGCCTTCACCAACTATTGTTCTGTCTATGGATGTTTTTGTAGGTGTGGAGATGGAAGGAAAGGTGGAAACTTACAGAAAATTGCCTTTTGACCACCTTAATAATGGAGTGTAGTAATCTCACTCTTAGAGATTTCATTGTCTTTGGGAATCTAATTTCTTGGAGATTTCACTGTCTCTGTTAAATTTACATTTAGTGGAATAAAACTTTAATTGTTTAAAATGTCAGGGCATGCTTCACACACACGTTTTAAAGAAGAAATTCTCGTTGTTATTGCTGAGAAATTTACGAAGTGGGTTGATGTTCCGCCTCCAAAAGCAGAAACTAGTTGCCATGTGTTACATGGTTACCTAGAAAGCACATTACTTAAACCGTTCAGCTGACACTTTGGGAGAAAACAATTTGTAAGTTTAGAAAAATTGGCCAACCTGAAGAGAAGGAGGTTTCCTTTCTCCCTTTCCCACCTCAACTTGTGTTAAAAGTCAGGCTTCTGTGTTAACGTCATTCATTCACTGAGAAAGTTTCTGATTTCTTAGCGGATTCAGTAGTGTGTGGAGCCTACATATTATAACCCGATGCGTCTGTACCGCCTGCAGCTGACAACAAATGGAAATGGGATTTAAGAATCATTCGTGTCATTTTTCAGGATGATGGGAAAGCTGCCTTAAAACATGGTGCCTAAAACTTTAGTAAACTCACCTATTCAAGTTTCGTTCACGTATCAGATAATAAGCCATAAATGTTTTCCTACCTTTGACTTCCTTGGTAAACACACTAAACTGTTTCTTCACGGGAACACGACAGAGACACTGGCAGGAAGTCCCTGTTGAAACCGTAACACTTGTGTGTGTGTGTGGGGGGGGTGTTGCTGGCAAACCCTCACACACAGACAGTGCCCGTGCCAGTCATAGAATTTAAGAGAGTGTGGGCTTTGGTTTCCACCCTGAGCGGCCGTGGGGAGGCCTGCCTTCCCTCCACTGATGGTGTTTCTCGTGGTTGTTGATGCTTCTGCTGTGACGAGAACCACACGCTTCGCCTCTGATGGTGAATATCTCAGGTTTTGCTCAATATGGCTATTCAGTTTTTTTCTTATTTCCTAGTAAAAATAATCTTGTCTCTTAACAAGATTTTCAGTATCTCATGACTTAGATATTTTTCTTTCCAGATCAAACTTGTTAAACTCATGTAAACGTTTGTGATTGCTGATTAAAACTACATTTGAGTCCTGGATATGAGTCACTGCGTTTCTTACGGCTGTGATGACTCTTAGGTTTCCCTCTGGGTCGTGGTGAGGCTGTGCCGCTTTTGCTAATGAAAAATAATGAGAGAGGAGCCGCTGGCTCCGTCTTCCCTCCAACCACGTTTCTGCCTTTTAATGACTTTTATTGACCAAAAACCAAAACAAAAGCAAAAAGCCAGAAAAAAAGGAAAAAGCAAACAACACCTAGGGTGTAACAGAAAAGTTTCTCAGAGCCCCTGAAAAGCAACCAAATACTGAGAAGAAATTCCCAGAGAAAATGTTGGGGGAGGTTTACATTACTTATTAAAATAATGAGGAGAGAAGATGTGTTTGAGGTGGATGGTTTCAAATTGCACTTGTATGAGATGGTTTCTTTGGGTCTCCGTGGAAGACGTCTGTGAGCCTCTTCTCATAAGAGAAGGACCACATGGGCTGAGATGCACAGCTTATATTTTGGTACATGGATTACTATTTGCAAAGAATAAGCCAAGACCAATGAATCTATTTCACTGAGGAGTGGAGAGTGGAATAGAGCAGAGTCCCAAATGGGAGCAATCGATACTTGATTTACTAAGACAAGCCCTAAAAAAAGAGAGTCAATAGCTGGTTATATTTTTTATACCTCTTTCTCTGCTTGGTTGACATTTATTCACATATGTAATAGTATGATCTAAATAAATATTTTAAACTGTATATCAATCTATCTTAAAATTCATGTTGTAATGAATATGAGAAAAAGCCAGCCTTTGATGTGATTGTGTATCCTGTGTTAAACTCTAAGGCAAATCTTTGAGGTAATCTTTAATCTTGACACCCAGTCCATAGCATATTCCATGGGTTTATACCAGAATGCAATTAACAGTATTATATAGTCATGATAAAAAGGATACCCATTAGATATGTGCATTTTTTATTGTGATCTTTAGCCTACAATTTAATCCCCCTTTATAAGTTTCTTAAATTCCTCAGATTATTTGCTTTTAGAGCAAGGACTTAAATAAATGAAAGGTCAAACGCAACAAATGAAATTGAAATATGAAAGTCGTAGAAACTCGTTGCCCATGAATTACCCAGAAAAAGAGGCAGGAGATGACATGCTTCTCCGGGGGTCCTGCTTGGCACCTCCTGCCTGAAACATGTATTTGCTGGGGAGGAAGGAGCCACCCTTTTCATCTGTTTTCAGGACTCGCCCTGCTCAAACAGATGATGATTACACTGAATAGAATGTTGGCTCGTTTGTCTGTAGGACCATCATCTGAAAGACCAAGCTTTGCTTCATAAGGACAGTTTGTGGAAGTGGAGTCTAAAGCATCAGATACAGCTCTCTGCCCTTGCCAGTCCTGGGGGGACTCGGAAGGTGGCTGGGTGGGTAGAAACCTAGGCTCGTAGATGCAGCCTACAAACCCACGTACATAGATAGGAACCAAGTCAGGGCTCAGAGAGGCCAGCTACAGCTTGGACTGCACCCGGGTGATCCCAGAGAAAAAGTGTCCAGAAATGTCTTTAATTCCTTAAAAAAAAAAAAATCATTCCTATACGCCCATCTTGATTTTCAAGAAAGAAAAAAGGTAGCCTGTACTATAACACACATAGAAAATGTTCTGCCCCACAACAGCAAAGTGTTCGTGAGACACGTTTGATCTGTTACAAGGTTAGCGGGAGGCGTGCAGTGCCGAAAGAGGACAGACTGTATGGTTTCAGTACCTGGAGACCATCGGATTTTTGCACCACGGTTTATGTCCCTGGATATGTTTCAGTGCCTCCTAGTTTACAGTCTATGAGAACTGGAATAGAGTTCATGTCCTAGTGTGTGAAAATTATATAAATCTTAATTATGTTGAATTGGCTCATGGTGCTTTTCAGGTCTACTCTATCCTCCTACTTTTCTGCGTATTCATTCTGTTACTTTCTGAGAGTTTGATACTGAAACTCCAGCTAAAAATCTTCATTTATTAAATAACAGTAATACATAGTGGAACTATGCGTGAAGGACTGGGAGCCTGGTGTGCTGCAGTCCGTGAGGTCGCAAAGAGTCAGACATAACTTAGCGACTGAACAGTGAGCCACAATACGTAACTTGGTTCTTATTTCCTAAGCCTCTTGTAAGTGTGTTATTATACTTTCATAATTTAAAAAATAAAAAGGAGGGAAAAGTTACTAAGAAACAAAATAAGCCACAATGTTACATGGAAAATGTATTTGAATCTTACTATAATATGGCTTAGTATCATGGAACAAAATTTCAAGGAACCTTGGGTCAAAATTGTATACCGTCCCCCAAACACAATAGCCCAAAGCAGAAGCCTGACCCAGCAGGGTAAGCCATTCGATTAGACGGAGTCGTGTTCTGTTGAACTACAGTGTAGGTCCAAGTTTCCGTAACTGCGGACTTGGTCGATCTGTGGTGTACCTCGGAGGCACACAGATCTTTCCTTAGAGCAGAGATTCTAGCGACTTCTTTCTCCTTTAGGGATTGTTACTAAACCAACATCTAAGGAATGCAGGGTATGTAATGAAACATTGGAAGCCCAATGTCAGCTAATTAAGGGCCTGCCTGGGAGTCAGAAAGATCCTCTAAGCGATAAGTAAAAATGTTAATATCGGTCTCAAACTTTGTGAGCAGAGAAGTTGGCACCTGAAGAGTGCTGATGTCCTCCCGACATTCCGTGTTAGGGGTTTGCCCCAAGCTGCTCTCTGACCAGTGGGGATTTCTCTGCTGTGTGATCTGACAGAGCCGATAACGCTGGGGGGACACCACTGTCCACAGAGAGAGAAGACTTCAGTCAGGTGAGCTCCGCTGTCTGGTAGAAATGATCTTTATGGCTTTGTTGTTCTTCATCAAAGGACGTTGATTAAGCACCTTCATGCCCTGTGGTTTGTAGAAGAAAGCAGAGAACCAAAAAATAGACTATTTGGTCCCCATTAAAAATGGACCCCACTTAAAGCAACATGGTATTAAAACACAGCAAGATCTCATACAAATGCAGCTTCAATAAGTGTTATTAAATTATTAGACCTTTAGGTGAAAATACACCCGCGAACTGCCTTTATATGCAATCAAAGCTGTGATTAAATATTAATGCCCTAAGATTAAAGGGTCACTTGAGTAGGTTTTCTTAAGCAATACCCCCAAATGGTGAATAGGAGATGTTGCAAATTAGCTGCCTTTTGTACACTTTGTGGGCGCTAAAACCTGGACCAGTTCTGAGGGTGAAAACCTCCAGGGTGTGGGCCAGCTGTGCACGGGCTCGTGCATTCTTGCCTGTCAAACCACAGGAGGCTCATCCGGCCTCGCACCTCCTCCCGGTGCCACGCAAGGTCCTTTCGCAGGAAGAGAAGCGTCTGAAGCAGCGTTTGTGTTTTATAAAACCCAAGGACGAGCTGCTGCCGACTGTCCGTATGAACTAAGGGTGTGTGAGACCTTCAGCCTTGAGAAAGGAATACTTGCTGCTCGCTCAGAAAGCCTTTTCCTTCTCCTCGGCCTCGGGTCAGGTCCAAGGGAGCCTTGGTGCCCGACAACATACCCAGTGGTGGAAGCTCTCTCCTGCGTTCCCACGATTGCTGAGGGCCCGCAGTCACCCTGTAGCTCGGGACGGCAGTGGGACCAGAGACCCCCTTCCCTCCGGGCAAGGTCATCACGTGGCCCAGGTAGGGCCCCCCAGGCCCTGGCACTGAGGGGGCACCCAGGCAGGCGAGGGGAGCAGGACCAGGGGGAGCGGTCCCTCTGGGGGCTCATGCGTCCTTGCCCTGAGCAGCCCCAGCCCCTAAGCCCAACTGTCCTTGACCCGAGGCCCCGGGGAGCAGGCTCCTCAGCTGGCCAGCCCGTGACGCTGCGGGAAAGCCGTGGGAGTGGAGGGGGGCCCACCAGCTTCTTCAGCTCGTTCTCATTGGTCTGAACCTGGGAGCCAGCCTGGCTCGCGGCCCTGCTCTTGCTTGGCTGAGAAATGGAGCTTCCTGGTCAGATCCTGAGTGAGCAATGCCCCAGCCCGTCCTGGATGTCCCCTTGTCCACCCGCAGACCCGGGCCCTCACTCCAGGTGGCTTTGTCAGCTGGCACCGCACCAGACGCCTGGCGCCCTGTCCCGCGTGGGGTCCCTGTGCGGCAGCCAGCCCCATCACGACCCCTACCCGCTCTCCGCACACCTGGCCTTGCCCTGCTCGTCACTGTCCTGGGTCCAGCGGGCCCCTGAGTGGAGTGGGCACCTAGAGGAGTCCAGGGAAACGCATCCGTGACCGTGGGCACCGCGCCCTCCACGCCCTGTAGAACCGGAACCTGACATGGGAGGAGGGGCATGTGTGGAGGGAAACCATGCCGGGGTCTTCAGCGTGAGAGCTGATGTCCCCTCGGGTGGACCTGGGTTGGGCTCTGTGGTCCCCCCGCGAGGACCACCTCTTCCGGGGCGACCAGCCCCTTGGAGGGGGTCAGCGGGTGCAGAGAGGGTGAAGACTTGGCTGGAGGCTGGGGAACGCCTGCGGTAAACACGGCCAAGGACAGCTTTCGGACTTGGAAGGTATGTTCCCCGGCCCGTGGCCTTTGCTAGGGTTGAGAGAAGGGGTCTGGTATGAGAGCATGTGAGGCTGAAGAAGCAGAGCCGTGAAGGAGGAAGCTGGAGCCCGCCCGGTGCCAGATGCCGAGGATGAAGGTGTTCTTGCCCCACCCCCTCGGGGACACCTTGGTACAGGGGCCTCCGCAATCCTCAGCTAAGGGACAGAGGCCAGCCCCACCTCAGTCTGCTCTTGGTTTTGCAGGGGGACTGGCAGGAAGCGTGGGGCCCCATTCTGGCCCCAGGGTCCCTGCTGTGCACCCCAGGGCCATGTGGGGCTGGGCAGCTTCAGGAACCTGCCCTCCGGGCTTTCATAGAACTGCGACCTCCTGGGGTATGCCGGGGCTGTGGGCACTGCTTGAGTGCCATGCCATGCTCTGATGGTGGAGCTGCTTCATCTAGTTTGGGTAAATTTCAGTAAGGGAGAGGGCACTCTGTTTTATTTATTACCTTAGGTTCTTGCAGAGCAGAAGGTGTCCGGGAGGAGATGGGCACTCGCGGATCCCCTTAGAGTCTGTGTCAGGTGACGCCCCTGGGCCAGCTTGCATCCTGGCGACCGCCCCCCCCCCCCGGCCGGGAACCCTCCCTTATCCGGAGGTGGCAGGGTGGACCTCCAGCCTTGCTCAGCTGCTCTATCTGCTGGCCCCATCTCCATGCTCCTGAGCCCCCGAGTGGACGTTGCTGGTCTTCTGCTCATCTGGGAGACCACATTCAAGACCACCTAAGCCTCCTGCCCCGCACTGGGTCTCCCTTTCTGGGGTCCACAGGGCGCACGCTGTGGGAGTCCTCGGTCCTCTGAAGGTTCAGAAAGTATGGTTCAGACCAGAGCAGGCAGGGCTGGGGCAGGTGGGTGCCCAGGGCCGCCTCCGTCTGCCCCGACCAGGGAAACTGCAGAGAAGGGCATTTCTGCCTCTTTAACTTAGCTTTCCTTTTTTTAAACCAGACAAAACAGGGACTTCCCTGGCGGTCCGGCAGTTCGGACACCATCCTTCCCCAGAAAGGGGTGCAGGTTGGATCCCTGATTGAGGGAACTAAGATCCCTCATGCCATGTGGCCAAGAAAAAAAAATCCAGACAAAACAAAATGAATCACACAAAAAAACCCTATGTTCTTTCTTATAAGTAAAAAGAAATACATGTATTTAGAAAATATAGATTTAAAAAATAAGAAAATAAAACTTTTCTCAGCTTCATCACTCAGCTAGTTGTTCATCTCACACATATATGTCTTTGCACACGTGTGTGTACACGTGTGTGAATTAGACATCGTCCCTCCTGCTTGTGAGTAGCCTTTGCCCTCAACGTGCGGTGAGCTCCTTCCCTGTCGTCTCATCCCCTTTAACACCATGACTCTGACGGCTGCCAAGTGTTACCTCGTGTTATCACACACGACACATTCGTTTAGTCTCCTGTATTGGGTTATTTAGATTATTTTTAGTATTTTTATCATCATGAAAAAGATGGAGGTGAGTTTTGGTATCTGCGTGTGTCTGACTCTATGACCCTGTGGACTGTAGCCTGCCAGGCTCTCCTGTCCATGGAATTCTCCAGGCAAGAATACTGGAGTGGGGTGCCATGTCCCTCTCCAGGGAATCTGACCAACTCAGAGGTCGAACCCACATCTCCTGCCTCTCCTGCATTGGCAGGTTGATGCTTTACCACTGAGCCACCTGGTAGCTGCGTCTTGAGCATATTCAAGGAAATTTCCTGTGGATGAATTTCTGGAAGCAGGATTTCCGGCATTAGCACATGTGAATCACCGGGGTCTCTGTGTGTCCCTTGCGAGGTGGGCACGTCCCCATCAGCCTGGACCAGGTTCCTCGTGGTCCAGGGAGGCCTTACGGAGCCTTGAGTCTCTGGTATCCACGATGCCTTTGGAGTCCAGGACGGTGCTGTCCTCCTGGGGAGATCTGGCATCTAGAAGGGCCGTGACCTGCTTGGCAAATTCCTGCATCTTCACTCCAAAGACAACGGAACCTGGACCAACCCAGGCCCGCCTGGCGAGGTCCCCAAGCTGTGGGCTGGAGCCAGTCACCCAGGGTTCAGATGAGCCCTGCCACACCCCACCCCGTCTGGCCCCGGGAGCTCTCCGCTGCTCTGATAACTGCAGTCCTGGTGATGCTTCCAGACCCTTCCATGGGCACTGGTGGTTCAGAAATACAGTTACCGCCTTCACTTGAAGCTGAAACAACCAGGATCTAGGACCTCCTTGGTGGCCCAGTGGTTAGGACTCTCAGCTTCCACTGCACGAGGCGTGGGTTCAGTCCCTGGTCAGGGAAGTGATATCCCATGGGTCGAACAGAGCAGCCAAGAAATAAGGCAAATAAACCAGTGTCTGGAGAGACATGTGACCGGGTCAGAGGCCCAGCTGTCCCTACCGCAGGGCCAGCGTGCCTCCCTGGAGTGCCCCAGTGTCAGACCCGGGAAGCAGGTCCGGGGCCCCTGGGCGGCCCCGCCGGGTCATCGGCACGAGCAGCACCGTGGGGGCAGCCCCGCCGGCTTGTCCTCGGGCGACATCTCTCCTCAGGACCACAGCAGGGACGTGGTGCCAGTGAGAGGTAGGTAGGTGGGTGGGTGTCGGCATGGGTGGCGAGCAGGGCCGTGCCATCCTGTTCAGGTTGCCGACCTGGCTGGGTACTGCTGGATGATGTGGTGCTCACCAGTGCCAGATCAGCCAGACCCGGGAGGAGTGGCCCAGACACCGCCCTGCAGGAACCCGCTTCTCTGAACACAGGCAGGTCACAAAGTCACCCCAGGTCAGCCCTTCACCCCTCGGAGTCCCTTCCTTGAGTTCACCGCTGCAATAGGAACACTGCCGGTGAACTCAACTTTCCCCTCTTCTGCCCTAAAGAGCTGCTTCTCCTGTAGCCAACATTCAACCCCCTCAGTACCCCTCTAGGCAGAGCTTATTAACCTTTTTTTAAATGCCATGGGAGCCCTGGGAACCCTCATTAGGCAAAGATGTTTAAATGCATAAAGCGAAATACACAAGACCTCTAGGAAACCAATTAGATTTAAAATAGTTTTAAAATACACTTGTGATGTATGTTTCTTTACTGATAGGTTAACTAACGAGGTCTCATCACCGGTTTTGAAGCAGCAGACACAGAGCAGAAACTGTATTGTTACCTGTAACAACTGTAGCACAGTACCACAGTATCTGTGGTTTATACCCCAGTGTCACAGGTGACGCAGTCCTTGCCATAGCATCACTATGCCTATTTCATGATGAAACGAACTGGCCCGTTTTAGTTGACAGATGAGAACAAGGATGGGTTTTTCCCACCCAAATTCACAGAACCCAGGTGAGTAACTCCTGCCCTAAAGGAAACAGAAATAAGCAATCTTGTTGAGAGGACAGATGAGGAATGAAGTGGCTAACTGTTTGGTCCAAGGCCACACAGCAAGTTAGAGCCCCACCCTTGGGATCCTGCCAGAGGTGCTGACCTGCTGGTCTGGCTCAGCCTCTCCCCTTCTTACCTGCCAGTCCTAAAGTGACCCCAGGTTTCATCCTGGAATGCTCTCCCAAAGACCAGTCAGCTGCATTTACTACTGTTAGTAAAGGCACAAAATGGTCTCAAAAGCACTTTATTGTTCAGTCACTCAGTCGTGTCTGACTCTCTGTGAACCCACGAACCGCAGTACATCAGGCCTCCCTGTCCTTCACCATCTCCTGGAGTTTGCTCAGACTCACGTCTGTTGAGTCGGTGAAGCCAACCATCTCATCTCATACGAAAAATTTTATGGATGATACAAAACCCGAATCTGAACCCTGTAAAGAGACTTGTTCCATCCAGGGGGGATTAGAAGATTCATTTCACGTGAGAAACACCGCACAAAAGCCAACCACCTGTGCTTTCTTTCGGGAGCACTCAAATCAGTAACGAGGCTGCTTGAAGAAATCCTTCAGACCAGCGTTCAGACTTAACGGAAGTATTTACAAATAAGTCAACGGTAAGCTCCACTTATACTTTGGTGGCAAAGGGAGATGTGACTGTAAGGTCTTTGGGTCTTGTGTTGCCAGAATTCTTTACAAAATGAAGTGCTCTGGGGGAAAGCGGGCCCCTCAAATAGACTAATCTCATACATTTCCAGTAATAAATACCAGAAAGAATGGGGGCCTTTCTGGTGGTGCAGTGGATGAGAATCCACCTGCCAAGGCAGAGGACCTGGGTTCCATCCCTGGTCCGGGACGATCCCCCATGCCACTCAACTAAGCGCCAGCAGCACGACTACTGAGTCTGTGCTCCAGAGCCTGGGAGCCGAACCACTGAGCCCAGGAGCTACAACTCCGGATGCTCCCACGCACGAGAGTCCGTGCTGCACGACGAGAAGCCACCAGAATGAGAGCCCTGTGCACCGCAACGGGAAGAGTAGCTCCCACTCGCCACAGCTCGAGAAAAGCCTGCAGCAGTCATGAACACCCAGCACAGCCCCAAATTTAAAAACGGGGGAAAAGAAGAGTGGGATAGTACATGGTATTTCTTCACCTAACTGATCATCTGAAAGGAAAGCGGGCAATTGGATGTTCTCTCTTTTCATCTGTCAATAGTGGGACTCCCCCCCTCACCCCGAGTGTCCCTTCCAGTCACATGTTCCTACTTCCCAGGGCTGCAGAGTTACTGACTGATGGATGGTCTCACCTCCATTGCCCGGGGTGCTCTGAGCATCCCAGCGAGCTCTCAGGGAGGGAGCTGACGCCCGTCTGCCACTTCCTTGGGGGCATCCTCCCCTGTGCTGCCTGCCCCTGGCAGGCATCTCTGCTGCTTCAGCTGTCGCCATACTGCCCCTGCCCCAAACCTACCACCTCCCGCCCAACTCCTGCCCCGGGGTCCTCCAGGCTTCATGGACCAGGAAGGCTCCTAGCCTGCCTCCAGCTGCCCCCCATCCTCCTCTCTCAGCCCAAGTTCGGCCCCTTCTTGCTTCTCGGGTGTTTCTCTCCAGTGTTGACTCCTCTCGCTCTCTCGACATTCTTCCTGCCTCTCTGGGGTGTCTGGATGCCCGTATTCGGGTGTGACTCTGTCTGAATAGCAGGCTGACTATACTGTGAAATGCTCGCCATGATAAGTCTAGTAAACCCACCGCCTCCCGTTGTTGCCACGTTTTTTTCCCATCGTGATGAGGATTCTTAGGCTTGTTCTCTCAGTCGATTCCCCCTAGGCAGCGTTGTTCGCTCTGGTCATGAAGGCAAGCACCACGCTCTTTTGCGATGTGCGTGAATATCGAGTCTTTACACTGTACACCCGAGATGAGCATAACGTTACCTGCCAATTCCCTCTCGGTCAAAACAAACACATAATAAACAAGAGGCAGGTTAGGGGTGCTGGGGGAGAGAGCTTGCAACACAGGGTGGAACCCAGGGGACCTCGGCCTGCGAGTCGCCTTATGCTGTCCGGTCCCGGGGCGCAAAGGCCCGGCTGGACGGTGGCTCCGCCCCGCGGTTCTGTGAATTTCCGGACGCCTCCGCCCACGGTGATGCACGGAAGTACTTGCCGTCGCAGCAGTTTGCAGTCCTCTTCCTGGCCTCTTCGGCCTGCTCGTCTCAGCCGTGTTTCTGTCCCCACGTCCCCACATCGGGCGACCCGTCCTCGGTCCAGGGTCTACCCCCACGTCCCGGGAGCCCCCAGGCCTAGCAAGGCCTCCCCCGCCCGGCCCTGGCCTCCGGCTCAGATGCTAATCGGCGGCGCGCTCCTCTCCCTGCGCCCCCTCTCAGCCCCCTCTGCCCTTCCAGGCTTTGTTGGGTTGTCTCCTCTTTTTTCCCTTTGTTGCTGTGGGTTCCCCAGACTGTTTGCACATTAAAAAAAAAAAAAAATTTCCGTCTTCCATGTCAGCGCGTTCTCTCCTGCCCTATAGAGGCCACAGCCCCGTTTCCTGCGAGCCTGTGGATGCCTGAGGCCCGCCATGGCAACGTCGGAAGGGACCGGAAAGCGACGCCGCGGATCAGCCCCCGGCCAAGACTTCCCCTCCTTGTTAGAGGAGGGGCCAGAACGAGCAGCCAGTCTCCGGGGTGGGGGGAGGAAGAAGGTTGTGGACACCCAACCCTGAGTCCAGGTGCTTAGGTGGCCCTCCCCCGGCGTGCTGGGCTCTGGGGCCTGCCGGTGGAGAAACAGCTCTTTGCTCTCTGTGTACTGAGTCGATTAGGTCGTGTCCGACTCTGTGACTCTAGCCCACCAGGCTCCTCTGTCCATGGGATTCTCCGGGCAAGAACACTGGAGTGGGTTGCCATTTCCTCCTCCAGGGGATCTTCAGGAGCCAGGGATCAAACCTGCATCTTTTATGTCTCCTGCATTGGCAGGCGGGCTCTTTACCTCCAGTGCCACCCTCTAGTGTTGCTAAAAAAAAAAAAAAATAGCAGGCAACTGGAAATACCTCCTTCATGCCACGGAGCCGTCCTGATGCCACAGTTTCAGGCCTGGCTCGGGCCGGCTGCCCTTTCCACTAACACTCCTGACAGTCCCCCTTCCGGGGACGTCAGCCTCCTGATGCGTGAGCCCCCTGTAGCCTCCGGTCCCCGCTGAGCCCTGTGGGCCGGGGCAGGGTGCATCCTGGCTCCGGGTCCTGATTAGAAATGTAAAGGAGCAGCTGCCCATCTCTCCCCAGGGTGCGCCCCCCATCCCTCCGCGGGCCAGCCCTTCCCACCGCGCACACAGAGCGAGGCAGCCAGGCGTGCCGGGGGCGGGGGCCGCCAGTGGCCCCTTCGCCCTTTGCCTTCTGGTGGCTTCTGAACCATGAAGTCCTGGTCAGCGGTGCTCAGGACCATTCCTGGAGTGGGAGTGGGGGCAGGGAGGCAGGGAAGGACCCTGGGGGAGCGGTGGGGGGCGGGTGTCCTGAGCTCATGTTTCCCGTTTGGAAGCATCCCTCCTTCCCAGGACTTGGCGGCTGACCCAGGCTGAGGATACAAGGGCTGGCTGAGAACACAGCGACACTCAGCCAGAGAGCGTGGTCCTTGCCCTGCGGCGATGCCTGCCTGGAACCTCGGACCTCCTGGCCTGTGCTGGGTGGGGCAAGGGGAGGGCTGCTGGGTGGGGCCCCTCTGCCCGCTCCAGGGAGGACACTCCGGGGCCTGGGCGGGGTGGCAGTGGAGAGATAAAGGCCCAAACAGGAGCCAGGCTGCCCCCAGCACCACTGTGCCCGCTGACCCTGCTGCCTCTTGGGCTCCTCTCTTGGCATTCGCCCCCCGACACCTGGGTTCAGGCCTCATCTCTTCTCTCCCGGCCCCTTGGAGGCCACCCCCCTGCAGGCCACCCTTTATCTGCTCCAGGGACCTCTCACCACTGTCCCTGACACCGCCCCCGCCATCAGGCCCTGCCACCACCTTCAGCATCACTTTCTGTGGCCGACCTCTTGGCCCGGCAGGCAGTTCCAACTTCCCCTGAGCACGCCTGCCTCCCCCGCTCCCCGCATCTCTGACCCCACTTCCATGCGCACGAGTTCCCACATGGCTTCCCTGCCCAGGATCCCAGCAGTGGGGTGGTCTCCGGGGGCAGGACAGAAACACAAAGGGACAGGGGACTGTGGGCTGGGGTTGCACGCCCGAGTCCCAGGCAACTTCCATTGCAGGAACGCATGCCTGTGCGTTCTGACCCCGTAGGGGCTGTCTGTCCGTCCAGCGGCCCTCCCCGTCCTGCCCAGGGCTTTGCGCGTCAGGCCGGGGTCGGGGTGGGGCTGTACCCCTCCTCAGTGTCCCCTCAGGCCAGCGGGGAGGCCCCTTTGTCCCTCTCAGGGATGCCGGGGAGGTGAAGTGAGGCCAGAATCATCAGAGTGCCCCCGGATGATGGACGCACCATCAGATGGGAGCGTCATGCTGCTGGGCAGAGTGTGACCTGCGGCTGCAGCAGCCAGGGCAGCTGGACCCCGGGGAGCAGGGAGCCCAGCTGAGGAGGTCGTGGACAGGCCAGTGATGGGCAGGCTGGGACCCCAGCCTGGCTCAGAGCTCAGGCTGGCTGCATCGTGTGGGCAGGGAAGGACCTGAGCTGGGGGCTGAGCCAGGTCGCCGAACCACCCAGGGGGATGACGTGACTGCAAGGGGCCTCCAACCCGTCCTTCGCCAGTTAGTTCTACGACAAAATACACGCTACGGATCCAGATCCGGTGTTAGTAGCACAGCGAGACCCACAACCGTCCCTGGAATTCCTTCTCCCTTCACAGCCCCACCTCCGACCCCAGCGAGTGGCTGCCCCGCCCTCCCCCCACCCCCCAACCCCCGTGAGAGGAAATGCTCTGAGGGACTGTGAGCTGGAAGCCTCCGGCCGCCTCCTGCAGGCTGTCCCGCCACCTCCAGCATCGTTGCGCAGTCTGGACCAGGGGGATAGCGGGGAGGCGCCCCGGCGAGGGCAGTGCCCAGTACAGAGGGTACTGCCCAGCGCAGCAGCCAAGAGCCCTGGGGAGAGTTCCCTTAAATTAATTACAATTAAATAAAATTAAAATTCAGGTCCTCCACTGCCCTGGCCACTTTTCAAAGGCTGGACAGACATGTGGGCGAGTGGCTTCCACGTCAGCCGGCATGGAAAGCCCTCCTGGACTGCGCTGGGAAGCAGCCTAGGTCTCTGCACGGCCCCTGGGGACAGAGCTGCCCGGGGATCTAGGCCCTGCTGGCAGCATAAGGGTCTCCAGAGAAGTGCCTTCAGCGTCCTGTGCAGAATACCCTGTGCTTGGGGGCCTCCTTGTAACGCTCTGTTCTCACAGGGTGGATACGCTTGGGGGAGTGTATACATGTAATGGATGTATTTTTGAGTGGATACATATGTACACATATATAAATTATGCCTGAGATACATGCGGCTACTGACGTGGTTGATAAAATGTCATTTAAAAGCCCAATGGAGGGCTTCCCTGGTGGGTTGGTGGTGAAGAATCCGCTTGCTAGTGCAGAGGACATGGGTTCGATCCCTGGTCCAGGAAGATCCCACATGCCTCGGAACAACTAAGCCCGTGACCCGCATCTACTGAGCGGAGCTCTAGAACCCTGGAGCCATGACCACCGAAGCCCATGTGCCCTGGAGCCTGAACTCTGCGCCAGGAGAAGCCCTCACAATGAGAAGCCCGCGGACGGCAACTAGAGAAAAGCTCACACGGCAGCGAAGGCCCAGGACAACCAGACATAAATAAACATAAAATTGGTTTTAAAAAAGCCCACGGAGCTGAAAGGTGTTTTTCTGTCTACGTTTTCTCAGAAAGCACCACCACCGTAACAACCCTTAGGCTGCAGATCTAATCTTCGGATGTTAAAAAGAGATCTTTTTGCCTGAAAAGGCCGGGAATCACTGACCCAGATGAAAGGGATGGGTCGGGCTGGAAAGGAGGAAGAGGGGTGTGAGTTCCTTTGAGCCGGCGTGAAGAGCTATGTGGGCACAACAGGCAGGCCCAGACTGCCTCTCAGGGCAGAGGTTCCGGGCACAGCAGGCACGCAGGGTGTCGGGCCTGGGCATGCAGTCGCCATCCCAGAACGGATGAAGAGAGCACCATCAATGGGGAAACCGAGGCACAGACCCGAAGACCACCGGCTCCCATACTGGGCAGTGGCGGGGCCCTGCCTGCGGCCTCCCCAGAGCCCGCCTTGGGGGGAGAGGACAGCGCCGTCCCCCCAAGGGGAGACCTCCCGTTGCCGGGTCTCCCCGTCCGCCCTGGCCCCCGTTCAGCCTGTCAGATTACAGGCAGCTGTGCTCCGAGTTCTCTCAGATGTGCAGACACACCCCCTGGGAATTCACAGTGGCAGCCAAGAAATTAATTTGCAGAGGTCACCCAGCACCCTCTGCTGAGGGCTGAAAGCTCCCGGGTCTGCCCCGGCCTCAGTGACGGGGACCCATGGAGCAGCACGCTCCCCCCCGCAGGCCTGGGACCCCAGGAGCAGGGTCTCTGGGTCACAGCACCTGGCTTGTGACGGATAGCCTCAGAAGACCCCTCCTTGACCCCCATCTAGGGCTCCCCCCGACATGCCTGGAGCAGACAGCAGCCTGGGAAGGCGTCTCGGAGAGACGGGAGTGGTGCCCTGATGAGTGTGGTGGACACCAGTCAGGTCAGGGTTCCGGGGAGTCCCTGAACTTCTCAGAGTAATTGTGACCTTAGAAGACAGACAACCCAGCAGGGGGGTAGGGGTGATGGAGGGGGCAGGGAAGGGGCTTGCCAAGAGGTAGACCAGCCCATGGGGAAAGTGCCAGCCCCAGGGCAGGAGGGGACTTTGCAGGAAGCCCCACTGTGCTGAGGGAAAGGGACAGCTGGCCGCAGGGACAGCTAAGGAGCCACCGGCTTACTGAAGCCGAGGACACCCCAGGGGTCACGGCGGAGCGGCTCCAGGTGGCTGGCTCTCACAGGTGGGCTGGTCTCCATCACACCTGTGCTCAGAGGCCGGTGTTGGCCCTGGTGGCCGGGGGTCCAGACGGCAAAGGGGCTGTGCTCCCCTGAAAGGAGAAGGGGGCCCCAAGGGACCCACAACAAGGCAAGTGACCCCCTGGGTCGCAGCTAAAGAAGGAGCTGGTGGCTGAAGCAAGGAATACGGGAGACCCTGAAAGTTACTGTCGGGCCAGCAGAGTTGCGTGAACGGAGCCCAGGGCATAGCTCAGTCTGTGTCGTAGCAGGAGGCATCATGCTTTGCAGTGTAAAGAGGGGGTCCTGACCTCGAGTGGGGGTCACAATGGACATGGTGTGGGGGCTGGCCAGGTGGAGACCAGAAACCCTGCAGGAGTTATCTGGACACTGTGCTAAGTGGCTTCAATCATGTCTGACTCTTTGTGACCCCGTGGACTATAGTCCGCCAGGCTCCTCTGTCCCTGGATTCTTCAGGCAAGAATACTGGAGTGGGTTGCCATGCCCTCCTCCAGGGGATCTTCCCGACCCGGGGATCAAACCCATGTCTCTTACGTCTCCTGCATCGGCAGGCGGGTTCTTTTACCACTTGAGCCAGCTGGGAAGCTCCTATCTGGACATGAGCATGTCCCAAGAGGAACAGCTGACAAGCTCTAATTCAGCACTAACCTGGCTGGTCTGAGCCAGGTCTGCGGTGGAGGGGGGGATGGGGACAAAACGGCTTGGAAGAACCGGGACAGTGGCCTGCCTGCAGCCTCACCTCAGATCCTCAGATGGGCCCCTCCTGCATCCGCTGCCCACACACTTCCTTCCACCCAGGACCCTGGGTTTCCGTGGGTGCCTCCTGGAAGGGGCTGGCCCACCCCCAGCTCCAGGGTGATTGAGCAAGTCAGTCACCTGGAGCCCACCCCCAGCTCCAGGGAGGGCTCTGACGGAGCAGGTCAGTCACAGGGTGATTGAGCATGTCAGTCACCTGGAGCCCACCCCCAGCTCCAGGGAGGGCTCTGACGGAGCAGGTCAGTCACAGGGTGATTGAGCAGGTCAGTCACCTGGAGCCCACCCCCAGCTCCAGGGAGGGCTCTGACGGAGCAGGTCAGTCACCACGTCACCTGGTCACTGGCTCAGGAAAAGCACAGACCCTGATGTGAGCCAGTGGGGCATCAGGACATGCTCACTGGGAGCCTCTGGGAAGGACCTTCCCTCTCTCTAAGTGTGGGACCCAGGGGCGGGAGTCCTCTGGGTGTGAGCCAGGAAGCTTGAGACCCCCATTTTGGCCAGAAGTCAAATCGTATCCATGCAGAAAGGAAGCATTAGGATGAAGCCAACAACCTGGAAGTCAAAGGGCGAGACAAAGAAAGCCAGCCCTGGTGACATTGGTGAGTCTTGCTCAAGTCTTACCTGAAGCCATCTTACTGTTGGACTTTGGGGCTTGTTTAAGCCAATTTTTTTTTTCCTGTTTTTGTGACTGAAAGCATCATGACACAGCTATAAATCCATTTTACATTAAACAATGCTGACAGGCTGTTCAAAAAATTAAGACCATGGCATCCTTTTTAATCACTTCATGGCAAATAGGTGGGGAAACAGTGACACTTTCTTTCTTGGGCTCCAAAATCACTGCAGATGGTGACTGCAGCCATGGAGTTAAAAGACGCTTGCTCTTTGGAAGAAAAGCTATGACCAACCTAGACAGCATATTAAAAAGCAGAGACATTACTTTGCCGACAAAGGTTTGGTTTTTCCAGTAATCATGTACAGATGTGAGAGTTGGACCATCAAGGAAACTGAGTGCTGAAGAATTGATGCTTTTGAACTGTGGTGTCGGAGAAGACTCTTGAGAGTCCCTTGGACAGCAAGGAGATCCAACCAGTTAATCCTAAATGGAATCAACCTTGAATATTCATTGGAAGGACTGATGCTAAAGCTGAAGCTCCAATACTTTGGCCACCTGATGCAAATAGCTGACTCATTAGAAAAGACCCTGATGCTGGGAAAGATTGAAGGCGGGAGAAGGGGGAAGACAGAGGATGAGATGGTTGGATGACATCACCAACTTGATGGACACGAGTTTGAGCAAGTTCCGGGAGTTGGTGATGGACAGGGAAGCCTGGCATGCTGCAGTCCATAGGGTTGCAAAGTTGGATACAACTGAGTGACCGAACTGAACTGACAGGCTAGGTGAATGAGGGTCTCATGTTTATAACGATATCTGAGATGCTGTTGTGATCAGTGCATTTAAAAACCTTACTTTATTCATCATCTTATTTTCCCCTTGTGGGCTATCTCAGTGAACAAACAGTAAAGGTCAGTGACCATCACGCTATGGCCCTCACATCTGGATGTTTAAAAGGCCTCCTGTTGGTCTTGAGAGTAGCTAGACCAACAAGGACACTCAGAATTTTCATAGAAGAGGGAAAAAAAAGTGATAGTCTTTGGAATCGTATCCTGATTTGGTTCCTTCTCTTTCCCAGAATTGAGGCCCAGAGCTGGGAGCAGAACTGCTTATCTTACTGCAGAGTCTGGATTCTCTTCCCAGGCCCATGGCAGGGGCACCAGACTGGTCAGAGGGTCCCAGGTGTCCCCATGACCCCGTTCTGCCTAGGAAGCCTGGTTCCTGTCCGCAGGCCTGACACCCCCAGCCCCAGCCATGCCTCTGATGACAATCCGGCCCTGATTTGAGTCCTGGAAGCAGGGAGCTCCCCACATCCTGCTGACAGCGAGGCTCTAACCTCTAATGCTCTGAGCAGATGCCCAGTCAGTCCTCAAAAGCCAGCAGGAAAAGACTCTGACCTCCAATTCACTCCATCACGGCTTGATTTCAGGCCTGCAAGCAATTAGCAGTTGGCATCAAACCCAGTAACAGATAGAGGCTGCCCCCCACATAGACACGACTCACATAACACACACACAATCAGGTATACGTGTGAGTGTGCACAAGTGGGTGTGCACCCACAAGCACCTGCAGCTACACGTGGGCGGGCACACACAGGTTCACATGTGCACACACAAAGTGTCACATCCGTTGCATGGGCTGCATGCAGGTGTGCACACACACGGGGCTCCCTTGTAGGCTGCACACTCACACACACATGTGTGCATCTCAGTCACAAGCATGCGCAGGCACCATACCAATGTGGGTGTGCAGACTCGCACGTGCACACCTGGGTCAGCCCCTCCACATACCTGGGATACAGGACGCTTCTCCGCTCACCCCTCAAGATGCCTGCGGCCACCCCCGCCCACCGCTCAGCTCACATGCCAGACAGAAGGCTATCAGGCCCCCAGTGAAAACGCTGGTGTTTCCTCTGTCTCTAGGGTATTTTTAAGTTTTCCGAGAGACTGTATTCTTGTATTGGAGAGAGGCTTGAATTAGGAAGCGGAAAACCCAATCATCCTTGAAGGCTGTCACAGGTGGGGCTCCCCAGGCAGCGCCACTGAGCCAGGTGAGAGTCTTCCAGCTCCGGGGTTTAAATGGCACGAGGCTGGGGAGCGGCTGGGCTGTGGGGCAGCTGCCACAGTGAGCCAGACGACCCCGGGGAGCTCTGGAGCCCGGCTGGCCCTTTGGAAGGGCCCACATTGAGGAGAGGGTGTGCGGATGCTCCAAAGCAGCTACGACCTGGGGGAACCGTTGGCTCCCACCTTAGGAAGCAGCACCCGCAGAGTGCAGCTGAGGCTGAGACAGATAACAAGGGTCACAGCAAAGTGTCACCACCAAAACACAAGGGGCTTTCACAGAGTGGGTTCCCCTGCTGGGGGCTCACCCTTAGGACATGGGAGTCGCTGCTGTGACTGTGGGAGTCGCGTCTTGACAGGTGTTCTCAGAGACCACATCGGCTTTAGCCAGCCCACAGAGAACATGCTAAACAGAACGGATGGACTTTGTAGTGGGTGAGGGGTGGTGAGATGCCTGGTGACTCTGAGTGGCAGAATGTAAACGTTCAGTTCAGTTCAGTAGCTCAGTCATGTCCAACTCTTTGCGACCCCATGGACTGCAGCACGCCAGGCCTCCCTGTCCATCACCAACTCCCAGAGTTTACTCAAACTCATGTCCTTCGAGTCGGTGATGCCATCCAGCCATCTCATCCTTTGTCGTCTCCTTCTCCTCCTGCCCTCAATCTTTGCCAGCATCAGGGTCTTTTCAAATGAGTCAGATCTTTGCATCAGGTGGTCAAAGGATTGGAGCTTCACATTCAGCATCAGTCCTTCCAATGATGTTAGGAAGACTGACGCTGGAAGGACTGATGGTCTAACCAAGGGCCAAGAATTTAAGTACAGCTCAGGCACACGCCTTGCATGGAATATGAAATAAACACCGGAACAGGGAGATCAGTGAAAACCCTCCAGAAATGGTCCCCAAATCTCAGATGTGGGCAAGGAAGGGACTTGAAAGGGGCTGTTTTCATGGGCTATTTTCTGTGCAGTTCTCACAGCACCCCAGAACTCTGCAGGACTCAGCGGCTCACAGGAGAAAGCGTGTATCCTTCTGCTCCTCTACCTGTGACTCAGCAGCAGTTCAGCTGCCCAGGGATGGGCTCAGCTGGGCGGCTGTGTGTGGGTGGGTGGGTCCAGGTCCGCGTCACACGGGTTCATCTGGAGTCCAGGCCCCCTGAGATTCCAGGAGCTGAAGTAAGCCAGCACTCTGCAAACAGTTCACATCCAAAGCTCAACATCGAAGCAGTGGGCATGCGCTCAATGCAAAGAGGAAGGGGAGGAGAGGTGAGTATTTACTGAGAAGCAGTCCTAACTGCCTACAGACCTAGCCAGTGCTTCCTGTTGCTACCGTTTTGTCTCTGAGTCTTGCCTTGTTTGTGCTGAGATAAACTTAAGGTGCTGGCACTCCTGTCTTGACCTGCAGGATGATGTTTCCTTTACCTCTTCTTTTTCTACCCGGGTGCCACTGCTGTTTGCGAAGATCAAAGAAAATTTCCCCCACTGAGTAGAAGCCTTGATGAGTGGGTGGCACCTTTTTGCAATTTAGAAAAAGGCACCCCTTTCTTGAGGTGGATGCAGCTCTATGCTAGGACAGAGAGCTTGGCAAACAGAATACAGGTTGAGTTTTAACCCCACCGCCTCAGAGTCTGTCCTTGTGCAGTGAGCAACCTACTCAACTGTACATGGCACCCTGTGTCTGTACCACTCTTCTAGCTCTGCGCTAGCAAATAACACAAAATTACACATGTAGGTCAATGGATGCCCTCTGAAAAACAAGGAGGAAATGACTCCCATTGCTTTCCATATTCAGTAGGGTGTACACACTTTATATTTCGGAGTGGGGGCTCATACAAGTTCACTCAAACTTTCTCTTCCTGAGATAGTAGAGATGAGAATGCAAATTTACTTGAGTTGGACAGTGTGACCCAGAGTGATCACAAAAGAGGGTTGGGAATAGCAATACTGACATTAGCCTTGAATATTCACTACACGAAGATTGTAAGAATAGTGCCGATATCAATACATCTGAACGGTGTTACATGAGAACGTCCTACGGCGAGTGTGGCGTGGCTCAGCAGCTTTGAACCTAGTAGTAGATAAGCCTCTGCACCAGAGACGTTACATCACAGTATCTTTAGCCTCATTCTTAGCTTTGCCTTCTCAGCTCTCCAAGTAGATGTCCATGTGGGCCCTCCTGCCCTTTCAGATCCTCCAAGGGATTTTCCTAACCCAGGGGTTGGACCCAGGTCTCCTGCATTGCAGGCGGATTCTTTACGGCTTGAGCCACCAGGGAAGCCCAAACTGTAGCTATTAAACAGTTAAAATGATGGACACGCATCCTTTAGCATCCCAGGGGCTGGCAAGGTTTGCACTTGAAAGGAGCGGGAAAGGGTGAGGACCCAGAGGTGAAGGGTCACAGGCAGCGGGGCCGCCCCTGTTCTCAGCACTGGCCAGCCCCAGGGTCGGGAAGGATGGGCTGCCGTCGCTGATCAGACACACAGGGTTTCCGTTCGGCCGCTGGCCTGTGCTGCTCTGACAAATTAGCTGCATGCCTCACTGTCCTGTTGGCCTAACTCTCTGGGTCCAAGGTGAGTAGGTGAGCTGTGATCCATGGTCATTCAGGGGTCCAGGTGGATGTGGGCTCGCTGCCCTGTGAGCTCACTGTCTATCCTGAGGTATCGAGAGCTGCAGAGATGGGAAAGGAAGGATAGGGGGGTCACAAGCCTTGGACCTGAAGTCCAAGTGGGTCACTTTGCCCCAGGACCATTGGCCAGAGCTGCTCCACTGTCCCTGACCTGCCCACCAAGAGGCTGGGAGATGCGTGGGTGTGCACAGAGTGTTTGGGGAGCCGTCGCCCCATAGCCCCACCCCGACAATCATCCTGTGCCCTGGTGCCAGGCATCCACCGCCAAGGCTCCCTCCTTGGGAGCAGCCAGCCGTGCCTCTGCCTGCCCGGGACCCGCTTGAAAAATGCGATCACTGCTGGACCCAAAGCCTCAGCTCTGCTGTTGCCAAAGTGGCGGCTTTGGGAGGGTGACCTATGCCCTCCGGGCCTCACGGATGCTTTCCCAGGAACAGGACTGTGCTCCCGGGGCTGTGGGACAGGACCGCAGAGAGCTCCCAGGAGTGTTCGTGCTGAGATAGATGGGTGGTCAGGCTCAGGGCTTGGCAGGTCCCGGGGAGGCCAGAGGGTGGACCCGGGTGAGCCGTGCCCAGGGAGGGCGCTCTGCCTGCCTTCATGGCTTCACGTTGCACGGCCAGTCCTCCAAGAAAGTGCAGGATGAGGGGCCTCCATCTAAAGCTTCCCTCAAGGGTTCCCATCAAACAGGTGTCTATTCTCCGCTGGAAGCAGAATCTAGAGCACAGGGTGCTGGGCTTGTCACATGACGGCAATGTGCCCCCTCCTTTCCTGTCCCAGCGCTGGCGTTCTGCAGCCTCACCAACAGTGCCCGTGCTTCCGGTTTGAGAAGCTCAGTCCTGACCCCGTGGACCCACTGCAGTGAACTAGACTCACTCCCCAGGAGTCGGCAAGATGGTAGAAACATCAGCCGTGATAACAGCTCCATGTTAACCGGGGTCCTGGGCACCCAGCGAGACTCAGTGCCCGTGGATGCCCAGCGAGACTCAGTGCCCGTGGATGCCCAGCGAGACTCAGTGCCCGTGGATGCCCAGCAGGACCCAACACCTCAGGGCCCCCTGCAGGACCCCCTCGACATCTCCATCAGGACCCTGCATGTCATGCCCTCGCTCCAGGCAGCATCCTGAAGGCCTCCCAGGGCGGCTCAGGGGGAGCCTCCCGAAAGCCCGCAGGCAGCTTCTCTGCTTCCTTCCCTCCAGGTTTCAGAGGAGGAGACGGAGGCTGAGAGGGGAAAGGAACACTCTCAGCAGGATAACTGCATGCTACGCCCTGGAGAAGGGGATGGAAACTCACTCCTGTGTTCCTGCCTGGAGAATCCCCTGGGCAGAGGAGCCCACAGTCTATGGGGTCGCAGAGAGTCAGACGTGACTGGGTGACTCAACAGCAGCGCAGTGCAGCTCCCACAGGGGACTGAGAACCTCTGCATGGATGGTTCTACAGGAGGGACAGCGTCTCGCTGGGTCACACAGATTCTAAAGTCGGGGGGCTATGTCACGGATGCCACGGGCCAGCAGAGGAAGCTGAGGACCAGTGACTGGAGGACGAGGACTCACCCAGACCCACCTCGCGCTCGCCGCCAGGGAGAGCTCCACGACTCAGTCTCCTGGCCTTTCCATGGTGGGAAAAGCGGAGTCCACTGCAGGGCTTTACTGGGAGATGGTTTAAGAGAATCCACGTTACTTGAGGAGTACTGGCTGGACTGGGCTGAAGAGTGTCCCCCAGAGTCACGTCCATTCATGAACCTGTGAACATGACCTTATTTGAAAGTAGCACGGTTGCAGATGGACATGAAGGTGAAGTCATGCTGAATTCGGGTGGGCCCTCAATCTGATGTCCCTGGTGTCTTTGTAAAAGGGGGATCTGGACTCAGACTGGCACGTGGGGAGAAAGCCGCGTGAGCAGAGGGGCTGGGGCGATGCGCCCACAAGCCAAGGACACCAGGGGCTGATGTACCGAGGCTGGCAGAGGTGAGGGACACACCGTCCTGGAGCCCCAGGAGGGAGCAGCCCTGCTGGCACCTGCCACCGACTCCTGACTTCCATTCTCCAGGACTGAGACAAAAAACCCCAGTTTGCGATGCTTGGTTGGGGCAGCCGCAGGAAGCCAGGCCCTGACAGGGACTTCAGTAAGCACAAGGGCTTCCCTGGTGGCTCAGATGGTAAAGAACCCGCCTGCAATGCGGGATATCCGGGTTGAATCCCTGGGTTGGGAAGATCCCCTGGAGGAGGGCCCAGCAACCCACTCCAGTATTCTTGCCTTAAGAATCCCATGGACAGAGGAGCCTGGCAGGTTACAGTCCATGCGGTCGCAAGAGTTGGACATGACTGAGCAACTAACACTTTCTTTCCAGCAACACTAGGTACAGTCATGATTTAAGACAGAAGGACACAATGGGCCAAAAGTCTAGGTCACCTGTCTGCTGGGATAGGAAACCCTGAGGAAGAGCTGGGATGTCTCCTAAGGAAGCCACCGGCCGAAGGACACGCACACAGGACCTGAGAGAGCCGGTGGGGGAGATGCTTGGCAGGGTCTCCCGGGAGCCCTGGCTGCTGGCTGTACATGTGGTGCTGTTCCCACCACATGCCAGCTGTGGGCTTATAGTAGCTGCAGTGCAGGCCACTAGCCTCCTAACCTGAAGGGGCCTTGAGAGAATCACTGCGGAAAGGGACATTCCTTAGTCCTGGAAACCAGGGGGCAGTTTGGGGGGTGGAGGCTGCCCATCCCCTAGTTGGCGGCCAGCCATCTCCGCTGGGGTCCGGAGGGCCGAGGAGGGTCTTCCGAATACAGGGCTGCAAGGCCAGCTCTGAGGCAGAGGGGATTCTAACACACACTGGAGCAGAAAGACTGAGAGAGCCTTGCAGATGGCTGCCACAGGCAATACCTGGCAGGCAGACTCCTTGGGGGAGTTCAACCTTCTGCGACCTCGTGGTGGGCTCGCTGGCGAGCGCTCAAGCTCTGTCTGTCTCATGCACGAAGTCAGAGGCACAGATACGCCTGCGATAATCTCCAAGTTTTGCCAGGACAGTTTTATTTGACTCGGCCCTACAGGCTGACACCCCTCCTTCTCACCCCACCGCACATCTTACACACGCACGCCTGCACAGCTCAGATGTGGAGCAGAAACTGGAACTTAGGCAGTCAGGAACCTGCAGCCTTGCTGCTAACCAGGGCAGTAGCGAATGTACAGTCGGAGCTCGGCAAATAATTAATAGTAATGAAAACTGACGTTGTAAAAATTAAAGGGAGAGGGCTGATGGAAAGGAATTGGTTTGGTTGTCAGACCCCAGGCCTAAAGGGAAGCACATTGCTTTGGAGAATCTTTTAATTAATTCCAGAGTCTCCCTGTTCCTTCTCCGTCAAATGAGCTGAGTTCCTTTCCTGGGCAGGAGGCTCTGGTGTGGACGCAGGGAGGGATGGGGGAGAGCCGAATGGTTATCAGGGATCATCCCACCTCCATCCGGGAGCCTCCGGAATTTCCCCGCCCTCCCGGCAAAGAAAGCTCAAGGTGGGGGTGACCACGCAGTCTCGCCCGAAGAGGGGTTCGTTTTGTAAATGTACTTTTTACTACCTATGAATAAACCAGGAGGTCTACCTCATTCATAGCTAAAATAAAAATGGATCTCTACAGTCTGACCAAGTTCAGCCACTGAGCTGCAGCATTAACTTGTATTCTAACAAGATTAAAATATATTTGTCCTGGGGATTAGCATACTTAAGTCCCCTTTCCCTTTGGAGCGGTGGCAGGGTACTTTGATCTGCCTTGCGTGGCGAGAGCGCGGCTTGGGCCCAGCTATCCGACTGCCAAGTGTGAAATCGGCCTGATGTCATCCTCAGTCTTCATCTTTTACATCTTGCACCAGTTTAATTATATTTCCGCCACAAAGCTCCGGCGCCTCATTGCATATTCAAGTTTGACTAGGAAGCATTTTTTTTTTTTTTTAAAGGTGCAAATGAAACGCCCCTGTAGGGGGAAGGGAGGGAGCCGCACCTCGCGGTGCGGAGGCAGCCACCCGGCCCGGCCTGGGCTTGTCCCGGCGCCCTCACCTGTGTGGAAATGTGCATCCACCCAGCCAGCTCTGAGCTGGGCTGGGCGCCTCGCGGGGTTCCAGGCACAAGAGCCGTTGTTACCCCCACGCGTGGCGTCCGGGGCTGTGGGCTTGTGGCTCTGTGGGTCTGTATTACATTCATTCTCCCCTGGGGCTCGAAATCCACCGGGGCGCTCCCTTTGCTGCGTAAAAGCCGCCTTCTTCTCGGCGAGCTGACATGTCACCCAGGAATCGCCCACTTTGAGGCCCTGTGCAACCACCAAAAAGAAAAAAAAATTCGAGGGCACTCTCAGTGCCCCAAAGGGCCGTGTCTGGCTGACCTCTGACCACCTCGAAGGAATCAGAGTTGAACTCTGCATGCAGATGCCGAGTTCTGGCCCTCCAGCCCTTGGCGAATTCCCCGGAACTGCCGGGAAGGCCAGCCTGACCGCAGGACAGGCCTTGAGGCCCCAGGGGGGCACCTCCTAATACCTCCCGCCCTGGGCCACAAGGGCCTCCCAGGAGGCTTGTGCGGGGGCGGGCAGGGGGAGGGGACCCTGGCCAGGCTTCGGTCAGGGGCACCCCTGCAGGCACTCGTGTTGGGAGAGGAAGTAAACCCCCTGCAGGCATGGCTGGCTTTTGACCTTCACCCCAGGCTGCCAGGCTCTGTTGACACCCCACTGGACAGTGTCTCTGAGACTCTGCACTCTCCGGGGTCGCCAGTCTTTGGGTGTTTCTTCCCCAAGCCAGCCGGACAGAATAGAAATGCAGATGGGCTTCCTGAGCCTTTGAGAGCAGATTGGCCCTAGGCCACCTCGCCTCCTTGGACAGCCCCCTTTGTCCGAGGTCTCCCAGGGTTCCCCCCCCCGCCCCGGGTGGGGGTGCACGCAGGTGCAAACCCTAGGTAGACTGAGTTGAAACTCACTTTCTCCATGTGCAAAAACCAAGAGGCAGCCCTGATACTTTTTTTTAAAGGTCCAAATTTAGGACCATCTTTATTTTAAATCATCAGTCTTGTTGAAATGGGAGGTTAACAACATATCACTTCTTCAACTGAATGATATAATTATAAAATTATCTCCACATAATTAGCTCAGGATTATGTTTCATTCTGGTTAGCATGTAATCAAAGCCTGTTATGCTTTTAGCTGTAGGAACAGCAATTAATTTCAAAGGGGGTACTTAGACCCTTCACTATTTAGACAAAACAGCTCATTGCACCAGGAGCAGGCGGCTGGCTCTGGGAGGAAGAGTGGTCGTTGGGGTGGCTGTGATGCGCGGGTGGGGTGGGGTGCAGGGGGGACTCCCAGGCCTCCTCCCAGCCCCTGCCGTCTCACTGGGCACCCACCTCCTAGGCACCGCGTCCACCCATGTCTCCTGGTGACTGAGGCTCACTGCTCCGTGTGGTGATTATCAATTGGAATGGAGAAGGGAGTGGTGTGTGAAGTTGCTGAGCCTCCGTAGGAACCCAAGGCACAGTATCTTGCTCATTTTGTGGGGAAAGCCTGGGGGAAAGAGCCTGATACGAATGGGACTGCCTATGCTTTTGAGCCCTGTGATCACAAAGGGCACACCTAGCTGTGTTTGGAAGGAGAAGGGGCTCCTGATTCTAGAAAGTGCTGACGGGACTCCTGCGGCTCTCTGGTAGGAGTGCTCCCATCTCTGTTCCGCTTTTGACAGCCACGTGAATATTTCATCATCTCCCCCTTCCCCTCAGCCGTTATGTAGAGGCCGCCTGGCATGGCAGAAGTGCCGGCGGCGTTACCAAAGTCAGGCCCAGGGAGCTGAGTACAAGTTTCCCCTAAAGGAGGAGAGTGTGACTGCCCACCTAGCAAGCGCTGTTCTGTGCCACAGGCTTCTGTTCTTTTCCTCATAAACACCCCCTTGCAGGGAGCCTGTTAGGTAGCAATTCTTTCTGCCTGAGACATGAATGATTGGGCTTCAGGGCACAGGACTGCCTGTTCACAAAACTCAGCCCTTCCCTTGCCCCAAGTTTCTTTCAGTGAGAAGAAGTGCTGTTGTATAAGTATTTGCATGAAAAAATATGGAACTTCATATGCTGAGCCTGCACATGTCGGGAAACTCAGCCTAATGCTTTCTTAGCGGGCTTCAGTCTTGAGCCAAACAAATTTGCTGTTGCTCAGTAGCTAAGTCGTGTCCGACTCTTTGCCACCCCGTGGACTGTAGCCCACCAGGCTCCTCTGTCCATGGGATTCTCCAGGCAAGAATACTGGAGTGGGCTGCCATTTCCTTCTCCAGGAGATCTTCCTGACCCAGGGATCAAACCTGTGTCTATTGTAACTTCTGCACTGGCAGGCAGATTCTTTACCACTGAGCCACCAGGGAAGCCCTAAGAAACAGGTGTTTGGAAATCAACATGTCAGTCGTTCCTCCTAGAGACTGAAATCTGCCCAATTTAACCCAGAAGTTTTGGCACTGGGGGCGGGGCACAATCTGAGACTTAAAACTGACAGCCTCTGAATTACTTATCCAGGTACCTTTCTCACTCCACAGGAGTAAATTCTGCAAAAGGCTGCTGACCCTGCCGTGTCCCCCCACTTTCTGAACCCAAAGAAACGCAGCTTTCCGGATTCACATTTTGTTGGGGGGAAGTGTGAATCAAAATCCTCGGGAGAAAGTTGTGGCCTAAAGGGGAAACTCGGACGGACCCACCACGGCGGCTCCATGAGGCCGGAGAGCCCGGGCCGGAGTCCTGGCGAAGTTAGAGGGAGCTGCGAGGGGCGGCAGACCCCCGAAACGGGCAGCAACTCCTCGAGGCACGCCTGGCAGCTGGAGCCTGTGATTACCCATCCAGAGAGGAGAGAAAAGCAGGGAGGGGGGAGAAAGGGCAGTTAGCGGAGGGGGTAGGCCGGGGGAGGCGGAGGGCAAAGCCCGGCGCAGAGCCTGACAGTCCTCTCGCAGACAAAGGACTTGGCGGGAGGAGCGAACCCCGAACGCGCCGGCTGAAAGGCTCAGGCCGCGCGCTCGGACCGCGCGGCCAAGTTTCTCAGCGCGACAGATGGGGCCGCGCGCCCGCCCGGCCCAGCCCTCCAGACGGTCCGCGCCCGCGGTGACCCCCACCCGCCCTCTGCCCCACGGAGGACCCCCGGGCGGGGGCTGGGGCGGGCCCCTCCCGGCCGCGCTCCCCACTCGGGCCCCCTCTGCGGACGCGGTCCACTGAGGCCCCGTGCTCTTCTTCCCTCCCCGGGTGTCTCCGGGGAGACTGGGCTGGGGGTGGGGGCTCTCTGGGACGCCTTCCAGCCTGAGGGGGCGAAAAGGCGGCCGAGGAGGCAGGTCTCCGCCACTCTTTGTTCTGGGCAAAGCTCTAGGCTCGGCCCTGGAAGGAGGGGTGGGGAGGGACCGCCAATGGGGCGAGGCTGGGGCTCTGGTCCTAGCGTTCCCTGGGATGCGGGGCGCCTAGGGGGTCTGGGGACTCCCTCCCTCCGCCCAGAGGCGCTGCCGGGGCCTGGCGAGGGCTGGGGCCCAGCTCGGCAGGGCAGCAAGCTGGGCCACACCTGTTCCAGAGACTCTTGGGGCTCCCCACTGCCCCTGGGCTGGCCTAAGATGACGAGGTAGTCAGTCACCCCGATGGCTAAGCAGGAGGCTAACAACAACAATAACAACAATAATAATAACGCGGTCCTCGTCAGCCTCAGCAGCCAGGCCAGGCGTGCAGCGGACCACTCGATTAAATCTCATAATGAGGAGTCACTTTAATGACTATTATTACATTTCAGGCGATTTCAAGAATGGCTTTTTATTTGCTCTGAGCGGAGAGCATAAACAGAATGAACTATCTGAGATTAATAATGAAAGTATGAATGACCTACTCGGGCTTGCGCAGCCCCGCTCCCGTCGTGCGCCCTGGAGCTCAAGGCGCAGGCACCGCGCGCGCGCGCGCGGGTCTCCCCCCAGCAAAGGGCGGCCCACGGGGTCGCGGGACTCAGCGCAAAGCTAGGCCTGCCTTCGGCTGCCCCTCGCCCACCACCCAGCCCACCCCGCCCGCCTGCTCTTGAAGCCAGAGGCCTCGCCCTCGGCCCTGATAGGAGAGAGAAGCGAGCAGAAATGGGGTTCCCACCCCGAGGCCCGGCGCAGGGCTGCAGTGGGTGCCTGGAGGCGGCGCGGGGTGCCGGTTGGGGGTCAGTCTCCCCGGAGGCCTTGGGCGCCAGTCGCTATTAATCTCCCGGGGCATGGCAGCCCGGCCTGGCGAGCGGCAGGTTTTGGCAAAGCCGGGCCCTTCCTGGGGGCTCTTGGGGAGCTTCCCCGGGCCGGCAGAGACCGGAGAGGTCGGATATTAAACCAGCGGGAGACAGAATGACTTTTAGCCGAGACGGAGCGAGCAAACACGGCCTCGCATCCGGCCCCGCGCGGCCGGCAGGCGTATTTGCATATATAGTGTGTGATGTTTGCCGTATGCGTCACATGCCAGGGCACACTTGTGCCAAGCGGTCCAGAAACCCCAGCAATTTGCCCTTTTCAACAAAGGGAAAACAGGAACGATGAACCTTCTCGGAGATCAGACTGGTGGCGCACACTTTTGCCCCCTAAAGAAAGCCCTTGGCAGTCCACTTCCTGCGACCTTCGCTGGGCGGGTGTTGACCCTCAGATTCTGACTCCATCCTGAGGGTGGAGGCTCACTTATTCGACCCCACTGGGCAGCTGGAGGAAGGGCTGTCTAAACACCAAGGAATCCTGCTGGGTGTTTGGTCCTGCACCTTTGGGGGAGCATGTTCCACTGGCCTGGGGGGCTGTGACCGTCCATGCTCAGCTCTCAGGCCTCAGCCTAGTCTCTGCGCAGCTAAGGAGGCCTGGGGACACAGCCAACCGGAGGGTGGGGGCCATGCAGCTGCAAGCCGCAAGGACTTCCTTCCTAAAGGAACCCTGCCTGCTGCGGGGGTGACAGTCTGGTGGGGTCCAGGTGGGGCGTCACCGGTACTGCAGTCTGGATCCAGATCCGAGCTGGGCAGAGCTGTGGGGACCCAGGGGGAACTCAGTGGTGGCTGGACTTCACAAAGGGGCATCGCCTGCCCTGCAGCCTGACTCTGGTCTCCACTGTCTGTACTCAGTCGCTTTGTTGTGTCCAACTCTCTGCGACCCCACGGACTGTAGCCCGCCAGGCTCCTCTGTCCATGGGATTCTCCAGGCAAGAATACTGGAGTGGGTAGCCATTCCCTTCTCCACGGGATCTTCCCCACCCAGGGATGGAACCTGTGTCTCTTGTCTTGCATTGGCAGGCAGATTGTTTACCACTGTGCAACCAGGGAAGTCCAGCTCCTAGTGAAAGTGGCTGGTGTGCTGAAGTGGCTCTCCATGAGTTATGAGAGAATTTAAAAACATGTAATAAACATAGGAGCAAAACCAGAATCTCAGCGTTTGGAAGGTCTGAGAGTTCATTTAGTCCAATTTCTTACTGGAAGAGGGGGAAAAAAGCAAAAGCAAAACTTATGCCACTGTAGGCCTAGTGTCTGCTTGCACACCTCTGAGGATGGGGAGCTCATTACCTTACAAAACCATACATTGCCCCTTAACAGCCCTATGATTTGCCAGTGGGACGAAAGACAAAAACTAAAAATGATTGCTGCATGTGGCTATGTGACCTTTTTATTAAAAGGAAGGAGAGGCCAATCAGGTAACAGAAGTTGGGCTAGTGTGGTTTTGTCTTTAGGAACCCCCAGCTCTGCACAGGGGCACAGTGGTGGCTAAGGAAGACGTGGTCCTGCCCCATTAATGCTCCTGGGACCAGGCAGTGGGACCAGGCTCCAGAGCCTCTGCAGCAAGACCCCAGAACGTGTCTTTGCAGAACCCGGGAGCAGCTCAGCTCCTGCCTGGAGGCCCAGCGTCCTTCCCCTTGGGAATCCTGTGTGGAACGGAAATGCCTAAAAGGTCGGTCGCCTTGGGAACAGACGACCCTCTCTAGTCTCTGAGCTCCTTTTACTGGGAGAAGAAAACTGTAGCCAAGAGAGTTTGGAAATAGAGCAGTGGGGTTCACAGGGCCACGTCGGCTGTCCTCTGAGGCCAGGTGAGTTGCAGGTCCCAAGGTCAAAACTCCCATCCACTTCCGGTCCTTTCCCTGCATCTGCCTTGGGATGCCGTCAGTCCGTCAGTCCGTGCTCTGGGGAAAAAGACAACAACCCAACATACAGGAGGAGAGCCTCTTTGCCACAGGTCAAGTGAGAGCTCCTCTCCCCAGGGGCTGAGTGCCTCTGTCCGGGAGCAGCCAGGGCCAGAGACCTGTTGTGTTCTGCAGGATTTTAAATATTTATTCAAAGAAAAAGCACCGGACTTTGGAACACTTCCTTCTGGTAAAGAAACGTGTACTTAAATTCCTTTGGTTGTTCTGTACTCATACAGGAGACATCCAAAGTGTCTTCATTA
This sequence comes from Bos mutus, assembly GCF_027580195.1. Classification (NCBI taxonomy): domain Eukaryota; kingdom Metazoa; phylum Chordata; class Mammalia; order Artiodactyla; family Bovidae; genus Bos; species Bos mutus. Next base: position 4,081,194 of record NC_091620.1, on the reverse strand, counting down.
TTAAAAAAAAAATTATGCCTCTGGCTACAAAGGTAGGCGTGTGCACACCCGCCGTGGAGGGAGAGATCTGAGCATCTGAGCACCACGGCAGGTCAGCTGGGCTCAGAAACACACTTAAAAAAAAAAACCTACTCATTCCATCTTGGACAACTGATATTTTACAATAAAGTGTTTTTTTTTATTTAATGTAACTTTCAAGAATTTCAACACACAAAAATGCAGGGGAAATGTTCACAATTTTGATAACCACAGTCGTAAATAGAAACATTCATTTCTTATAAGATTATAAATATTTGCTACTGGGACTGTAAAATGCACATGTGTAATAAACTAAAAAATAAAAATAAAAAAATAAAAACCCCAAAACTTTGCTTCCTGCTAAAAAGGCATATCATTTCATTGAGTTTCCTAAGCAGCAGATGGTTATTCACAGAATTTTAAATTACAACTTTTGCTTTTATAGTTTTTTTTTTTCTTAAAAAAAAAAAAAACAGGTTTACGCTAGTATGTACAAACTGAAACTATTATCGCAGTGAAATAAAGAGGTTTAAGGCAAAGAGAGAAGTTCACCCTCAGTCCTCAGGGCAGGGCCCGAGGGACCCCCCCTAGGCTGTCCCGGCACAGACGGACATTTGGACACAATTCTTTTTCCATACAATAAACAGAAGACAGTGTGGGGCTACAGATAAAGATATAGATAATGTGTTCGTTTATATATATGTACTTGGTGGGGATATATTGAATATATTTCATTTACACTGTACCACACTTCAAAAAATAAAATGTATATTTAAAAAAAAAAAAAAGAAAAAAGACAAAAAGAGATAAGAAATGATTATTTACACATTTTCTTCTTTCCTCTAGATCCTGGAGAATTCTGAGTTCCTTTAAAAGTCAAGGTAGCCACATGTTCTAGAACTGTGGACTCTTACACGTCTGTGTGTATATAAGCACACACACAGATATATGTACACATGCACACACATATTTACCATGAAAGAATGCTCTCTATAGCAGAAGCGGCCACTTTAAAAACAGAAAAAAAGAAAAGAAAGTGAAGAAAAAGGAAAGAGGGAAACCGCCAGCTCCTTCTCCAGGACTCCACAGCCCCGGAGGCAAGCCCAGCAGACCTTGGCTGCGTTTCTGGGGCCCCCTGGGCATTGCCTGGGCAGCTGATGGAGCCGCAGGAGAGCTTCTGGGCCCAGGTCTGGAGGGACAGGGCGGCCCCGAAGCCTGTGGGCCTCCAGCCACAGGCGCCCTGAGCCTCGGAGGAGCGGAGCCAGAGGTGGGACAGTCTGGCGCTGGAGGCAGGCGGCTGGACAGGGGACAACGACGCAGATGCAGACGGAAGGATGCAGGGAGGCACGGGCCAGGCCTCAGCGAGGAGGAGACAGGGAGGGAAGGCAGGAAGAGGGGAGGAGGGGAGCTGGCGCGCCCGGCCCAGGCAGCCCCGGGGAGCAGGGCACCGGACCAAGGCCCAGCCGCCCCTTCCCTGCGGTGGCAGTGGCGGGCCTGGGCATGCGGACCCTCCTGCCGGCCTCATCAAGCCCACACAAACAAAGTGGAAGAACTCAGGACCAAGTAGGAGCTATTTATTCGGTTCACAGTCGTGTGAAATGCAGCAATAAAAATCTTTGGACTTCAGCAAGTTGTTTTAATTTTTTCTTCTTTTGAAATTAAAAAAAAAAGTGTCCGATGTCCCATAATGGAACTTAGGGGATTAAAAAAGATGAAACCCTAAGTAGCCCCCTTTGCAAAAAACAAAAACAAAACCCAACATAAAGTTAGCATAATCTCATAAACATAAAAAAACTCAAAAAATATTTTATAGTCAGATATTTTGGATTTTACACCTCCTGTAAATTATATATACATAGAATATTGCAGAACCATAGCTAATACACGATATCTTCACTATTAATGCTGGTATAATCTTTATACACTGGCCCTTGATTTCTGATTTTAAATTATTGCATCATGTAGCCAGGGTGGGCTGGGACGGGGCACCCGCCCGCCTGCCCTACTCGCTGTCCGACTTGCCCTCCTTGGCTGTGGTGGAGTGGTTGTACAGGCCCTGCGCCATGAGGTGCACGGCCAGCGTGTTCTTGCTGCCCGTGGCCTTCTTGATCTTGGCGCGCTTGTTCTGGAACCAGATCTTGATCTGCGACTCGTTGAGGCTGAGCTCCTGCGCCAGGCTCTGGCGCCGCTGCTCCGTCAGGTACCTGTTGGTCTGGAACTCGGCCTTGAGCCGCTGCAGCTGCTCTGCCGTGAAGGCCGTGCGGGGCCGCTTGTCTTCTTTGTTGGGGTTCTTCTTCTTTGGTTTGCGAGATCTGGGACCTGGGGGGGGCACAGTGGACACAGAGAGCGCGGGTTAGGAGGGCTCCGGCGGCCTGCACGCTGGAGGTGGGGGGGCTGCCACCCCGCACAGGAGGCTGCCCCAGCCAGTGGCGGCTGGAGGAAAGCAGGGCTGGGTTTGGGGTGGGCCAGGGCGGAGCTCTTGTGGAGGGGGCGGGGAGGGGGGCCAGGAAGTCTGCAGGAGCGGTGGGCTTGGGGGTTGGGGGTAAAGGGCAGGCTTAACGGAAAAGTCAGGACAGCAAAAACCCCAAAACTCTGTGGCCAGGCCTTTTCAAGTCTTTCCTGAGGTTCTGTCCACGAATGGGGACAGGATGGGGTGGCTGCAGGGAGAGAGATGAGCGGGACAGACTGGAGGAGGGGTTGGGGCAGTCAGAGTAGCAGGAAGAGCCCCGCGGGTGCAGGGGGGTCTCCCCACTGGTCCAGGGCCCGGGAGCCAGCCTCAGGTGGGTGCTGAGAACAGGAGGGGTCTGCCTCCCCCAGCCGGCCCTGTGGGCCCACGTCTATCCTTTCCTTTAAGGGGAAGGAGCAGGAGCTTCCCACCCTTCACCCCACCAGGTCTCCCCTCAGCCCCCTGTCCAGGAGAGGGGACACGCTGCTGCCAGCCCAGGAGCTGAGGAGGCCACGGGGGACCCTGCTGACCTTGGGCAGAAGGTTCACACTTCTCACCGACCCACAGGACGTGAGGTTGGTGCTGGACGGTGGCGCTGGGGATCCTAGGGCCCCGGCAACGGAAAGGGCCTGAGAAAGGCAACCAAGTGTTGCCTTTTTCTGGGTTTCCGAATGTCAGATGGGGCAAGGGGGTCAGAGAGGGAAGAGGCCTTTGCAGGAGGGGGTGGTGGCTGCAGGTCTGTGAAGTGTGTGAAGTCATGCTGGGGGCTGGCTCCTGCTTCTTCCGAGGAGCCCTGGCTGAGAGGCTGGAGAAGGCTAGAACACCCAGGTCCCCACCTCTCGCCCTACCGGACTCTTCGGGATGAAGCCCAGGGGAAAGATGGGGTGGGGGTTGGATAGGGGGCACTCTGACCAGGAGGGTGGATCATCACCCAGGCCTTCCCTAGCTAGGGATCTGGGGCGGTCCGCAGACCCAGGAGGCCCGGGGAACCCCCTCCTCAGCCCACCGAGCCTTGCGCTGTCTCCAGGAGCCACGATGGGAAAAGGAGGGCAGAGCCCGGTGGAGAGCGGGCACCGGACTGTTCGGCTCAAGCCCCGAGTCTTCAAGATTGGAAGCACACTCAGGCACACATCCACCCGGGCGCATCGCGCCCCCCGCCCCCACCGCGCCCACACTCGCTCACACGCCGAGGTGGCCGGCTCCTCGCCTGCTGCAGCCTGGCTTTTTCCCGGAGGGTGCGGATTCGGGGCGGCTGCCCGCGTCCCGGGGGCGCCGCGCGAGGCGGGCAGAGGGCGGCCCTGCGAGGCCTCTACAGGCCCGGCGGAGGCCCCCACCGCGGCCTCGCGCGGCGCAGCCCGCCCGTTGTTCCCACCCCCAAACTCCCCCGGTCCCGGGGCGCTCCCACACGCCAATCAGCCCACAAAAGGCCCGGGCCACTTTATGGAAAGGAAATCTCCCTAAAATCAGAGATTTTAGTTCCTTTTCCTTCTTGATTTTCGTTCAAAACGCAAACACTTAAAAGAGTCTCGGAAAGACCAAATCTCCGCAAACAAAACAAAACAAAACAAAACTCTGCGTCGCTGCTTTCGTAAACGCCCGGAAACACACATCTTATCTTACGGGGCTTTTTTTTCTAAAGTCCAGGAAAACCAGCCACTGAGCCAGGCCCGACCTCCGGGCTTCCCCCGGCCTCTGGGGCCTGGCGCGGCCGCGACTCCCGCGCCGCACAAAGCCGGGCCTCGGCTCCTCGCCGGCCGCATTGTGAGCCTATATGTTAATTAAATATTAACAAAGGAGAGAGGCGAGAACAATGGAGCAAATTTCAGATCTAGCTGGAGAAATTGGGGTTTCATCAGAGATACACACAGACCGTTTCTGCGGGCAGGCGACCAGGGGGTGACTTAGTCGCGCTGTGAACTGTGTAAAAGACCCCCGCAAAACCGTTGAGGGTTCGGGGGAAAAGGGGGGTCCGGTCTGCGCGGCCGGCTCGGGGACAAACGGAGTCTGCGCTTAATGGCGGTTCGCAGCCGCAGACCCTCATTTACTGCGGCTCATGCTTCTATAGGGACGTGGACTCAGCTTTTAAAAATCCCGGGTCTATGAAAAAGACGCCCAGAAGCTCTGCACACCCTCACCAGCTCCCCCGCGCACTTCCTCTGAAATCTGCTCCTTTCCTACCCAGGAAACTCGGTAAAGGTCCAGTCTATCTGGGAACAGCAGGCTTTCCTCCTCCAAGCTGTGTGCGCACCTCTTGGCAAATAAAACGAGGCACAGGGCGTAGGGCTCCTCTGTCTGCCTTCCTTCCCTCTGCGGATCCCTCCACCAGCCTCTGCTCAACCTCAGCTGAGGACGACCAGCCGAGCCTCGCTTTCTTCCCCGGACACCTCTGGGAAACTGGGGTGGCAGGATGAGTCTAGGTATCGATCGGGGCGGGCTGGGCGTAGGTCCGGGTCTGGACCGAGTTGGAAGAACAAGCGAGGGTGTGCGCTTCCGGGCCTGTTTTCCAGCCATCCCCGTTCCCACCAAATAAACTCCGGCCAAGGCAGGGATACGCTAGGGGCTAGGAGAGGCCCCCAAAAGCAAGGGAGAAGAGAGGTCCTGGTATTGCTCGCCGTTCTAAGAAATCTGTAGCCCCGAGTGAATCAACCCTGCCCCTCTCTCCGCCTGGCCGTGGCCCGGGTCAGCGTCGGCCGCACACAATGTCGCTGTGTGCGCGTCTTTGTGTTGGGGGCGAGGGATGCTTGTGTCTTCTTCCTCCCGGTAAGTTCCCGCCCCAGCATTGCCCCCGCAACCCCGCGGGCCTCCCCACGGCGGGCCGGGACACGGGTCCCCAGGGCTCACCTGAAGAAGGTCGGTCCGAGTAGCGCGTGCAGTATACCCAAGCCGGCCAGAGCATGGGCTGCGCGCCCAGGTTGGCGCTGGCCTGCGAACTGTCCGAGTCTGAGCTCACCGACAGGTCGCCGCCGCCCAAGCCGCGGGCCTTGAGCGCCCCGTCTAGGGGACCCCCGGGGTCTCCGCCTTTCTTGGCGCCGCTGTGCAGTGAGAGCGCCTTGGAGCCGCCTTCGCCGTCACCCGGAGAGTCGCTACCGCCACCGCCGGGCAGCGGCCCGCCCGCCCCAGGCGCCCCGGGCGCGTTCTGCCGGGGCTCCCGGCCCGACCCCAGGAGCTGCTCCGCGCCGCCCGCGCCGCCGCCTCCCTCCACGCCGCCTTCGCCGCCTGCCCCGGCGCCTCTGCCTCCTCCGGTTCCGGGACAGCACGTCCCCGCGTCCTTTCTACGGCCAAACTCGGGCCGCAGGATGTTGTCGATGAAGAAGTTGGTGATGCGGTGTGGGTGCTGGTAGTTGCCCGGCGCCTGCAGAACCGCAGGCAGCATCAGAGCCCGCCGGCGGCCAGTGTCCGGGTCGCCCGGGCTGCCGGCGCCGCCGCTGGGGCTGGATTCCGGCGGCTGCTGCCCCTCCGCCGCCGCCGCTTCGCTGGGCTTGGGGTCATTCTCCTCCATGCTGCTCGCAACAAATCCCGAGTCGGTTCTCCGGGGAGACCAGTCAGCCTTCCGCTCCTCCGCTCCGCACGCGGAGACTCCCGAGGCCGGCCGGTGTCCCTTCCCCGCCGACTCTCCCGAGGGCGAGCGCGGCGGCCGCAGCCAGGGCTGACGTCCTACACGTCTCCAGCCGCGCTCAGAGCCGAAGCCACGTTCCGATCCACGAGTTGAGTTAGAAAATACCAAGAGTCGCCCCGCGCCCAGACGCCGGGAGATTCAAAACAGTGCGGTCCGAGTCTTCGCAGCGCACCCAGGAGCTAGACGGTCACAAGGGTCCGGCGCGGACCCGGGGCGCCTCGGGGTTCCGCGCGCCTCTCGACGTCCGGCTGCCTCCGGCTCCGGCGCCGCCGCCGCCCGGCCGCCCGGGGCTGGAGCTCCGCGCATGCAGGCAGCGCGCTCGCCTGCGCTCACGCCCGCCGGAGCCTGCTCGGGCCAACGCCGCCGCCGCCGCCGCCCGGCCGCCCCCGCCCGCGCGCCCCAGCCGGCCCTCTAGGGTGCGGGGCGCGAGCGGTCAGCGCGCCCGCCGCCGCCAGCACGCACATGGAGGCCCAAGGGCCCGCGATGCGCTCGGCCGGCCTCCGGGCCCCTGCGCGCGGCCACCGCCCCGCCGCGGGCCGGGGCGCCCCCGCCGAGCCCCGCCGAGCCCCGCGGCCCGAGTCGCATGGGTGAGCGGCGGGCCGGGCCGGGCCGGGCCGGACCGGGCTGGGCCGCCCGCGTTCCCTCGCCGTCCGCGCGCCCTCGCGCCTAGGCCTCCGCGCGGCCAGGAAATTTCCAGGCCACTCGGCGCAACCCGAGACACTCGGACTCTGGATTTTTGTTCTTATTTTTAACCGAGCCCCCTCGAGTGACGTCGCGGGCCGGTCTCCTGGACACGTGCCTCGGGCCAATGGTCGTGGCGCCGCGCGCCCACGTGACCAGCTCGGTGACAGCGGCCTCCCGCCGCCCCGCCCCCCCTTAAAGGGGCCGCGTCCCTGCGCTCCGGGTGCGGAGCCTGGACCCGCGAGACCGCCGCCGCGTCCTCTGCGCGCGCGCGCGCGCGCGCGTTTTCCCCGCGGCTTCTCGGCGATCTGAGAAACGCCCGCGACAGCTCCGCCGGGTCGCCCACACGCGGACGGGGACAAGCGCTGGAAGGGTGCTTTTTTTTTTTTAATTTAACATTTCCATGTTGTTTACCGTGGGGGAAAAAAATCCCACAATTCCTTGCACAAAATGCATAAATAACATTAAATGAGCTGCCGAAATACAAAGAGACTTCTGGTAGTCTGCCTTGCTGGAGTGGGGAATTGTCACTTACATTTGACTTTGGTAACCCGGGCAGCTTCCCGTCTTTAACGCAGAGCTGACGCGCAGGCCCCTTTCTGCAGACACTCACTGTAAGTGTGCGCGTGCGTGTGTGCGCGCGTGTGCAAGGAGCCGCGTGCATGCGGTCGGATCCCACCCCGGCCACGGATCCTCCTGAAACGTGCATGCAGACCCGGAAGAGCTCAGGAACGCGATGTGGAACTCCGTGTTGGGGAAAGAGAATAAAGGAGCATTGCGCATTATAACCGAATCTTCTTTCTGGAAGGAGAAGGGAAGGGGATGGTTCAGCCAAGCCTTCAAAACCACGTGGAACAAACTACTCCGCAGCGGCTGCCTCCCCTAAGTACCCCCTCTCATCTCCCACCCCAGGTTTTTACCCCACCGAAGGTCCGAGGGACTACAGGACAATCACTTCTTTTTCTCGTCTTAAAATCTTTTAAATTAGTTTTTCTGGAGGGCCCATATGAAAGGGAAATTAGAAATCAAATGGGGGGTGGGGCCCCAATTTGTTTCCCTTCTCCTCTCCCCTCCTTCCAAGATCCTTTCTAAGCTTCCTTTCCAGCTGCTGTCAGAAAGTCCAACTGGAATTTCTGTTTCCTCTTCTCCCTCCTCCTACTTGTGGCTCCTTCCTGTTCACTCCTCTGTCCTTGCCTCCAGCTGCAGACACGCCACCAAACACCCATTGTGACCTGAGACACGCTTGTCCATCATTTACAAGGCACTTTCATGGAAATTTTTGAAGTTCGAGAAACATCCGAAAGGGCAACTCACAGGGTGCTTGCTGGAGCACTGGCACGGCAAAAGTACATTGGAGGGGGTATGGGAAGGATGGGGAGAAAGGGAGAGCCCATGTGGCTTCAGGGTGCCCAGCAACAGAGGCCTGCTTTCGGTGACCCTGGGCCTGCAGCCAGCAGGAGGCTGTCAGGCTGGGAGGATGGAGCAGGTCTGGTCCAGCAGCCCTCCTGGCAATGTGACCGCCAGGCCACCTTGAGGCTTGAAGGCTTGACTTGCTTAGCTTTTCCTTTGGTCCCCACGAGGGTCCCATCGTCTCTCTACCCCAGATCGGTCCACCCACTGCGGGCTCCAGGGTGAGGCCTGGGTTGAACTAGAAGCAACAGTTACAAGGTGCTTCTGGGGGAATTTAACCCATGGAGGAGAGGCATGAAGTGGGTAGAAAGAGGTACTGGGCTGGGTCACCTGGCCGTTAAATGCAGGTAGTGGCTGGGTGTGGGCAGGCTCTGGAGGCAGGTGGGGAGGTTCATTGGTCCCCGATGAGACTGTCAGGATGGGGAAACCCTTTACACTGGGGTGACTCACCTCCCTCTCCCTCCCCCGATCCAGGGGAGGGATCTTCACCAAATTACCTGGCTAGGCACACTCCTGCCAGTGGCCCTCCCTGTGTCTCAAAAAATGAAATCCATAGTCTGCCTGCTCCTGGGAAGATGAGGCTGGTGAGGTTATGGCAACACTCTATTTACACACGTTTAGGGTTGCAGGGGAGTTTTCCTGCAACTCTGGGGACCCTTAATCATCAGGAAATGTCCAATTATTTGGGGTCTCCTGATCACAGAATGGGTAGGGGGAGGGCCCAGGGCTGGCTGGCTCCTGCAAAGCCACCCCAGGTTAATTTCTCCACCTGTTCCCTGAAAAGCACTTAGGCTGGCTCCTGAGAAAAACTCCCTAATGTCATGGGCACTTTTGCCTCTGAGTGCCGTGGCATTAACTGAGCGGTGGTCCAGATGCAAACTGCTGGCGGCAGCATGAACTGTGCAAAAGCAGCACCATCTCCAGGCTAACCCCACTCATTGGGGGGCTGTGGAGAGGGGGGCAGCAACCTGCGGACACTGGTCTCCAGGCCTCAGGTGAGGCTGGTCTGAGGAAGCAGGACAATTCCTGAGTGATGGCCTGCTGCCCTCCTCCAGTGATTAGAGGGGAGGCCTGCAGGAGACCGAAAGAGAAGGGAAGGAAGAAGTCATTAGAGGGTATCGGGCCACATAAAGCCAGCCCAAACCTCAACATAATTCCACAAAAGAGCTCCCCTCGAGGGTGGGCACCATGCAAAGGTACAGCGTGGAGGATGGGAGAATCTGGGTGGAGGCTGCATAAAGTTAATTTGCTCAGGGCGGAGGGAATCCTAAGTCTTACAAATATCGCACCAGCCGTTTCTGAAAGCTCTAAGACATGCTTGAAGCCGGACAGGCCCCGCAGGATGTGGGACAACACCCCCCACCCCCACCCCGCCCCCGCCACCTCCCGCCGGGGGGCGCCCAGGCGGGGCAGAGGGGCAAGGCACATTTCCAAGTGTCCGCTCCCCGAGGTGCGGGCCCTGGGCCCAGCCCGCAATGCCGCTCGGCTTCTCTACCCACACGGCGGCCGCCCCGCAGCGGGAAGCTTCTCCGCCTGACCAGGCGACCCGGCGCTGGACATCTGCTTCTCCCCAACCTGGTGAGGCCGCGATCGGCCCGGGATCCGCGATCCTATCTCCTCCCGCCAGACCGAGAAGACGGTCGGCAGCACCCCCCCCCCATCCCCGCTTCCGGAGAACCGGCCCCCTGCCCTCCCCAGGCTCGCGGCACAAAGGCGGACCTCGGAGCACATCAAGGGGAGACGCGGCTCCCGACCCGGTGTGTCCTCAGCTCCGACGCGAGCCAGACGAAATCTGCGGCCGCAGCAGATCCTGGGGACGCTGGCTGCAGATCGGAGCCTCCCGGTTTTTTCTTAAAACGACGCCAGAGGAGGCTGAATTTTCCGGCCTCTGTCCTGTCCCCTCACTCCCCACACTTCTCTGGGTGGGCGTGGGGACACTGAAAAAATAAATAATAACCAATGTAATATGAGCGGCGTTGGTTCTCAGGGTCCCTGTCGCTCGGTTGGTGGAGGTGCCCAACAATTCCAGAGAGCGAAATCTCACCCCTTGCAGAATCAGGCCGGGGAGCCGCGCGCCCGTGGCCGAGAGCCAGCTCCGCGCGGCCGATCCCGGCGCCTGGCCGGGAATTAGGGCCGATCCGGGAGAAAGGGCTCGACCTGGCGGAGAGCCCCCTTAGGCCCTCGGCTCCTGCAGCTGCAGCCGAAACCCTGGCCTGCAGACAAAGGCCTAAATGATGGGGCAGGCGGAGGAGAGGGGGTGGTCGGGCGGGGCCGGGGGAGGGGGGCGCAGAGGAAGCGCGGGTGTCTTACCTCCCAGCCACCGCGCAGGCCTGCAGACGCATGGGGCGAACTTGGGGGCCTGGGTAGGGACCTCGCCGAGGAGCCCTGGAAAGGGTTAAGCGTAGCAGCCAGAGGGTCTGGAAGGGGCCTGCAGAGTCGTGAGGATGGGACGCACCCGCTCCTGCGCTCCGGCTCCGGCGCCTCTCCCTGCCTGGGGCGGCAAGCTCCCGAGAGAGCCTGGTGGGTGGGTCGGCGCCCGCGGAGGCTTGGCTCAGAAAGAGGGTGGGCAGCCAGCCGCACTGCTTCTCTGGACCCTGACGCCAGAGCCGGAGAAGAAGCGGCTTGGGCTTGGCTAAAGGGCGCTGGGAGCTGGGGGCGAGAAGTGGGTGCTGTCCTATCCAGGCCACAGGGAGAGGGCCTACTTCGGATGCTTAGCCTGAGTGCCAGCCTGCGAGAGCTGGGGAGACGGGCGGAGGGCTGCAGCAATGGGCAGAGGGCTAGGAAGACGGGCAGAGTGGTGGGGAGATAGGCGGAGGGCTGGGGAGACAGGCGGAGGGTGGGCAGTTCTGAGCTGGAGACTAAGGTGCAGAAATCACCCCTAACCTGACTTCTCAGGAAAAAGAAAGGCTTCTAAAGGGAAATCGTAGGATCGCCCCACTTGTGCTAGGAAACCCACACCCCAACTCATTCCTCTGCCTTGGCACACCCTCCACTGGCTTTCTCTAGAGCCAGGCAACTCTTCTCTAACAACCGGCTCTAGGATTGCTTAGGAATCACCGTGCACCCCAGGGGCCCCTTTCACCACTGTTCTCCATCCCAGTAAAAGGCAGACGCCTCTGGAAGCTGGGCCCACTTCCACTCACTTCCCTCACCAAGCTGACGGAGTAGTCTGTGCAGGGTCATGGCTGGGAGTCGTGCGGACTGCTCCCTTGACCTCAGGCCTCCATGGTAAAGAAAATGTCCCCTCGGAATTGCGGCAACCCAGAAGAAAGTGACACAGTCCAAATAATCCAGAAGTGAATAAGTGGGCTTGGTTGGGATTCAAAGAGCTGGCTAAGCACACAAAAGCGAGAAGTAAAGATATATAAACGGATAATAAGTCGTGAAGATAATCAGCCACCCTCTCCAACCTTACAATTATGTACAAATAGTGGAAGAAATTATAGTATCTACCCACTGTCTTCCTTTTGATCTTTGCAAGGAAAACAAGACCTTCAGAAGGCACTCTGGGAATAGCTGCCTCCTTCACGGAGCGAGAGAGGTTTCTTTTCTTCTTGTTCTTGCCCTAAAAGCCACAGAAAGTCACAGAGAGTGTAAACTCACAGATGCTGACTTCACACTATTTTTGGAAGCAGGATTTGAGTGGCTAGAGAGTTCCAGAATTTTAGACAAATTTAGGTTTAACTTAAATGACCTGGATCCGGTCCAGCCAACCTACCGACAGCTAGGGACACAAATAACTCATTAGTCCAGGTTTTATATCAGCAAGAAAATATCTAAACCATCATCTCCAAATGTCAGCAATTGAATAGAGCTTCCAGGGGAGCCCTCCATGTGGAGAGTTATATACATATTGAGGAGACAGGTCTTTTTAAACCTATGTTCAAGTTAGTCATGAAATTATTTTTTTCCTTTATCAAATAGAAATATTAAAATTTATAGCTTGATGTAAAAGACTGAAACTAAAGTGTGAATGAACTGAAAACATTCCCTACATTGGATTCAATTACTGATCAATTCCACTGAGTTGAGCAAAGCTGGTCGTTTCTCCTCACGGGGCCTGGGTCTCGCAAGGCTCTGCAATTGGGGGCCTCAGTCATGAAGTGAAGACTTTCACTTCAGCAGAAAGTGCTAGAGCATGGAGGGTGTGTCCCCCGTACATTCCAGGACAGGAGAACACTCTTGGGGGGTTGGTGGCCTTTGAGGAGCACCAGGGCGTGGCCACCACCTGGTAAGTGCTCGCTGGCTCCCTCCCGGCAGCTCCAACTGTTTCTGTCAGGACCCAGGGCCGGGGAACTGCCCTCTGCGGGACCCTCAGCCTTTGTTCCTGCTTCTGTGCCTCATTGCAGCCCACCTCACCCACTCAAGCCAAAGCCCACCAAAGCGATATTTCAAAGTCAAGACACAGTAAGGAAGTGCTCTTTCTCCTCCCTCCCAAAACTTTTCTCTCCTCAGTCCCTCTTTTAAAATCTCCTAGTTTTCTGCAGGCAGCTCTTCGTTGCATTTTCTGTTACGGAGTTGTCAGGGTTTTGTGTGTCTCCTATCAGTTAATCCCCTAAGACACAGCAGCCTCTGTGAAGGCGGCAAAGTTCAGGAACTCAGTCCCAGCTGGAGCATAAACACAGGCTGGTCGGAGAGGCAGACGTGCAGGCGAATTTCCCATGTGTGTAGCTAATGCCCCTACATTCCTGGGGATTCTCACCTCCCGAGCTACTGGGAGCCAGAGAGGCGAGCTGTCCTAATTAACTACCGGGCTCAGCTCTCCCTTCGCAGGGCCAGGGCTAACTGTGGCGGGCAGGGGCAGCCTCTGGATTTCAGATGTTGGGGCCCCTGGGGCGAGGATCTGAGGGGCCGGCGGGTAAAGCGCGGGCCGCCCGGAACAAACGACACCTTCAGGGCGACGCTTTTCTTTTTTATTTTGCAGATGCAAGTTCAGCTGCAGCTCGTGCAAAGCAGCCAGGCAAAGCTCAGCCTTGAAGGTAGAATGTGAAAGCAAGACTCGACCGCCAGGAAACCTCGATTCGGGGACATTCTCCGAAGTCGGAGGCCAGAATGGATTTCGGATGGAGAAGCAACCCAGAGGTGAGCAGCTGCCAGGCTCCGTGAGACTAGGCCGAAGGCCGGCCCCAGCCTTTCCGCTACGGCGGAAATTTCCTATCCTCGGGGCAAACCAACTCTTAGAAAGCACGAAGTGGAGCCAAGAGAAAGTCGCACGCCCGTCACAGCTCGGGCGCGAGCAGAGCCCCCTCCCCGGGAACCCAGGCGCCGCGCTCATCAGGGCCACCTTGCTGGACCCCCGGGTGGCGGGGCAGGAGCGCCCCCAGCACCCGTTGCGGTCCTCGCTGCTCCCCAGAGCGGGCCAGGGGGAGGGGCTCCGCGCTCCCCGCCCCACCCTGTATCGCGTAGACGGGTCTCGGCCAGCACCCAGCTTCTCCGCCAGCGGGCCGTGGCTTCCCTTGCAAGCGCGCCGAACTTTTCCCTTCGGGGGCGGTAGTCGGCTGTGCGGATCGGGGGGCGGGTGTGACCTTTGCTCGCTCGGGTGTGACCCGGTCTCCGGCTTCCAGAACTGGCAGCCTCTGCTGGGGCCGCGGTTCCACTCGTCTCCAACTCGCTTCCCTGTCTCACTGCGCCTTCGGGTTGGGTGAGGGGATTCCTCGCTGGAGTTTGGAGTGCAAGAGCCCCCGGGGGGGGGCCCGAGGGCGGTTTTCTCAGAGGGTTTCCCTCCCCTTGTACATCTGAGTAAGCTGCGAACCCGCTTAGGTTTAGGAGTGATTCCTAGAGACCGGCCGGGTGCCCCGCTTCGCCCCGAGAGGGAGGGAGGGGGCGCTGTGGCTCCGGCGCCAGGCCTGCCCGGGGACCTGGGACGGTCTACACGCGCGCTCTCGGGCTCGAGCGGGCCCCTGGGGATGGATGTCCCTGAGCCAGGCTCCAACCTTCTGGCCAGGAGGGGACCCCGGGCCAGTCGACAGTCTGGGCTCCGGTCCCAGGAGTCCGAGCCCGGGCCCACGAGGAAGATTTCTAGGCCACGAACTTTCCACCGAGGTGACAGCCTGTACCTCCAGACTCTCAATTTCGAGCCTTGCGAGACCCAGCGCCCGCAAGGAGGCGAAGGGCGCGCGGCTGGAGCGCGGCCCCCTCCGCGGCGCCCAGCTCTCCCGCAGTTCCGGGCCCCGGGTTGGGGCACCCCGAGGGCCGGCCCGGCGCGGATTTGTCAATGAACCGCAGAGCGCTTCGCAGCTCACAGATCAGAGGGCTGCGGTCACCCCACCGACGTGGTCCAGTGAGCCGCTGCAATAGTGCTTAGCGACAAAGCCGGCACGGCCGGGACTCGGCAGTCCCGCGCTGCGCTCGGCGGGGACGCTGGAGGGGCGAGCCAGGCAGCGACTTCAAAGCCGCTCGTCCGGACTCAGTGAAAGGGTGGCGCTCCAGGGTGGCAGGGTCTGAAATTGCGTTTCCCCCAGCCCTCCCACCCGCGAGACGCTCACAGGCAGCCCTGACCCGGGTGACCCGAGCTTCCGGCCGTCTCCAGCACCCCCCCCCCCGCGCGCGCCCTTCGCGTCCCCCGGAGCCCCTGGGCGTTGTCTCGTCCCCAAACGGCCTCGCAGGTTTGGCCACACCCGCTTCCCTAAGCGGCTGTGTGGTTCGAAAGGTTTCCTCACTGCCTTCTCCCATCCAAAGTCTTCAGATGCCTCCCTCCGGTTCCCGCTGTTGGGGGCTGGGGGGCACCCGCGCGCGCGCCAGTGCCCTGCAGAGGAGCCGGGTCTCTCCGCTCGCGGGTGGAGGCGCCGGGGGAAAGCCTCCCGGAGAGGAAGCGGAGGGTAAAGCCGCCCGCCCCCCGCACCCTTTCCCAGCTGGCGGGCCCCGCTGCTCCAGGTGCGCGCGCCTTAAGGACGCTCCATCTCCGCGTGCGCTGCCAGCCTCGAGGGTCCAAAATACGCGCGCTCTTTTTTTCTGGAGAGCAGTGAAGGGGGAGGGGAGGCTGGGGCATAGGGTAGGGGTGCCAGGGAAGTTTGCTTAAAGGGAGGGAAAGGTCAGAGGTTAGGAGGGATTAAGCCTGGTGGTCCCGCTCACCCTCGGCGCCCAGAGAGGGACTGGCGGAAGCAGGGGATCCAGACATCTAAGAAAACGGGATCGGGGAGGAGGGCGTGGTCACAATGAAGACCGAAAGGTCCGAAAAGGAAACGCGCAGGGGAGCCGGGATGTCGGGATGCACAGCCGCAGGAAGAGAACCAGGAGACAAGAGGGGAGGGCTCACTCTCATGACTGTGCACCGCCCCCGCCCCCCAACCGTGACAAGGCCCTCTGCGTAGGGGCAGAGGGCACGTTCTCTCTGCACCATGTCGGCCCTCTCCGCTTCCACCCGGGGAATGCACGCTCCTCTATCAGGCCTGCCCCCGCCTGGCCCCTCTTGGTTACCTGCTCAGGAGGACCTCCAGAAGGCCCCCCTCTGCTTCCACCCGCCTCCCCAGATTCCCCAGAATAAATTCGCCCTGGGGTGAACTGCCCCCAGCCACCAGAGGACCTTGACGTTTGGGAACTTCCCAAAGCTACCAGAGCCAAGTGTAAAGGGATATTTCCTTCCCTGCTTAAGGTAGCATCATTCCTCTCCAGCTCTGAGCAAGAGACCCTGACACCTGATTGCCCTCTGGCCGCCTCCACCCCAGGTCTAATTGGCATTTCTGACTCAACCTTCCCCTCTAGTCCTCAGCTCCCATCCCCACGCCCCCCCACCCCCCATCGCTCTGGCCAAGACCCTGGAGGATGGTCTGGGCTCCTGGTCCCTCACAGGCCACACCCTGGTCTTCAGCTGGGCTTCGGGCTCTGCCTCCCGCGTCCACCCCACAGTTACCCACCTCCACCTCTCTCTCCCTCCGTGGCCCCTTCTACCCCTCCTGGAGAGCTGGTTGGTCTGGTTGGCCCCTCAGTCTCTTCTCTCTTCACACTTCATCCACACCAGTGGTTGCCAAGAATGCTGAGAATTAGACTCGATCCTGAAACACACCTCAGGGCCCTGTGTGACCTGCCCTGGCCACCTCTATCCCTGAGGTGATAAGGCTGGCCTCACTCAGCAAGCTCAGGCACCCTGACTCTGCCTGCCGCCAAGCCCTTCCTGCCTCGGGGGGTCCCTGCCCCCCCCAACCCCCGTCCTTGCTCTCCCTTCTGTGGAATTCCTTCCCAGACCCTTGGATACAGATGTCCTTAGCATGAAACCACGTCTCTACAGTAGCTCCTCCCCCAGGTATATTTTCCACAGCACACATGGCTACTTCCAGTCGTGAGACCTTAGGAGCTGTATGTATTTGGGATGTGCCTGTTGGTGACTGACTCATGTATAATGACAATAAAACCCACTTTATGTGTACTCAAATCATATATTTTAATGACTGCTTACTATATTTCCTCAATGACTCCCGATAGCTCAGACGGTAAAGAATCTGCCTGCAATGCAGGAGACAGGGTTTGATCCCTGGGTTGGGAAGATTCTCTGGAGGAGGGCATGGCAACCCACTCCAGTATTCTTGCGTGGAGAATCCCATGGACAGAGGAGCCTGGTGGGCTACAGTCCATGGAGTTGCAAAGAGTCAGACACAACTGAGCGATATTTCGTCAAACAAAGCAAAATTAATCAGAAGAGTCGTGTTTCACATTTTTACGTACTTCTTTAATCTCTGGCTTGAAGGTTAAAGGTGGCTGGACCCTCATTTCTGCCGTGCAGTCCAGTATTTTGGTTCAATGTATGAAGGAAATGCTTCTCAGAGACATGTAGCTGGGAATGGAGAAATGTTTTATTATTACCCTTGTCATATGACTGTGGATTTTCTTCCTAAATATTAGACAAAATTCAACAGGTAGACATTTCTGGAGGGTTAGTTGCAATACGGAATCTGAAACCGTATCAACCATTGCTGCATACTCTGTTACATTAAAATCCGTGGAGCTATCTTACGCGTTGAATGGATCTTTTATCCACATCATTCATTGGTCATTTGGAAAATAGTGCTTCTTGGGGTTATGCCGTTCTCCCAAGGGTTGACAGATTTTCTTAAACAATATCACAAAATCGCATTTGTTAATATCACCTCTGAGCTCATCAGAAAGGTCTTTAAATACCCGGAGGTTGTCTGGCTTACAGTAGCAGACACATGTTTTCCTTTTCACTTGAAAACTCAAACTTTATCCCCGGCCGCAGCCACTTGTTTCCTTGTAGGTGTGACAGGCTCCCTTCATTTACTTTCGAGAAAACGTCTGAACAGCTACGGCGTGTCTGCCAGGTGTGTTTTGCACAGGACAGAATCCCACGGCAGAGGGCCGGTTGCTCAGAGCTCACCCACAGGGACTCCCCTTAGCTCCCACCCTTGCGGGTGCAGCACTGTGGACACAAGCCCCCGGTTCCTTCTCCCGGAACATTCAAAGGATGGGTACTCAGGGGCCAAGCCTTAGCAAAGCTCATACCGTCCATGCTTCTTCAGGGACATTGTTCAGTGAAACCGCCCTCCTTTAAGCCCAGCTCTGCGTGCGTGGCTGCTGGGGCCGTGGCCTGCGGCGGGGGCGGGGGGACTCAGCCTCGGGGGCGCCCGTGCTTGTGCACCTCGCGCCAGTGTCTGGGGGGTGACGAAGAAAAACGATAGCTCAGCACAACTGTAACGTGGGTTAGGGGTCTTGGGGATCTGCAGACAACACTCTGAGAACTGCTGTGTGCCCAGGGGTTTTGTGAATGAGTGCTTTCGACTGAGGCTTCCAGAGGTGGATATACAGTCTTGATCCAGAGCTCCTTTGACTTCGGAAGGTGACAGGGCGTGTGCAGTATGTGTGACCTAGCCCCGTGGGTGCTGACGACTCCCATACTCAGACACACGACTGTCTCCACAGTGAGAGCATCGCAGGAGTCATGGCCGTGGGAGAGCAGCCGTGAGAAACCGCACGTCCGTTCAGATCGCGTTTTGCCACCAAATAAGTTGCACAAGTGACTTTTGGTTCTGGTTTTGGAGTTGGCGACCTCTGTCACTCTCTCCACTCATCGCGGGGCAGCCGGCGCACAGAGGCTGGCCTGGGGTCCCCTGGGGACGGAGGAGTGGTTCTCGGATGGAGGTGCGGCCCCCACGCAGGGCTCAGATCACGGGCATCCAGGCCGGGGGCACTCAGGCCCCTCTCTGCCTGGCCCTGGGCCTCTCCCGCCCGCTCAGGCTGCGTGTGTCCTGCTTATGCTGCCCTGCAGCCGCTCAGGGCGCTCTGAACACTCCAGACACTTTCCAGCTTGCAGACTTGTCTTCTTGCAGCCTCACCCACGAGAATCCAAGTTCCTCTAGGTCCTCGGCGGTGGACGGGGAGGTCAAGGTGACGATGGGGATGGTGAGGGGTGGGAGCCAGTTAGGGGGCTGGGGGCTCTCCCCACCCTCTCCTCGGGGTCTCTTCGCCCTGTGCTCCAGCCCCCCGGGACCTCCGAGTCCTCAACCATGCTTATGGTCACTCACCTTCAGAGACACCCGCTTGGTGTCTGCGTTGGGCCCACAGACCCCGGTATGGTGGCAGGGGTGTGGACCATCTCAGGGAGACGTCCCAAGGAGACAGGCCATGACAGCTTGTCCCCAGCACATGGCAGTGGGGACAGGTCACGACTGTGGAGCAATTGCTGGGTCCTTGGGACTGTTCTAGAACCTTCTGTGGAACGATCTGTTGAAATGCCCAGTAGCCCCTGGGCTTCTGTACCCATCAGCGCTCTCCAAAGAGAACGCACTAAGACGCTGGTTTGCAGACTGAGGCTGCCACATCCAGGATCCTGGGGGCTGCTGCAGGCTGGACGCTCGGGTGGGAGCAGAGGCCGTGGTCTCCAGCAAGGTTCCTTCTCCTCCAGGAGACCTCCACCTTTGCTCTTGAGGCCTTGAGCTGGCCAGGTGAGGCCCATCTGCATTATGGAGGGTCATCTCCTTCACTTAACGTCACCTGATTGTAGGTGGTGATCACCTCTACAACACTCCCCACCATGCCCCCCGAGGGGGATGGTGTTTTCAGACCAGGTCCTGGAGCCTCACGAAGTGACCCCCAAAACCCAGCATTCAGGCTCAGGGTGGTGTGATCAGATCTGCAGGAAGGGAATTAAAACGCAGGCTCCTGGACCCCAGCCTGAGCCCGACTTTCTGGGCAAGAGACCTGGAAACCTTCTTTAACAACAACAACAAAGTTATTTATTTACTTTTGGTCGTGTTGGGTTTCCATTGCTGCGAGGGATTTTTCTCTAGTGGTGGAGAGCAGGGACTACTCTCTTGCTGCGGTGTGCAGGCTTCTTGCAGCAGCTTCTCTCATTGGGGGCTCCCAGGCTCTAGGGCCAGAGAAGGCAATGGCAACCCACTCCAGTACTCTTGCCTGTCAAATCCCATGGACGGAGGAGCCTGGTAGGCTGCAGTCCATGGTGTCGCTAAGAGTCGGACACGACTGAGCAACTACACTTTCACTTTTCACTTTCCTGCATTGGAGAAGGAAATGGCAACCCACTCCAGTGTTCTTGCCTGGAGAATCCCAGGGACAGGGGAGCCTGGTGGGCTGCCGTCTCTGGGGTCACACAGAGTCGGACACGACTGAAGCGACTTAGCAGCAGCAGGCTCTAGGGCATGCAGGCTTCATAGTTGGGGCTCCCAGGCTCTAGAACACCGGCTCAGTAGTTCTGGAGCATGGGCTCAGTGGCTCCATGGCTTGTAGGATCTTCCTGGAGCAGCAACTCATGGTCCCCTGCCCTGGGAGGCAGATTCTTTACCTCTGAGCCACCAGGAAGGGCTGGAAACCTTCATTTCAACTAAGGTCCCTGATGACGGAGGCCCACCGAGGTCTGGCTCCTCTGGCGAGGGTGAAGCTCCGGAAGGGTGGGCTGGGCGGTCTCTCCCTTGCAGTAGCACATCATCAGCCATGGGCCCTCTGGTGCGTGACACGGACTGTGGCCCCGCAGTGGGCAGAGGATGAACGGGAACGAGAACCAGCCGGCGAGTCTTCCCGGGTGACCCTATGGGTGTGCGACGAAGAAAACAAGCATGCCCTGTGTGGCCCAGACGGGGCGGCCCAGCCTACCACTGGGGTGCTGGCCCCACCCGCCCGAGATGAAACGGGGTGTCGGCGTTCACACTGGGGTGCACAGCCTGCCCCTCCAGTGCCCCGGCCCCACTCTCGGGGCTCTGGGTCCCGTGGACACCTCCCTGCCCCTCTCATCCTGGGCTAAGACGGTCTCCACTTGGTCAATGCCTACCCACTCCCCCTGCCCCACGGGCCTCTCGATTTCACAGGGGAAGAGTTAACAGCTCCACACAAAGGACTGACTCATAGACATGAGGGTCCTAGGAAGAGGGGGCAGCACGGGACTTGTGAACCTGGGGACCTTGGAAGGGTCCCTCAGCTCTGTCCCCATCCGCCCGATGCCTGCTGCTCGTCCCTAAGTGGGCAGAGGGGCTGACCGCCTAGGAGCCCGGGTCAATGAACTGTCCTAAGTCCATCCTGGCCGCTGTAATAAAACATTGAACACAGAGCGGCTGAAACACCGTTTATCCTTCAGTCTGGAGGCTGGGCATGTGAGATCCAGGGCCCAGCAGATTTCGGGTCTGGTGGGAATCTGCTTTCGGGCTCACAGACGGCCACTTCTCGCCATGTCCTCACTTGGGAAAGCGGCAGGGAGTTTCTGGGGTCTCTTATGAGGGCGCTGATCCCAGCATGAGGGCCCCACCTCCTGACACCAGCACCTTGGCGGTTAGATTCCAGGTGAATCTGGAGGTCGGCGGGACACACATTCAGTCTGTGACTGTAACACGTTCTCAGCTCCCGGGGATTTGGGGTGGACGTCTTAGGGGGCCGTGCTGTCTCACACAGCCAGTCTCGGGGTCCAGCACGGGTGTTCCGAGAACCACACGTCCTACACGCGTCAGAGTGACAGGTTAGTGTCGGAGCCACCCCGGCGTCCCCGGATATTAGGCTGGATTCTCTCTGGACTGCGGGGAGGAGGGGTTTCTACAATGCAAGATCGCCTGGGAGGTTCTCCACTGAGCAGAGCCTTGGTCTCATCGCGTCCTCCTGAGTCAGAAGCAGCTCTCTGCAGTCCAGGCTGTGACTCTGGAAGCTGCATTTTCAACCAGCTGGGTGGCTCCTCCCACACTCACTAAGATTTGACTCTCTGGATCCAGACCAAATGAGGCGTGGACCTGTCAACCAGGGAGCAGCGATGCCCAGTCCTCCCCTCCCCTCTGCGTTCACCTCAGGGGCATCAGTGGGCACCCTATTTCCCTGGCCTCACGTCCCGTGTGTGTCTGCCTGCTCGACCGGACCGTGGGTTTCAGGAGAGCAGGGTCTCTCCGCATTGCCGGCTGCTGCAGAGCCTGCAGGTACCCAGTGGAGGAGCCCAAGCCCCTGGGTGCCCTCTGCAATGTTGATCAGCCAGGGGGCATCCTCAATGCCCACGGCCCACTCGCCCGAAGGATTTAGAAAACAAAAACTGACAGTGGTGCATACTCAGAACCTCCTGAAGATCAGAGTGCAAAGGAGAAGTCATTTTTCTCAAGCTGCGCTTCCTAATCGTACATACTCCGCATGTAAGCTCTTGGATTCTGTGCTTCCTGGGGACTAGGGCCTGGCCGGGCGCTAGAAGGGCTGCCACTCTGACCGCCAGTCAGTGACCGAGCACTCTGGGCAAATCCCCACATCCCTAGTGCTCCCGAGACAAGGTTTGGGGAGAGTCCCTCTGGCACCGTGGTTCCGCCTGAGACAGCTCCCGTCCACAGGTGGCTGGGCGGAAGGGATAGTTTCTAGGCTAATTGAGCATTGCCCCCAATTCCACTCTCTCCAAGAAAAAGGCTCTTGATTATTCACGTATGAGAATGTGGCTTTAAATAGCACCTCAATTTGCTTCCTCACCCATCCAGGGGTCTCTGTGGAGAGCAGGTGCCCAGGGGAATGGGTCTGCCTCCTAGAAGATCTGGAGCCGGGGTGGGGGGGTTGCCGTCTCCCCACCAGGGAGGAGACCTGCTCCCATCTCATTTCCATGGGGTAGAGCTTTTCTCGCTATGACAATTAAAAAGATGGAGAAACCATTTGCATTTTTCCTGGGTGTTAATGACCTTCCAAACCAGCGTTCAATTGTCTAGTTTAAAACAGCACGGCTTACGTTGCATGAATAATTCAACTGCCGCTGCGTTCTCCCACGCACAGGGCAAAAACCTCATTTTTGACCTAGTTCCTAAAGTCGAATCCATTCACGTAATCTTTTACACACACTTGCTTTTCTTTCTTTCTTTTTTTTTTTTTAAGGTATATGTTATTTTACTCACATCCTAAGTAAACTTAGTGCCAAGTTTTGGGGGCTTACACTGGCGATGTGGAGACCTAATTTGTTTTATATAACCCGAAGCCTTGAATTTAATTAATTTTCAGTCTTAGGCACAGAGGCACCCTCCGCCTCGCTGAGATCTGGCTCAAGCAGGCACTGTAGGGATGGAGACAGAGGGAGGCATGGGAAGACCCAGCATTCAGGGAGGCCTCAAGGTGGTCAAAAGTACTTGGGCCGAGGGATGGGGTCCAGGCCAGGGGTCAGGTAGACTGAGACCAGGGTGAGGCTGCAGCTCACACCGCGGACACTGCCTCCCTCCCCAGGAGTCTTCCATCATAGCGGGTCCTCTCACTGAGCACACAGCCTGCCAGAGTGCTTCCCCCAAAGCGGAACTCCACTGCAGAATTGTGAAAGCCTAGGGTCCTGCCCTCACCCTGAAGCCAGGAAAGCTGCATTTCTGGGCTGGGCCTTGGGTTTCAAAGTTGCTCCCTGACTGTTCTTCATAGCCTCCTGAGACTGCTGTAACAAGGGCCACAGCTTGCTGCTGCTGTTCCGTAGCTCAGTCGTGTCCAGTTCTCTGTGACCCTGTGGCTTGTAGCACACCAGGCTCCCCTGTCCTCTACTATCTTCCAGAGCTTTCTCAAACTCAGGTCCATTGAGTCGGTGATGCCATCCAACCATCTCATCCTCTGTCGCCCCCTTCTCTTCCCACCTTCAATCTTTCCCAGCATCAGGGTCTTTTCCAGTGAGTCAGTTCTTTGCATCAGGTGGCCAAAGTATATTGGAGTTTCAGCTTCAGCATCAGTCCTTCCAGTGCGTATTCAGGGTTGATTTCCTTTAAGATGGACTGGTTTGATCATCGGACTCTGTAGCTTAGAATAACAGAAATGTACTGTCTCACAGCTCTGAGGGCCGCAGCTCTGAGATCCACAATGATGGAGCGGTCATAATGGCTGTTCCAATGACGCTCACTGAGCATTTAGTTGTACTAGACAACAGCACCATCTTACGTAAAATGTTTAAGCCTTAGGGCCACTCTGCTGGTGTCCTGGATTTACAGACAAGGAGATGTAAATGACTCAGCTACTGTTACACAACCAGGGTCGTGCTTAGTCGCTCAGTCATGTCTGACTCTGTGCAACTCCCTGGACTGTAGCCCGCCAGGCTCCTCCGTCCATGGGATTCTCCGGGCAAGAATACTGGAGCGGGTAGCCATGCCCTCCTCCAGGGGATCTTCCCAACCCAGGGATCAAACCCAGGTCTCCTGCATTAATTGCGGATTCTTACCACCTGAGCTACCAGGGAACCAGGGAGTAGAAGTCAATGCAGGTCCTTCTTGCTCTGGAGCTCTGGGTTCCCATCTCTCTGTCTGTCTCAAAACCCCCTGAAGCCTGAACGTAGCACAGATTCCCCTGCATCAGGAGAAGCGCGCCTGCCTCAGTCTTCATCCTGCACTTTCCATTCTGACTCCACCCTGTGTCCTGAAGTGACCTGAGATGCTAGGGACGCATGGTGGGCGGTGGATCGGAGAAGGTCTTGCTGAGAAATGTTAGGACAAACCCCCACAGGCCAGGTGGCTTCCACACAGCACAAGTTTCTCTCTCATGGTTCTGGAGGCTGGAGGCGTGAGAGTGGGGTGCCACACGGCGGGGTCTGGGGAGGCCCCTCTTCCAGGCCTCTGACCTGGTGGGAGGGGTGAAGGATCAGGGTCCCTTTTACAGAAACAGGTTCAGTTCCTCTGGGCTCCACCCTGGTCACCTCCCTGAGGCCCCTGGTCTAACACCATCATCCTGGGGGTTAGGCTTCCCAGTGAGAGTACTGGTTTGGAACATAGTCAGTACTAGGGACACAGCATCTCAAACCAGAGCCAATGGGCTCAGAGACCCACAGAGAGGAGGTGTGGAGAATGCTGTGCTTTCTAGGGTTGGCGGAGTCCTGGGCAGAATGGGGACGGGGACCAGGGGCCTAGAAGAGGACCAGGGATGAAGGCCCCCCGTCAGGGACCTGAGCTGAGCCTGGGCCACTTGCTGTGCTCAATGTGAGATGCGCCCTGAGAACGCGCCAGAGAGGCGCACGCGGGGTCTCTATGTGACCATGGACGTCCTTGACCTCAGTGAGGACGCTAGCAGCTGGGGGTCCCTGTGATCAGGGGTCCGCAGGGGCCCGGGGATTCTCCCCCTCCCCTGGGAAGCCTCCAGCCTCCTGCGCCTTCGCTGAAACAAGGCGCCCTCCATCCGTGATGCTTTGCTTCTAAACCCCTCCGTGGCCTGTCTTCCTGTGGCTAATTCTCCCAAGCCTCTCCCGGCTTCTCGGAGCTCCCGTCCATCCCCAGGAGCCCCAGAGCCCAGCGCTGATAAACCCATCCATCAAGCTCTCACAGCCGGGATTTCGGCCCCTTCTCAGAGGAGTAGCAAGTCCGTCACAAAGCCCTCAGCCCTGAGCCTGCTGCGCTTCAGGTAAGCCCTGGATATGCATTAAACTGGAGGCCTTATAGGGAAAAAAATGCCTTAAAAAAATACAGTAGCATTTGCTGCAAAACATCCCCTGTCTTGGTTTGCTGCACTCCTAGAGACCCTGCTAAGGCGGCAGAGGCCATCAGTCCATCTCGGCTTTTGGACTCCCTGCCAACTCCAGGCGTGAACCCTGGTCTCTCTGGAAAGCACTCGTCTTGAGTTGCTTTGCTTGTTTGGCTCTTGAGGATCTGAGCGTGTGTGTGCCCGTGGGTGTGTGTGTGTGTGCATGTATGTGAGCATATATCCATGGACATAAGAGCGAGGGGCCCTCGTGAGCCCCCTCGAGATGCTGAGGGTGAGGATCGGCTCCTGCTGGTCTATCAGCCCCAACGGGATTGGGAGACGCGTCTCCTGGGGGACCCCAAGGGCACAGACCAACTGCCCCCTCCAACGCTCACGGAGCCGAGGCTGGCCTTTCACCAGGACGGGCCTACGGGCAGCATCCGAGCAGGGACTGTGCGTCCCAGAGCCCAAGCCCGTGGAGCCCCTGGGTGGGCCCGGGCTACTGGTAGAGGGGCGGCCGTGTCAGATGGTCCCAGGGCCTTACCCGCATCCCTCCCAGGCACAGGACATCTGAGATGGTCCCGGGGGTGACTCAGGCTTTGGGAGACAAGCCTGTCCTCCTCCACCACAGGCCAGACGGCAGTGACCCTCGAGGACCACTGAGCCGACGCTGCCTGTTCAGAGGAGGAGACCCCCAAATCCCGACAGGTCAGAGGACTGGCCCCGTGGCTCACGGGCTCACGGGCAGAGCATGGAGAACAAAGCCTCGAGCCATTAGGTACTGGTTTGTAACACAGAGCTCGTTCAACCTAAAATTCAGAGAAGTGAAAGTGAAGTCACTCAGTCGTGTCTGACTCTTTGCGACCTCATGGACTGTAGCCCACCAGGCTCCTCCATCCATGGGATTTTCCAGGCAAGAGTACTGGAGTGGGTTTCCATTTCCTTCTCCAGGGGATCTTCCTGACCCAGGGATGGAACCCAGGTCTCCCCCACTGCAGGCAGACACTCTACCGTCTGAGCTCCCAGGGAAGCCCGATTCAGAGCAGCTTGCAAATCCTAGTGAAGACGAGGCGCTTACTACACATCTCCCAGGGCGGGGCGGGAGGAGGCGCCTGCAGGCCTCAAAGAGCCCTTGGGCACCCGCTGATTCACCTCCTCTAGGGTCAGCCTCACCGCTCGCCCTTCCCCAGGGGGCTGCTGGTGGCGCCAAAGCCCACGTGCACACCTCTCACAGGCCCCAGAGTCCCCCTCGGGACGGCCAGGCTCGGGCAGGCTGTGTCCGAGCTCTGCCTCTCTGTCCACCCGCTTCCCCAGGCTGGACGCTAAGAAGTGTCTGGCACTGTAAGCTTCATCTCCACACAGCCAGGGGCTGGGGCCAGGGCTGTAAGGACGAGGTCAGAACGATAGGGGCGAGGACTGGGGGCTGAATGCAAAGGCGGAGGGGAACACGCCCAGGGGTGGGGGGAAGGGGCAGTTCTCGGGAGCAGCGGGGTTTTGGGGGGCAAGTCAGGACTGCGGGCCCTGGGCAGACCGAGGCGCTGATTTCTAAGCAGAACAGTGACAAGCAGGGGCTGGGCTGGGGGTTAAGGGAGGCTCCCTGGTGGCTCAGATGGTCAAGAACCTGCCTGCAACGCAGGAGACCTGAGTTCGATCCCTGGGTGGGGAAGATCCCCTGGAGAAAGGGATGGCTACACTCTAGTATTCTTGCCTGGAGAATCCCACGGACAGAGGAGCCTGGTGGGCTACAGGCTTTTGTGGTCACAAAGAGTCAGACACGACTGAGTGACAACACTTAAATGCTTCCCAGAGGCAGTGGGAGCAAATTCTAACCCTGACCCCCAGGCAGCAGAGAGGGGACCCACTGCTGGGCGCCCGTCAGCCTGCCGAGAAGACTTTCTGACTCTGAGAAAAATGATGATATGCAGCTTTTGGCCCAGCAGACTGACTGGCATCAGCTGAGAAGAGCCGTTCTACACTCGCTGGTAGGAAGGAACTCGCCTTAGCTTGTTAGGCGTGATAACGGGATAGTGATGTTGCTGAGATGTCTTTGCCCATTAGATGCGTATGGCTGCATCTGGGTGTGAAGCCTTGATGACTGAAATTTGTTCTAAACGTATTCCAACCACAAACATGGCAGGGGAGACGGACAGAATACAACCAGTGGAGACTGGAGGGTTGTTCAAGTCTTGTTGTTTTTCAGTTGTCGAGTCATATCTGACTCTGTGACCCCATGACTGCAGCACGCCAGGCTCCCTGTCCTTCACCATCTCCCAGAGTTTGCCCAAGTTCATGTCCATTGAATTGGCGAAGCCATCCAACCGTCTCATCCTCCGATGGCATGGCTCATAGCTTCATTGAGTTACGCAAGCCCCTTTGACATGACAAAGCAGCGCTCCATGAGGGGGTCGTTAAAGCTGGGGTGGGGGGTGAGCGTATTTTGATTCATTGTTCTATTCTCTGGACTTTGCCGTGTGTTTGAGATTTTCCTTAATGAGAATTTTAAAAGGATGGGGCAGAACCTCAAGCATGTCTGATGAGAATGTGGGGACTGGGTTCTCTCGGACAGTTTAGGGCAGGTGACTTGACGTTTGGGGTAAGCTATCTGGCACCTTTAACAAAAGACTTGAAAACACGCGTACCCTGGAGGCTGCTAAGCTGCTAAGTCACTTCAGTCGTGTCCGACTCTGTGTGACCCCAGAGACAGCAGCCCACCAGGCTCCTCATCCCTGGGATTCTCCAGGCAAGAACACTGGAGTGGGTTGCCATTTCCTTCTCCAATGCATGAAAGTGAAAAGTGAAAGTGAAGGTCGCTTAGTTGTGTCCGGCTCTTCTCGACCCCATGGACTGTAGCAGGTCACTTCTGCGTAAACAGGGGCCAGTGCCTGCTGGCTCAACCCCAGGGAGCTGGGCTCGGTGCTGCGTCTGGAGGCCCATACCGGGGCGGACACGGGTGAGCTTGTGGCAGGTGTGGGCTGGGGTCCGGTCAGAGAGCCAGCTGCTGTGGCCCCAGCCAGACATCTGAGCCCCAGAACCTCAGAACGTGACTGTACTTGGAAGGAAGACCTTTAAAGGCGTAATGCAGTTACAGTGAGGTCTCTAGGACGGGCCTGCACCCACGACGACTGGTGTCTTTACACCGAGAGACGAGGGCGCAGAAGGCGCTGAGGGACAGAGGTGTGAGGGGTGGGGAGGACCACGCCCCGGGTGGAGCACAGAGGCCTCAGGAGCACGCAGCCCTGCTCACACCGAGATCTTGGCTTCCAGCTCCCGAGCCTGGGGGACGGCCCAGTGCCTTGCCAGCCCTAGCAAACTGATCCACTAACCCCGGTTTTATAAAAGTAAACAGCAGCAGGAGCCCCTGTACATGTCGTGCTGGTGGAGAGCGTGTGCCAGCCGAGAGGCCCCTCGTGTCCTGGGCGGGTGGGGGTCAGGGAAAGTCAGCTCGCTTTTGCATTTTCTGCATTTCCTCATACCAACCTAACCTTTGCCATTGAAAAAATAACAGTTGTGTTGTCAGAGAATTAAGAAAAAGAGAGAGAGAGAGAGAGCCACAGAGGAAAAAGGTTCTGAAACATGTATCAGGAGACTGGATTCAATTGAGATTGTGAATTTCCAGAAATTCTGCATAAAACTGCATTTTAAAAAAGCCAGTTTAGTTGGGTATGGGAAGTAGAAATTTGGAGAAAAAGGTCAGACGTCCCATTTCTTTTGTTGATGCTTCCTTCAGACCGAGTAAATCTGTGTTCGTTGCGCTAGGATGGTGACACTGTGTTATTTATAAGGTGGCCATAAAATTACCATATTTTGCATTTCAGTAAAGAAGGACACTTCCCGGCAGATCCTCAGAGAATCTCAAGGTCGCAGGCTTGAGAGGAAGGCCGTTCTCGCCCCAAACCCTGGGACAGTTCTCATCCCCTTGGCCTTGACGCCCCGTGGACGTCTGGCTTCCTCTCCCACTGGAGTGACCCCAACCGTCCGTCCAGCCTGTCCAGAGGCGGCCCCCAGGCAGCGAGGGGCTGGCCCCTCCCCCACGTGGAGGAGCCGCAGTGCCCAGGGCAGACACGCCGGCCGTCTGGACGCCTGCCCCTCCTTCTTTGCTCACACACTCTAACAGCACCCGGACTCTTCATTACAAAGAGCATAACTTTGGAGATCATTTTAGGGCGGTTAAAGGCCCAGACGCAGGGCTTAGCTGGTGGGCTCAGTGGCAGAAAATCTGCCTGCCAATGCAGGAGACATGGGTTCGATCCCTGAGTCAGGAAGATCCCACATGCGGCGGAGCAAGTGGGCCTGTGCACTACAGCTACTGAGCCTGTGCTCCAGAGCCCACGAGCCGCAGCTACCGAAACCCCCGTGCCCTGGAGTCCTGGTCCCCGAGAGAGGCCACCGCAGTGAGAGTCCACGATTCACAACTGCAGGGCAGCCCCCGCCTGCGGTAAAGAAACAAAGCCCGCTCCCAGCAAAGCCGAAAATAAATACATAAATAAATTTTTAAAAGGTCCTTACACAATGTAGAACCACCACGCATTAAACACTGAAGTTAATTAAAATTTGAATTGGTGAAATCCGAAATGTTTCCATGTCTTCAGAAACACAAAGGTTTTAGGTGGAAGCAGGGAAAGGAGGGGGAGAGAGGCTACATTTTTATTTATTTCTAAGTGTTCATTCCTAGGTTTCGACTCAGCCTCGCCTGTGATTGGTTGTACCCTTCAGAACTAGTCAGGCAGTTAAGTTGGTCCTGGGTTTTTCATGTCCCGCCCAGGCACCGATGAATCCGTGGCTGGGGTGGACAGGCAACGCTAGGAGAAGGCCGGTCGTCATCACCCATCATCATCAGAGGAGCTGAGCTCCACTGGACTTGTGTCTCGCTTGCTGCTACGTTCACCGTGCCCAGGACAGAGGAGGCCCCAAGGGACACCTGCCATGCAGATAAGTGAATGGAGGACGCGTGCCAAGTGCGCCCACAGGACTCAGCTCTCACCAAGGGTGGATGCCTGTCGCTCACTGGTTCCGCCTGCGAGGGCAGGCTGCACCCTGGCACCCACCTTGGCACTGGCACAGGCGAGCGCCCCCGGAGCATCTGTGGAATGAATAAACCTCTTAAGTCGAAGCCACGATCCCTGAGCTCAGCCAGCTCCTAACTCCGGGGGACGTCCCCTGCGTCCTGAGAAAGACAGAGGTTCGAGGTGCCCAGATCACGCCTGCTTGGAGGATGCAGAGTGCCCAGAGGGACAAGTAACTTGGTCAAGCCCCATCCAGACCCATCTAGGCCCCAGGTCCCTTCCAGGGCAGAGCCTCGCCCGCTACAGACAGAGGGCGATGTGACCTTGGGGGAAGGTCACAGCAAGGCAGCGCTGCTGGCTTTGAAGACAGAGGCAGGGTCATGGCGCTGCAGGGCATGGGGCCCTGTGGTTGGTGTTCAGTCGCTCGGTCATGTCCGACTCTGTGACCTCATGGACTGCAGCACGCCAGGCTTCCTTGTTCTTCACTCTGTCCCGGAACTTGATCGAACTCATGTCTGTTGAGTCGGTGATGCAATCCAACCATCTCGTTATCTGTCGACCCCTTCTCCTCCCGCCTTCAATCTTTCCCAGCATCAGGGTCATTTCCAGTGACTTGGCTCTTCGCATCAAGTGGCCAGAGTAATGGAGCTTTAACATCAGTGTTGGAAGAGGCAGGACTTGGCTTCTCCCCAGAGCCTTCAGGAGGAACAAGGTGGGCCCCACTGACCACCAGCCCAGTGAGACCCGTGTTGAAAGTGACCTGCAGAACTATAAGATGAGAAATCTGTTGCTTCACGCCACGACGTCTGTGATAAGTCATTTGTTAGAGCGGGAACGAATGCAACGCGGAACGGCGCATAAAGCCCAGAATCGCCTCCTTCCTTCCTGCTGGTGGCTGAGGCCTGGAGGAGGAGGGGCTGCGTCACTGCTGAGGGCGGTCGCGAGAGGATGCAGATCAGGTGAGAAATTTCACCTCTCCCCAGGCGATGCAGCTTAGCAAGTGACGAGCCCCTCTCCGGAACGCGGGCACTGGTGGGTGGGCTGCCCAGGCCAGTGGCTCCAACCTCGGTTCCAGGTACAGGTTCGAGGGGAGATGCTGGCTGAGCAATCTTCTCTGCACGTGCCCTGCTGGGACTCCTTGGGCAGGTGACAGGGCAGGGGAGGGTTGGTGCTCGGGGCCTTCCAGCAGTTCTCCCTGGGCCCCCAGAATGAGAAGCAGCATCCCGAGTTCACATGGCTGTAAGGAGGCCCCATTGTGGCTGAGGGCAGCTGCTGGGCCCCGGAGCGCCACTGGGCATGTGGGATGGAGCTCGGACATCGGAGCCTCTCGTCTCCAAGGGCACCCGTGTGCAGTCAAGGCTGAACGGATGCAGGTGAGGGATGCCTGAAAGCACGGCAAATCAAACGGGCCTCATCCAGGCTGAGATTTAGAGAGATCCGGGGTCCTGGAGACCAGCCGAGCAGAGCAAATCTCAGTGGCCAGTTTCTCAGAAAGACCAGCTCCTCAGTCCATCAGGCTTATGAGATTCGCCTGCTGCTGCTACTGCTGCTAAGTCGCGTCAGTCATGTCCGACTCTGTGTGACCCCAGAGACGGCAGCCCACCAGCCTCCCCTGTCCCTGGGATTCTCCAGGCAAGAACACTGGAGCGGGTTGCCATTTCCTTCTCCAATGCATGAAAGTGAAAAGTGAAAGTGAAGTTGCTCAGTCGTGTCCGACTCTTAGCGACCCCATGGACTGCAGCCTACCAGGCTCCTCCGTTCATGGGATTTTCCAGGCAAGAGTACTGGAGTGGGGTGCCATCTCCTTCTCCCTTGAGGTCGCCTAGGGGACAGGAAGTCCTTGTTAGAGGAGGCTGGTCTGCAAGGCAAGGACTCACCCAAAGGCAGACAGGCTCACGAATGCTCCCATGCGTCCTGAAGCCATCTAGAACTGCCAGGCTGCCGGGACCCACACTCAAGAGCTGTGTTCAAACGGCAGAGCTGGCCTGGGTTTCTTTCTTAATCTTTTCAAATCCAGTACCTGCATCTTTAGGACTCTGATTTCCCCAAGGCTCCTTGGACCCTGGGTCAGGTGTGAGCACACCCACCTGGGGCAGAGTCCAGGGCGAGGCTGGTGGGGGAGGAGAGACGGGACGCAACAGCCCGAAGAAACCCACGTGCACAACCGCAGGGACTCTGCATTTGTTGCTGTTTGGTCGTCGTGTTTGACTCTGCGACCCCGTGGACTGCAGTGCACCAGGCTTCCCTGTCCTTCCCTATCTCCCCGAGTTTGCTCAAACTCATGCCCATTTAGCGGGTGAGGCCATCCAACCATCTCATCCTCTGTCGCGCCCTTCTCCTCCTGCCCTGAGTCTTTCCCAGCATCAGGGGCTTTTCCGATGAGTCAGCGCTTCGCATCAAGGACTTTGCACATGAATGCATTCAGACACCATGGCCAAGAAGAGGTGTTCTCCAGCAGGACACGGGCCCTGCGGCCTTCCCAGTCATGCTGACCCAATGCACCCAGGCCATCTGGGGCTTGGCTGTCCTCAGTCGCAGCCAGGAGCAGCCCACCCTGGGCTCTGAGGGTGAGGAGGTGGGAAAGCCCTTCTCCTGTGCCATGTCCTCTCCTGGTGCTCCAGGGCCTGGAGTTTGGCAGCTGGAGGCTCACTCCTTTGGGACGGGCTTTCCTCTGCTCCCAGGAGCTGCAGCTGGTCCACAGCACCTCTGCTGAGGGCTGAGGGCTTTGGGACCTTGAGGAGAGCTAGGTCCAGGCTGGGGGAAGGCGAGGGGTCTGAGAGGAGACTGGGAAGCCCAAAGTCAACAGTCCAGCTCCAGACCCACCACCCCCACCCTCATGGAGTGGACCCTGAGTCGTTCACCTCAGGCTAGTGAGATCTCTGCTCAAAAGCAAAACACAGGCATTGTGGTAACCCGTTCCTGTACAGGTATTTACAGGTTAGTCGCTCAGTCGTATCTACTCCGTGTGACCCCATGGACTGTAACCCTCCAGGCTCCTCTGTCCATAGAATTCTCCAGGCAAGAATACTGGAGTGGATTGTCATTTCCTTCTCCAGGGGATCTTCCCAACTCAGGGATCAAGCCCAGGCCTCCTGCATTGTGGGCAGATTCTTTACCCTCTGAGCCACCAGGGAAGCACAGTTAGATATGTTTTTAAAAATGAAGAATTATTTCTGTAACAAAGAACATCAGGTTAAAATGAGAGATTCTGGATCCAGACTGCTTGAATTTTAATCCATCTCCACCGGCTTTCAGCTCTGTGACCTCAAGAGTCATCACCTCCCTGTGCCTCACTTTCAAACGGGGATGGTAATAGTACATGACTCTAGGGGTTATTGGGAGGAGTCAATAAAATGAGTTCAGTTCAGTCCAGTCAGTTTAGTTGCTCAGTCGTGTCTCTTCGAGACCCCATGAATCGCAGCACGCCAGGCCTCCCTGTCCATCACCAACTTCCGGAGTTCACTCAGACTCACGTCCATCGAGTCAGTGATGCCATCCAGCCATCTCATCCTCTGTCGTCCCCTTCTCCTCCTGCCCCCAATCCTTCCCATCATCAGAGTCTTTTCCAATCAGTCAACTCTTTGCATGAGGTGGCCAAAGTACTGGAGTTTTAGCTTTAGCATCATTCCTTCCAAAGAAATCCCAAGGCTGATCTCCTTCAGAATGGACTGGTTGGATCTCCTTGCAGTCCAAGGGACTCTCAAGAATCTTCTCCAACACCACAGTTCAAAAGCATCAATTCTTTGGCATTCAGCTTTCTTCACAGTCTAACTCTCACATCCATACATGACCACAGGAAAAACCATAGCCTTGACTAGACGGACCTTTGTTGGCAAAGTAATGTCTCTGCTTTTGAGTATGCTATCTAGGTTGGTCATAACTTTTCTTCCAAGGAGTAAGCGTCTTTTAATTTCATGGCTGCAGCCACCATCTGCAGTGATTTTGGAGCCCCCCAAAATAAAGTCTGACACTGTTTCCACTGTTTCCCCATCTATTTCCCATGAAGTGATGGGACCAGATGCCATGATCTTCATTTTCTGAATGTTGAATTTTAAGCCAACTTTTTCACTGTCCTCTTTCACCTTCATCAAGAGGTTTTTTAGTTCCTCTTCACTTTCTGCCATAAGGGTGGTGTCATCTGCATATCTGAGGTTATTGATATTTCTCCCGCCAATCTTGATTCCAGCTTGTGCTTCTTCCAGCCCAGCATTTCTCATGATGTACTCTGCATATAAGTTAAATAAGCAGGGTGACAAAATATGGCCTTGACGTACTCCTTTTCCTATTTGGAACCAGTCTGTTGTTCCATGTCCAGTTCTAACTGTTGCTTCCTGACCTGCATACAAATTTCTCAAGGGGCAGGTCAGGTGGTCTGGTATTCCCATCTCTTTCAGAATTTTCCAGTTTATTGTGATCCACACAGTCAAAGGCTTTGGCATAGTCAATAAAGCAAAAATAGTGTTTTTCTGGAACTCTCTTGCTTTTTCGATGATCCAGCGGATGTTGGCAATTTGGTCTCTGGTTCCTCTGCCTTTTCTAAAACAGCTTGAACAACTGGAAGTTCACAGTTCACATATTGCTGAAGCCTGGCTTGGAGAATTTTGGGCATTACTTTACTAGCATGTGAGATGAGTGCAATTGTGCGGTAGTTTGAGCATTCTTTGGCATTGCCTTTCTTTGGGATTGGAATAAAAACTGAGCTTTTCCAGTCCTGTGGCCACTGCTGAGTTTTCCAAATTTGTGGGCATATTGAGTGCAGCACTTTCACGGCACCATCTTTCAGGATTTGAAAGAGCTCAACTGGAATTCCATCACCTCCACTAGCTTTGTTCGTAGTGATGCTTTCTAAGGCCCACTTGACTTCACATTCCAGGATGTCTGGCTCTAGGTGAGTGATCACACCATTGTGATTATCTAGGTCGTGAAGATCTTTTTTGTACAGTTCTTCTGTGTATTCTTGCCACCTCTTCTTAATATCTTCTGCTTCTGTTAGGTCCATACCATTTCTGTCCTTTATCGAACCCATCTTTGCATGAAATGTTCCCTTGGTATCTCTAATTTTCTTGAAGAGATCTCTAGTCTTTCCCATTCTGTTGTTTTCCTCTATTTCTTTGCATTGATTGCTGAAGAGGGCTTTCTTTTCTCTCCTTGCTATTCTTTGGAACTCTGCATTCAGATGTTTATATCTTTCCTTTTCTCCTTTGCTTTTCTCTTCTCTTCTTTTCACAGCTATTTGTAAGGCCTCCCCAGACAGTCATTTTGCTTTTTCGCATTTCTTTTCCACGGAGATGGTCTTGATCCCTGTCTCCTGTACAATGTCACGAACCTCAGTCCGTAGTTCATCAGGCACTCTATCTATCAGATCTAGGCCCTTAAATCTATTTCTCACTTCCACTGTATAATGATAAGGGATTTGATTTAGATCATAGCTGAATGGTCTAGTGGTTTTCCCTACTTTCTTCAATTTAAGTCTGAATTTGGCAATAAGGAGTTCATGATCTGAACCACAGTCAGCTCCTGGGCTTGTTTTTGTTGACTATATAGAGCTTCTCCACCTTTGACTGCAAAGAATGTAATCAATCTGCTTTCGGTGTTGACCATCTGGTGATGTTCATGTATAGAGTCTTCTCTTGTGTTGTTGGAAGAGGGTGTTTGCTATGACCAGTGCATTTTCTTGACAAAACTCTATTAGTCTTTGCCCTGCTTCATTCCGTATTCCAAGGCCAAATTTGCCTAGTAACCCAGGTGTTTCTTGACTTCCTACTTTTGCATTCCAGTCCCCTATAATGAAAAGGACATCTTTTTTGGGTGTTAGTTCTAAAAGGTCTTGTAGGTCTTCATAGAACCGTTCAACTTCAGCTTCTTCAGCATTACTGGTTGGGGCATAGACTTGGATTACTGTGATATTGAATGGTTTGCCTTGGAAACAAACAGAAGTCATTCTGTCGTTTTTGAGATTGCATCCAAGTACTGCATTTCGAACTCTTTTGTTGACCATGATGGCTACTCCATTTCTTCTGAGGGATTCCTGCCCACAGTAGTAGGTATAATGGTCATCTGAGTTAAATTCACCCATTCCAGTCCATTTTAGTTTGCTGATTCCTAGAATGTCTTTGTAAATCACTCAGCATTGCGCCTGGCACATGGTAAATACTACATACATATTTGTTGAACAAGATAAGTGAACGCCAGTATCTGGACATACTCAACCTGATGCATCCCGCCCTGATCTTTGTTTCCGGTCCTGCAAGTGAGAGGGGGTGGGAACGCCAGTCCAAGCCCAGCACCTGTGGAAGACAAAGCTGGGGAGTGGAGGGGACAGAGGTAGACCAGGGGGTGTGCGCTGGCAGGCGGTGTGAACACCGGTGAATCTCACCCGCGAATCGCACAGCAGGGCCCTGGCAGGACACGGGCTGTCCCGGTGCTAGGGGACACACACACCTGGCCCAGCCTCCCCGCCCTCAGTCCTGGGTTTACCCTGACAGGCGGCCCCTGGCCCCGCTCCCAGGATGGGCGGAGCACAGCCACGCTCCGGGTCCGGCCCCTCCCCGGGGGAGTTCTGGGCCTGTCTTCTCAGCTGCCTTCTCGCTGGTGCTGGGGGGACCCCGGAGGAGCGGGGCGCACCGACAGGTGATGGTGCTGCAGTGTCTGAGCCGACGCTGGGCGCCCGGGGGACGGACGTGCCAGGTGAGCCCCCGGCTGTCAGGCCTGCCGTCCCACGGGGCCCAGCGCCCCCAGCCCTCCCCCCTCCCCTCCCTCTTCCCGTCTGCTCCACTCTCCTCCCCTCTCCCCTCCCCTCCATCCTCGCCTCCCTCCTCCCTTCCCTCCTCCCTGCTCTCCCCCTCCCTCCTCCCCTCTGCTCACTCTCCTCCCCTCCATCCTCCCTCCCTCCTCCCCTCCCTCCTCCCCTCTGCTCACCCTCCTCCCCTCTGCTCACCTTCCTCCACTCCCTCCTCCCCTCTGCTCACTCTCCTCCCCTCTGTCCTCCCCTCTCTCCTCCCCTCCCTCCTCCCCTCTGCTCATTCTCCTCCCCTCCCTCCTCCCTGCTCTCCTCCTCTTCCTCCTCCTCCTCTCCTCCTCCCTGCTTTCCCCCCTCCCTCCTCCCTGCTTTCCCCTCCCTCCTCCCTGCTCTCCCCCCCCCTCCTCCCCTCTGCTCACCCTCCTCCCCTCTGCTCACCTTCCTCCACTCCCCCTCCTCCCCCTCTGCTCACTCTCCTCCCTTCCGTCCCTCCCCTCCCTCCTCCCTCCCTCCAGGCCACCCCGCCTCCCCGTCCTCCTCCTCCGTGGGCCCCACGCTGCCGTCTCGGGAACTGTATGAAGTTATGTACTTGAGGAGCTGACAGCAGCCTCCGGGCTCACCTTTTGATCCGCTGGGATGCTGACATCTTCAAACCGGAGCGGGCTTCCGGCTCACTGTTCCCTTAGCTGGTGGTGGCAGCTCTCCTGCAGGGGTGTGGCCAGGGCATCAGGGCCGGGTGTGCGTGAGTGAGGAGCCAGGATGGGCTGTATGGGGCAGGGAGGTTCGGGGGCCTCCGAAGGTGGAGACAGCCCCCCGCCCCTCCTCAGAGCTGCTCTTCCCCAGGCCCCTGCCTTGCTGAGGGCCAGAGACTTGGCCTCAGGACGGGGCGCCTGTGGGCGCGAGCGATGCTCGGGGCTCTTAGGGACCTGCGTGGCTAGAGAGGGCCAGGCCCGTCCTCTGGGCAGGCATCAGGGTGTGTCCGCGGTCAGGCTCTTTCCCGAGTCCCTACTAGTCCAGAGGAGGATGAGGACGGCCTCCTGCAGTCTGCTTGTCTTCTGAGTGAGGAGGGAAGACCCAAACTGGGACAGACGCCAAGGTCCAGGTGTGGGCAGGGCCGGTTCCTCCTGAGGCCTGTCTCCTCCCCATGTCCTCACGTGACCGCCCCTCTGTGTCTGTCCTTACCTCCTTTTCTTATAAAGACACCAGTCACATTGGATCCAGGCTGACCTTAATGACCTCAGGTTACCTTAATCACCTCTTTAAAGGTTCACTCCACACACAAGCACAGCCTGAGGCGCTGGGACCGCTGGTTTAACATAGGAACTGGGGACACAGTTCAACCCCTAACACATCTGTCTTAAGTGCTTTGTACCACCTGTAAAGGGCTTCTCAGGTGACTCAGAAGTAAAGAATTCACCTGCCCATGCAGGAGATACGGGTTTGATCCTTGGCTTAGGAAGATTCTCTGGAGGAGGAAATGGCAGCCCACTCCAGTATTCTTGCCTGGAGAATCCCATGGACAGAGGGGCCTGGTGGGAGCATCAATTCTTTGGCGCCTTCACAGTCAACTCTCACATCCATACATGACCACAGGAAAAACCATAGCCTTGACTAGACGGACCTTTGTTGGCAAAGTAATGTCTCTGCTTTTGAATATGCTATCTAGGTTGGTCATAACTTTCCTTCAAGGAGTAAGCGTCTTTTAATTTCATGGCTGCAGTCACCATCTGCAGTGATTTTGGAGCCCCCAAAAATAAAGTCTGACACTGTTTCCACTGTTTCCCCATCTATTTCCCATGAAGTGATGGGACCAGATGCCATGATCTTCATTTTCTGAATGTTGAGCTTTAAGCCAACTTTTCCTCTCCTCTTTCACTTTCATCAAGAGGCTTTTTTAGTTCCTCTTCACTTTCTGCCATAAGGGTGGTGTCATCTGCATATCTGAGGTTATTGATATTTCTCCCAGCAATCTTGATTCCAACATGTGTTTCTTCAGTCCAGCGTTTCTCATGATGTACTCTGCATATAAGTTAAATAAACAGGGTGACAATATACAGCCTTGATGTACTCCTTTTCCTATTTGGAACCAGTCTGTTGTTCCATGTCCAGTTCTAACTGTTTGCTTCCTGACCTGCATACAGGTTTCTCAAGAGGCAGGTCAGGTGGTCTAATATTCCCATCTCTTTCAGAATTTTCCACAGTTTATTGTGATCCACACAGTCAAAGGCTTTGGCATAGTCAATAAAGCAGAAATAGATGTTTTTCTGGAACTCTCTTGCTTTTTCCATGATCCAGCAGATGTTGGCAATTTGATCTCTGGTTCCTCTGCCTTTTCTAAAACCAGCTTGAACATCAGGAAGTTCACGTTCACATATTGCTGAAGCCTGGCTTGGAGAATTTTGAGCATTACTTTACTAGCATGTGAGATGAGTGCAATTGTGCAGTAGTTTGAGCATTCTTTGGCATTGCCTTTCTTTGGGATTGGAATGAAAACTGACCTTTTCCAGTCCTGTGGCCACTGCTGAGTTTTCCAAATTTGCTGGCATATTGAGTGCAGCACTTTCACAGCATCATCTTTCAGGATTTGGAATAGCTCAACTGGAATTCCATCACCTCCACTAGCTTTGTTCATAGTGATGCTTTCTAAGGCCCACTTGACTTCACATTCCAGGATGTCTGGCTCTAGGTCAGTGATCACACCATCATGATTATCTGGGTCATGAAGATCTTTTTTGTACAGTTCTTCTGTGTATTCTTGCCATCTCTTCTTAATATCTTCTGCTTCTGTTAGGTCCATACCATTTCTGTCCTTTATCAAGCCCATCTTTGCATGAAATGTTCCTTTGGTATCTCTAATTTTCTTGAAGAGATCTCTAGTCTTTCCCATTCTGTTGTTTTCCTCTATTTCTTTGCATTGATCACTGAAGAAGGCTTTCTTATCTCTTCTTGCTATTCTTTGGAACTCTGCATTCAGATGTTTATATCTTTCCTTTTCTCCTTTGCTTTTCACTTCTCTTCTTTTCACAGCTATTTGTAAGGCCTCCCCAGACAGCCATTTTGCTTTTTGCATTTCTTTTCCATGGGGATGGTCTTGATCCCTGTCTCTGTACAATGTCACGAACCTCATTCCATAGTTCATCAGGCACTCTATCTATCAGATCTAGGCCCTTAAATCTATTTCTCACTTCCACTGTATAATCATAAGGGATTTGATTTAGGTCATACCTGAATGGTCTAGTGGTTTTCCCTACTTTCTTCAATTTAAGTCTGAATTTGGCAATAAGGGTTCATGATCTGAGCCACAGTCAGCTCCTGGTCTTGTTTTTGCTGACTGTATAGAGCTTCTCCATCTTTGGCTGCAAAGAATATAATCAATCTGATTTTGGTGTTGACCATCTGGTGATGTCCATGTATAGAGTCTTCTCTTGTGTTGTTGGAAGAGGTGTTTGCTATGACCAGTGCATTTTCTTGGCAAAACTCTATTAGTCTTTGCCCTGCTTCATTCCATATTCAAGGCCAAATTTGCCTGTTACTCAGGTGTTTCTTGACTTCCCTACTTTTGCATTCAGTCCCCTATAATGAAAAGGACATCTTTTTTTGGTGTTAGTTCTAAAGGTCTCCCACGGGCCCCAGCGCCCCAGCCCTCCCCTCCTCTCCCTCTTCCCGTCTGCTCCACTCTCCTCCCCTCTCCCCTCCCCTCCATCCTCCCCTCCCTCCTCCCTTCCCTCCCTCCCTGCTCTCCCCCTCCCTCCTCCCCTCTGCCTCACTCTCCTCCCCTCCATCCTCCCCCCTCCCTCCTCCCCTTCCCTCCTCCCTGCTCTCCCCCCCTCCTCCCCTCCCTCCTCCCCTCTGCTCACCCTCCTCCCCCTCTGCTCACCTTCCTCCACTCCTCCTCCCCTCTGCTCACTCTCCTCCCTCTGTCCTCCCTCTCTCTCCCCTCCCTCCTCCCCTCTGCTCATTCTCCTCCCCTCCTCCTCCCTGCTCTCCTCCTCTTCCTCCTCCTCTCCCTCCTCCCTGCTTTCCCCCTCCCTCCTCCCTGCTTTCCCTCCCCTCCTCCCTGCTCTCCCCCCTCCTCCTCCCCTCTGCTCACCCTCCTCCCCTCTGCTCACCTTCCTCCACTCCCTCCTCCCCTCTGCTCACTCTCCTCCCTTCCGTCCTCCCCTCCCTCCTCCCCTCCCTCCAGGCCACCCCGCCTCCCCGTCCTCCTCCTCCGTGGGCCCCACGCTGCCGTCTCGGGAACTGTATGAAGTTATGTACTTGAGGAGCTGACAGCAGCCTCCGGGCTCACCTTTTGATCCGCTGGGATGCTGACATCTTCAAACCGGAGCGGGCTTCCGGCTCACTGTTCCCTTAGCTGGTGGTGGCAGCTCTCCTGCAGGGGTGTGGCCAGGGCATCAGGGCCGGGTGTGCGTGAGTGAGGAGCCAGGATGGGCTGTATGGGGCAGGGAGGTTCGGGGCCTCCGAAGGTGGAGACAGCCCCCCGCCCCTCCTCAGAGCTGCTCTTCCCCAGGCCCCTGCCTTGCTGAGGGCCAGAGACTTGGCCTCAGGACGGGGCGCCTGTGGGCGCGAGCGATGCTCGGGGCTCTTAGGGACCTGCGTGGCTAGAGAGGGCCAGGCCCGTCACTCTGGGCAGGCATCAGGGTGTGTCCGCGGTCAGGGCTCTTTCCCGAGTCCCTACTAGTCCAGAGGAGGATGAGGACGG
This sequence comes from Bos mutus, assembly GCF_027580195.1. NCBI lineage: Eukaryota > Metazoa > Chordata > Mammalia > Artiodactyla > Bovidae > Bos > Bos mutus. The sequence goes on along the minus strand of NC_091620.1, from coordinate 4,039,767 downwards.
CCTCCTGCAGTCTGCTTGTCTTCTGAGTGAGGAGGGAAGACCCGCGGGGACAGACGTCAAGGTCCAGGTGTGGGCAGGGCCGGTTCCTCCTGAGGCCTGTCTCCTCCCCATGTCCTCACGTGACCGTCCCTCTGTGTGTCTGTCCTTACCTCCTTTTCTTATAAAGACACCAGTCACATTGGATCCAGGCTGACCTTAATGACCTCAGGTTACCTTAATCACCTCTTTAAAGGTTCACTCCACACACAAGCACAGCCTGAGGCGCTGGGACCGCGGGTTTAACATAGGAACTGGGGGACACAGTTCAACCCCTAACACATCTGTCTTAAGTGCTTTGTACCACCTGTAAAGGGCTTCTCAGGTGACTCAGAAGTAAAGAATTCACCTGCCCATGCAGGAGATACGGGTTTGATCCTTGGCTTAGGAAGATTCTCTGGAGGAGGAAATGGCAGCCCACTCCAGTATTCTTGCCTGGAGAATCCCATGGACAGAGGGGCCTGGTGGGCTGCAGTCCATGGGGTTGCAAAGAGTTGGACACGACTGAGCAAGTAAACAACCCACCTGTAAAGATGACTGGGTCACGTCCACGGCACAGGTCAGGAGGAGACGCAGAGGTGACCAATGCGTGATCTTTCTCTTTCAGGGACTTGCGATCTATTAGACAATAATGTCTGCCAGAACACGGACAGGAAGCCCAGGAGAGGTAACAGCAGTGCCGCTTGGGCTATGCCTGGGGGAAGGGAGCAGCAAGCTGGGGTTTGTGGCTGTGGGAGCAAGAGGGCTTCTCGGAAGCAGGGGCACTGGTTCTGGACCCTGAAGGGAGCAGGTGGGGGCACGACGGGGGTGGGGGAGGATGTGGCTAAAGGGCATCGCTCGTGTGAGGGCGCAAGGTCTGAATACCTTCAGGTTGAGGGCAGGGAGCTGAGGGCAAGGAGAGCTGGGTGGGGGTGCGGATTTTAGAGGACTCTGGGTGCCAGAGCAGAACTGTATTTTTAGGCCATGGAGGCCCACACAGAGAAACTCAGGATTTAGCCACTTGCCATGTTGGGGCCTCAATTGCAGGTCTGGGTCTCTTAGAGAACATGCGTGCTAAGTCGCTTCAGTTGTGTCCAACTCTTTTTGACCCCATGGACTGTAGCCCATCAGGCTCCTCTGTCCGTGGGATTCTCCAGACAAGAATACTGGAGTGAGTTGCCATGCCCTCCTCCAGGGGATCTTCCCCATCCAGGGATCAAACCCGCATCTCTTATGTCTCCTGCACTGGCAGACTGGTTCTTCACCACTAGGGCCACGTGGGAAGCCTTAGAGAATGTGAAAGTGAAAGTGTCAGTTTGCGACCCTATGGACTGTAGCCTGCCAGGCTCCTTGGTTCGTGGAATTCTCCAGGCAACAATATTGGAGTTGGGTTGCCATTCCTTCTCTGGGGGAAATCTTCCGATCCAGGGATTGAACCCGAGTCTCCTGCCTTGCCAGCAGATTCTTTACCAGCTGAGCCACCAGGGAGGCCCCAGTGATAAATTGTCCTTCAAGGACTCTGGCCAAGCCAGGGCTGCAGGCTGGTGTCCCTGCCCGTGGATGGGCCCCAGCTGAGGTCCCAGTGGCTGGCCGGGAGGTGGAAATGGCACAGGAGCAGGCTGGGATTGCCGTAGCCATCGTTGTCAGCTTTAAAAATGTTCTGTATTTGAGGAAGAAAAGAAGGACGGATCAAGCCGAGGTGTCTGAACCTGATTCTGCCTGCAAAGGGGAAGAGCTGAACTCTTCTGAGCAGGAGGCTGTATCACGAGATTGCGGGGGAACCACTCTGCAGGCCTGAAGGCTGGACAGGATATGGGGGGTGGGGGGCTAAGGAGGCCGGGGCAGGAAGCAAACAGAGGCAGAAACACTGGCCGCAGATTTTATTTCTCTTAAATTCAGTTGCATTCCATTTCTCCAAAGAGTTTCCCTCTCTGGTTTTAATACTGTGCTTAAATGCCAAGTTAAATAATCCTCCCGCCCCGCAAAGCTGTCATTTTCGTCCAGGAGGGGCTGGGGTCCTAGGGAAGATGGCAGAACTCCCCCCCACACCCCCCACCCCGTCTTGGGGTACCTTAATCTGGCTCCCAGACTGGGGCTGGCTTTTGTCATCCCCGCCTCCTCTCCCTCCGGGGAAAGCGAGGCCGGGTTTAGACTTCTGGAGTCAGGCAAAAAATTTCTGAGTGCGGAGGCTACTCCAGGCTGGATTAAAAACCCACTTTCATGCCAGCTGGGTTTCTGACAGAAATGCCACAAGCTGGCACCTGGCAGCGTAACTGAGCTGGCAACGTTGGGGAACTTTGATTTCTTGCAGCGGCTCAGCAGCCCCTTCAGCATTTCAGCGGCCCTCCCCTGTGACTTGCATTTCTGAGCAGGGCTGCTGTGGAAGCCGGCTCCGAGGACGAGAGCGGACCGGGGCGATGTGCATTTCCAGGGAGGTGTGAAGTGTGCACCGCTGCTCCTTCTAAAGGTCTCAGCTCAAGTCCAGTCGAATCAGGCTGGTTTTCTGTAAATCGGTGAGTCGTGGTTATGTTGATTCTTACGGACAAAGCAGAGTGGAGGGAGGCGGGAACCAGGGGGCTGGCTCGGGGCCTGGGTTCAAACCCTGACTCAGGGATGCAAATTATGTGACTGTGAACAGACACAGCACTCTGCTGCGAGACTCACCGGGAAAACGGGAGGCGCTGAGCCTCCCTGGCGCCTATGAGCCAGACGTAAAGGCCATGCATCCGCTGATGAGATGAATCTAAATGGGAAATGGGTAGTCCTCTGGGTGGAGGCTTGACTGGTGGCTCAGACGGTAAAGCGTCTGCCTACACTGCCGGAGACCGGCTTCAATCCCTGGGTCAGGAAGATCCCCTCGAGAAGGAAATGGCAACCCACTCCAGTGTTCTTGCCTGGAGAATCCCACGGACAGAGGGGCCTGGTGGGCTGCAGTCCATGGGGTCGCAAAGAGTCGGACACAACTGAGCAACTTTCCTTTCTTTTCTTTCTTTCATGGTGGAGGGCACACAGAACCCCACCCTCCCACTCCCCTCATCCTGCGTTGCCCCCAACCCGAAGCTTGCTTGCTTTCCACATGATGACTTTCCCACGCTGACACCGGGCCAAGTCCACGGACCGTGCTCCAGCACCCAGTCTCGTCCTTTCGGTATCAGAAGCTTGCCAGCGAGCGTCTGCTGGATAGCCGACCAGAGAGAGGCCTCGGGCAGGAGGCCGGGGAGGGGGCACCGGGCCGAGGAGCATCTGCTGGACAGCCGACCAGAGAGAGGCCGCGGGCAGGAGGCCGGGGAGGGGGCACCGGGCCGCGGGAGGGGCAGACGCCATCACCTCCGCAGCTCGTCCTCACAGAGGCGGCACCTCAGCCAGGACCCCCCTGTCCCCGTCCCCCCACCTGGAGGACGTGTGCCCGCACGTGGCACTTGGAGCCACAGGGCAGACGGGGCCTGGACCCCGCTCAGCCCGCAGGGTGGGCACAGCTGCTGCTCCCGAGGGCCCCTTCCCTGGGTGGGGGCGGCCGGGGGTGGGAGTGGGCGGGCCCCGCCGGGGTGCCCAGGCCTGGACGAGCCTACGTCCTCAGGGAGCCCACGTCCTCAGGGAGCCCACTTGTCCTGCGTTTCCCTGCCCCCTGAGTGCACAGTGCTCTGTGCTTTTGACCTTCTAGGACCTTTGCAAGCATTAACCCTCTCCCCATCACAGCAGCTGTTTGAGGCCAGCACTATCGCCGCCTCCTAGACACGAGGCAACAGCTGGGAGCCCCGAGCACGAGGCTGATCTTCACAAAGCTTCCATGTGGACTCAGGCTCCTTGTGGGGTGAAAAGCTATGACCAACCTAGACAGCGTGTTAAAAAGCAGACACATTACTTTGCTAACAAAAGTCCATCTAGTCAAGGCTATGGTTTTTCCTGTGGTCATGTATGGATGTGAGAGTTGGACTATAAAGAAAGCTGAGCGCAGAAGAATTGATGCTTTTGAACTGTGGTGTTGTAGAAGATTGTTGAGAGTCCCTTGGACTGCAAGAAGATCCAACCAGTCCATTCTGAAGAAAATCAGTCCTGAATATTCATTGGAAGGACTGATGCTGAAGCTGAAACTCCAATACTTTGGCCACCTGATGCGAAGAGCTGACTCACTGGAAAAGACCCTGGTGCTGGGAAAGACTGAGGGCAGGAGGAGAAGGGGACGACAGAGGATGAGATGGCTGTATGGCATCACCAACTCAGTGGACATGGGAGGCTCAGCAGGCTCTGGGAGAAGGTGAAGGACAGGGAGGCCTGGTGTGCTGCAGTCCATGGGGTTGCAAAGAGCTGGACACGACTGAGCGACTGAACTGACTGCAGCTCCGCCTCCAGGCAGCCCAGCCGCTGGGTGTGGCCAGTGTCAGACCCGGGGGAACATGCCCAGGGTGGGCGTGGGCTGGGAATCTCTGAGGGAGAGGAAGGTGCTCACCAGCCTTCGGGGGTGCGGGTGCCCCTCTGGGACTTCCACCTTAGGGTGTGTCTCAGCCCTTGGTCTGTCCCACCTGAGCCTTCTCTGGTGGCCGCCTGGGCTTTCCCGGGTCAAAGGGAAAGTGTCGGATGTCAGCAGGCAGTTGAAATCCGGTGGACCTAGAATAGACTGGAAAGAGCTGTGGGGAGGAAGGCGGTCACAGCATGGAGAAAGCATCCTGTTTATTTCTCCTTGGAGAACCCTAGAGCCTTCAGACCCACCTGCAGGGGGGCGGAGTGCCCAGGGGTGCTGGGCCTGCAGGGTGGGGGTGGGGAGGGAGGGACAGCTGGCGCCCGGCAGGCCTCTCCGGGCCGGCGGTGCCTGGCTTCCTCGGCTCGTAGACGCACCGATCCAGTCTCTGCCTTCATCATCACGCGGCCTTCTCCCTGTGCGTCTGGGCCCAGGTTTCCCTCTTTTGAAAAGCACACCCGTCATTTTGGATTAAGAGTCCACCACCGGCAGGATGACCTGCTCTTAATCTCTCCCACAACGACTGTTTCCAAACAAGGTCACATTCTTGGGTGCTGGTGGTTGGGGCTGCAGTGTATCTTTCGGAGACACAACTCGACTCGTGAGACTCAGTTTCCTCAAGTCTAAGCTGAGAAAAATATCATGGGCCTCACAGGGTGTGAAGAGGATGGAACGGTCGGTGGGCGCGCAGTCTTCTGGCACAGGGCCCGTGCTAGTGCTAAACGAACGCTACCTATCGGTGCGTGCTAAGTCACTTCAGTCGTGTCTGACTCTTGGCGACCCCATGGACTGTAGCCCGCCAGGCTCCTCTGTCCACGGGATTCTCCAGGCAAAAACACTGGAACAGGTTGCCATTTCCTCCTCCAGGAATCTTCGCAACCCAGGGATGGAACCTGGGTCTCCTGCACTGGCAGGCGGATTCTTTATTGCCGAGCCCCTGGGGAAGCCCAGATGTGCCTGTATTTATACATGTGTAAACTGAGTCACTTTGCTGCCCACCTGAAACACAACACTGTAAACCAACTGCGCTCCAGGATGAACTAAAACTTTTTAAATAAAAATAAATAAGTTAAAAAAGACAGAAGACCGAACAAGGAGTGACAGAGAGATACAGAGAAGAGAGCATCACCTGTGGGGTACCTCCCCCCGCCTGTGCCCGCCTGGTTCCTGGCCCCGCAGCAGAGGGCGCCGCGGCGTCTGTGTCCAGCCCCTCCCGGTCTTGGGCGTCCCCCGGAGGCTGCGGGTGTGGGTGGAAAGAACCGCCCAGGCGATTCTGACGCAGCTCCCTTCTCCCTCCTCAGGTGAGACCCCTGCTTGGGCCACAGCTCTGAGACACAGGGCCCGGGGCTGTGGGGACAGAAAAGATAGCATCCAGAGCTCCGTCCTGCTCAGGGGACCAGCCCCCGGCAGGTGGGGCAGGTGGTCACGAAGAGTCAAGTGAGAAGAGCCGAGAAGGGGGTGCTGGTCCAGCTCTGGAGCCACGGCCGAGAGCCCCAATCCTCTCACCACCCCACCCCTTTAAAACACCTCCCCGGCGGTTTCCATTGCTGCAACTGTGGCTCCCACGACAGACTGCGTCCAATAAGTAGAAACGACTTCTCCCAGCTCCCTCGAGAGCCTCTGAGCAGCCCTGGGATGACCCGCGTCCCTCTCGAGAGTGGACGTCACTGTTGCCCACAGCCAGGATGCTGGCTGCTTGTGGGCCAGGCGGGCCTGTGGGAGCCCTGGGCAGGGAGCGCTGGCGGAGGGGCCTGCATGCACAGGGTGGAGCCGGACCCACGGCCAGTCCTGACGGAGGCCCTGCCATGTCTCCAGGGACAGAGGAACGGGTCCCAGAGGGAGTGGGTTGAGACACATCCCCTACGCCATTTGTTTTCAAATCCTTGGAAGCAAACCTGGAGGATTCCACACAGCACTGGGCTGGGAACAGGAAGCTGCCTTCTGCTTTCGGCCCTTCATCTTCATGACGGACTCCTGGACAGAGGGCTACATTTGTCCAAGCAGTCCTCAGCAGTCGCATCTGTAAAATGGGTATAGAACACCAACACCCAGCCGATGCCACAGGGCTGCTGAGATGTGTCCCAAGGCGCAGTCCTTGGGACACCCCTGACCCTAACAGAAGTAGAAGCACCGCCTTGGCCCCCGGAGCCCCCGCAGCCGGGCCGGCATCCTCCCCGCTCCCCCCTGCCCAGGCCTGCCCCTCCTCCCGGTCCTTCCCACCCTCTGGGTGATTTGGCCTCCACCTCCGGCCATGCAGACATTCCTGGTGGAATGACAGGAATCACACCGTCCTCAAACAAAATGCCGACTGCATCACTTCCCTGATGGGAAGCCTGTCTGGTGCCCAGCTCCTCACAGAGATCCGGCCATGGCCCCCATCCCACCCTCCCGCCCAAGCCCTGCGCACCCTCTGACCTCCCAGCTACTCCTCTGACCAAGCGCCCCTCCTCACTGCGTCCACGCCTCCAAGCTCGGCTCACCCCTAAACACATGGCTGGAAGGTTAGCTCCTCTCCAGCGCTCCCTCCCGCCTCACCTCCCCCTCGGCATCACTGGCTCAGCCAGCGCTGGTCACCCCGCCTTGTCACCTGCCTGTCCTGAAGTCCCTCCCGGATCCGTGAGCTCCTCTGGGGAGGAGTTCTCTGCACACGGCCGCCAGCACCTCGCAGGTGCTCAGCAAAGATGCAGAAAGAAGCTGAAACTTGCTCCAGGAATGATCAGAGTGGGCAGCGGTAAAACCACATGTGCTGAGCATGACTGTGAACTTGAGGGAGAGCCAGCATTTCATCTAATCGCTACCACCGACCCTTGGGTCTAGCCTGATGTCACAGATAAGGACGGGGAGCTCAGAAAGATTTAAGTTGCCTCTGTCACAGCCAGTAAGCAGAGGACCCAGACGCAGTCTGTCTGACGCGAAGCCCGTGCATATTCATCTGTCCTGGGCTGGTTTCACCTTGCCCGTGTCTCTCCTAGACACTGCTGGGTCCCGCCGCAGAGCAGCCTCCCCGGCTCAGAGAAAGCCGCAGCATGAAGCATATAAGAGCCCTCATCACAGCCGATGTCCCTGTCCACAGTAGCAAGACTGACTGGATGCATCACGGTGAGGACAGTGGTAGGCGCGTGGTGTGGGAAGGGCAGCCTAAGGGGTCCATTCCTCCCCTGCTCCTGCACGGGGTAGTGTTGCTAAGAGGCTCAGCGAGGACGTCGCTTGGGGAGGGGTGTGGAGATAACCACCCCCAACCCCGGGCCCTTTGGCAGCTGGATGGCCTGCAGCTGGGGATGAAGCCGAGGAAGCCTTCGGAGTGCAACCCCAGCGCTCTTTTCCGTGTTAAGACATATATTAAAAGCATAACCGTGTTACGGCGGATATTAAAAGCACAGCCAAGCGGGACTCCCTTCCAGGACGGTTTTCATCAAGCGCGTGGGCCCCCAGGACCGCGGGGACCCTGAGCGGCTGCCCCAGGCCTTCCGCCTGGCTGCAGTCACCCTGGGCCCCTTGCTGCTCAATTACTCCCATCATGAGCCACTCCTCAAGCAGGGGTCATTCCTCTCGTCGAGCTAAAATCAAATATCGTACGTTTGAAACAGCAGTCAGAGGAGCAAAACGTTCAGAGAGGCGGCCGTGCAGTGTCTGGGGAGAAAGGAGAGAGCGGGTGAGCAGCTACGTCCTCGGCGGGGCTGTGGGTCAGTCCTCGTGGTCCACACCCGTGGACAAGCGCTCCTCGGGGCTGGCGCTCGGGGTGGGGAGCATCAAGCCCTCATGCTCCGATTCACCAGAGCAAAACACTCGCAATAGGAAAGGACGTTGTTGGGGGCAACGCCCGTTCCAGAACCCGCCCGTCTCCCCAGACCCCCATCCCAGTCCGCTGCTGTGACCGGAAGACGACTTGAGAAGGGGCCGCAGTGTGGGGACCGCGAGGGTGGGCTTCCAGGCTGCGGGCAGAAGCAGGCCCCGCTGGTCCGGACGCCCTGGGCCTCGGTGGTCGTAGCCAGGCTCCATCACCAGGGCGGGGAGAGCCAGGCCGCCCCCTCCAGTCCTGCCGGGGCGTCCAGCGTGGAAAGAGCCACCGGGGGCTCCTTCAGGGCCGCAGTCTCGGCTCAGCCCGAGATCCTCTGAAGGTGCAGCCTGGCCTTTCCAAAAGCCAGCCTGGAGCAGGCGTTTCAAACCCAGCCTGTACAAAACCGCGCTTCCCTCCTCCTCCCAGGCTGGCTGCCCCGGAGGCCGCTGGTAACACGTGGAGAAGGCGGCCTGGAACTCTCCGAGGGCGGTGCCTGGCTTTCTGAGCAAAGCGCTTACCTTAACACGGAAGGAAAACGCGCTCTCGCGCAGCTAGGGCGATGGGCTCAGAATGGAGATTCTAGAGACAGCATCACTCATTTAAAATCGGATTTTCATTTTTCTTCCAGCCAAAGTCCAGCCTAATTCCTGAAGCCCAGTTCCTGAAGCCAAACCAAACAAAACCAAAAAACCCAAAACTGTGTTTTTGTTTTCATTCTTTCCACAGAAAGCAAACGCACCTACCCTCGGTGGTGGACTGCTATTTTTTTTTAAACATTTGTTGATTTTTTTTGCATATTTTTACAACTTCTTTCCATCATTTAGGATGAAAATGCCCAAAACCTCAACGAATTCCGCAGCGCTCCCATTTCGTGTTTCTGCAGCCCGCGATGCAGCAGCATCCTGCTCTGAGGGTCTCTTCGCCCTCAGGACCCCTGTCCCCTCCATCCCCTGGAGGTCCCCTGGCCTCTGTCCCGTGTCTTCATCCTCACCATCCGGGGGCATGCCAACGACCACGTGGAGAAAGCACCCCCTTCCCCAGGGATGGGGTCCCAGTGGGACCAACTCAGCCATGATCCGGGGAAGGGTTTGGAGATGGGCCCTGTGGGCTCCCAGACGTCCCAGACGTTTCAGTCCCACAGCCATCTGCCCCGAAGATGCGGAGATGGAGGCGCAGGCACGCAGACACCTGGGTGCCTGGGTGACTCACAGATTCCCGTCCCGTCTGGCCTGTAAACGCCGACCCCAGGGTGCAGGCAGGCCGCTTCCTCGGGCCTCACCAGCTGCTTTTCTCTGGACACTGTGGGCAGCTTTGGAACCTGTGCCTGTGAGGAGCGTGCATTATTAATCCCGCAGCATCCGTCTCAGGCCCTGCATACTGAAAGTGGTTCTCTGATATCCTAAAGGCTCTGGCATCCGAAGGTCCTCCCTGGTGGGGACGGGGAGCTCGCACGCCCTGCCAGCCTGAAGGTCGGCCCTCTGCCCTCGCACACAGGGGCTGTTACAGCCATTTCTTTTTAAAATAAAACTGCAAAATACCTGCTTTCCTTTTTCAATTCTGCCATATTTTCCGAGAACCACCATCCTGTGAGTCTGTATGGGTAATGCGTTTCCCCACTCACACAGGCACAATTTGGGAAGAGACTCTCCCTGTTCGCAAGAAATAACGTTGGGTGTGTTTTGCTTTGGAGTTCACTCCTGTGGAGAGGGACCCCCGGCCCCACCGCCTCGGTGCCGGGTCCCAGAGTGGACTCCCAACCCGAGTGAGGCAGCCTGGTGTCCATCCATCCGTCCATCCACCCGTCCTCGGCCTCTCTGTCCACATCACAGAGCCGGTGACCACCGAGCACCATGGGCTCCAGGACCAGATTCCCAAGCGTAAGCCAAGCATGTCCGTAAGAGTCCCCTTCTCGTTCCGCAGGAGAAACACTCGGAAGGAGCTTCCCAGGCGGGATTGGAGTCCGGCTCTCCCTGGCTCTGCTCAGAGAATCGGGTCCCCTTGGAGGCTGATGGCGGGGGGTGGGGAGTGGTGACTTCAGTGTGACGACCCTCAGACACGCGTGCTCCCCCCACCCCAAGCGCAGAGCAACACACAGAGCCCACCTCGGAGCTTCCCCAGCCCTGGTGGCAGGTGCCGGGCAGGGGCCTGCCAGCCTGCCTCTCCATCAGCACTGGGGGTGACCGGGGGGGAAGAGGACAGTACCATGCACAGGGAAAGGGAGGGGGAACGCGGGGGACGAGCCCCCCCGCCACAGGGGGCCCGGCTCCAGACTGTTATCTTCGCATGAGTCACTGAAGGGCTGGGTTTTCAGAACGGTCACTCCCACAGCCAGAAAGTGACCCAGGACCTTCCTCCCTTTCCACGATGGGGGCTGAGGTGTGCAAAGTCTTCCCCATCACGGGGCAGGGGTCGGGGGGCTGAGCACCGCGGCTCGCCCTGCCCTGCACCCTCGACCTCCTCCACCTGCTCTCAGCCCGGGACGGACATTCTGGACAGCCAGTGAGCTCCTCGCCCTGGGGTCCAGGTGGGCTTGGGCAGAGAGAGGGCCGGAAGCCAGAGGTGGAGGAGAGTGAGAGGTGTCTGCAGGGTCCCCGAGGGCCACCGCCTGTTCCCCGCCCCGCCCTCGAGGTTCGGGCTGCTGGTGGTGACGGCCCCCGGCACACCGTCTATACTGTCACCTGGGCTCCCCACACTGAACCCACGACTCAACACTCTTCTCTGTTTCCCGCTTAGGAAGGGGCTGGCACTTCCTGTCATCTGATGATTAACTCAAAGTCTTTCACAGACGTGTTATCTTTGGGGTGAAGCCCACCCTTTCACAGCTTCCCAGGTGGCGCTAATGGTCAAGAACCTGCCTGCCAATGCAGGACATATAAGAGATTCGAGTTCGATCCCTGGGTCGGGAAGATCCCCCGGAGGAGGGCATGGCAACCCATTCCACTCTTCTTGCCTGGAGAATCCCATGGACAGAGGAGCTTGGCGGGCTACAGTCCATGGGGTCGCAAAGAGTCAGGCACGACTCAGCGACTTGGCACCCACCCCCTTTCACAGGCCCTCCGTGGCTCTCCATGGGCGCCTCCCAAGCCACTGGTCCACGCTGACTTCAGCCAGGGTGCACCTCCCCAGGAGCACCCGCAGGCCATGCCACTTCCTCTCGGCCTCCCTGAGGCTGCTCCTTGGCCCAGACTGGCCCGTATCTGCCAGGTCACCCTGGTAGCACCTTTAATGACCTGGCACCCGGTTCTCTTGTCCTTTCCTGCCAGAATCCTCCCCTGATCTCAGACCAAGCACTAAGGCAAGCGTCACGTTCACATTCCTGGAAGCAGCCTCCTTCCCAGCCTCCCAGCACAGACAGCTCAAGGTCCCCCTGCTGGGCGGGGGGACAGCGCTGACTGGCCTCTGGACCCTCCTGCGTATGGGGGCTGGCTCCTTCTACTCAGGAGAAGGGCGTCACCACGAGCCTCCTTTGCCAGGGGCTGCATGTGGACTGAAGGTCGACTCGGCAGAATCACGGAGCGTTGACAGGCTTTGGCCTTAAGACATTGGGCTGAAATTCTGCCTCCATGCCTTGCTGGCCAGGCACCTCGATCAGGACCTGACCTTCAGGCCTGGGATTCCTCCCATTGCCTTGGAGGGTTGTAAGGACAACCACCACCCCGCTCTCGCCTGACCCAGGGAGGAGGCGGCCTGGTTTGAGGCCCCTGCACCAGCCCCGCGACCTGGGCAGTCTGAGGTATCATGGGACCACTCAGAACCTCGGTTTCTTCTTTGAGAAACTGTGGCTTTGGAGGAGTGTCTGACCTTTCATCAGAGGGGGCAGCACCTGGGGCTGGACCTCATGTTCCCCTCCAGTCTGAATTTACCCTCCTGGAGCTAATCGTCCTTTTTATCTTGTTCTGACTCACAGTTCAGATTGCCTTCTCCCAACACTTCTTTATCCAATGGTCCCATGGCCCCAGGAATCTTAGGCCAAAGGCTTTTCCATGACCACGACTGCATCCCCAGTAAGAATGTACCACTGGGACTTCCCTGGTGGCCAGTGGTTAAGACCCCACGCTTCCAATGCGAGGGCAAGGGTTCGATTCCCAGTCAGGGAACTCAGATTCCCCCATGCCTTGCCGCAAAAAAAGAAAAGAAAAAAATGCATTGCCTTTTAGACACAGGGGAACTGAAGGAAAGAGAGCAGATGAAATGGAGTTTAATTGACCACCTTTAGCACAACAGCCCCACGGCACTTATGCTCTCAAGAGGGTATATCCACAACCCCATCTCCAAATTAAAAATGGCAAACAGTTTTTCCTACAAGAGACCTTGTGCTGTGGGCTAAATTGCTTCAGTTGCGTCCAACTCTTTGTGATCCCATGGACTATAGCCTGCCAGGCTCCTCTGTCCATGGGGATTCTCCAGGCAAGAATAGTGGAGTGGATTGCCATGCCCTCCTCCAGGGGATCTTCCCAATCCAGGGAGCAAACCCAAGTCTCTTATGTCTCTTGCATTGCCAGGTGGGTTCTTTACCACTGGCGCCCCTGGGAAGCCCAAAAGAGCCCTTAAAGTAAGCTAACTCAAAACGCCCTTGGACAGGCCAGAAAACTCAAATGGCTTCGACAGGCTGAAACCCAGCGGTGTGACCCACAGACCAGCTCTGTCTTCCCCGCGCCGGGATGGAAGGCTGAGCGCTCTGACCCAAGAAACCAGAACCCCTGCCCCAGGTCGTCCGCTCTTTGCTGAGGACGCCTCCAAGATGACACGCCGTGACGATGGCAAACAGCTGCCTTTGGACACGCTTAACACTCTTCAAAGTCCCTTCCATTTTCCCGTTGAGGCACCTCACAACCCACGGAGCTGGCTTTCGTAGCCTCGTTTTGCGATGACAGAACAGCCTGCCTGAGAGACCGCATGAAGAGAGGAAACACCCCTTCAAAACCTGGACTCAGACAAAGCAGCCCAGCCCTGGCCCCTTCCGGCACACTCCCCGAGCTCTGCAGAACGCCCTGTGCTGACCAGGTGGATCCGCCTTGACCCACACACTCTGTGCAGACACTCCACCAGAGGAACTCCAGTGTCTGGTCTCAGAGACGGGAGGAGGGGGCCGGGGTGGCCAATGAGTCAAGCTGAGAGGTCCGTCCAGATATCAAAGCCTGGGCAGTGGCTTGTGATAACCCTCCACTCCCAACAGCAGAGCTGATGCTCCTGTAGGCATGGGCCTGGTGCCGTTTAACCCACACACACCTGCCTCCCGCTCTAGAAAGTGGGCAGTGATGAAAATGCCACTGTCACAGACTTGCCACGAGGACCATGTGAGCAGATCCACGGAGTGTGTGTGGGACAGCGCTGGTCCCCGGTACCTGCTGCCTGAGCATCTGAGTGATGGTGGCAGCGTCTCAGCTCCGGACAAGCACTCACTCAGAATTCTGCTGTGTGGGGACAACCCTCACTGTCCCTACAATTCCACCTGTGCACAAGGTCAGGGAAACGATGGGCTGGCAGGGAAGAGCATCTGCTTCCTCCGCAGGCTGGAGGAAGCAGCAGGCTCTTTGGGAGGTGAAGGTGCTCCGTCTGAGATCAGAACACTTCCTTGGCCTGAGGTATCAACCCATAGTTGGGGGCCGAGTCTCACGTTCACCCCAGCCACTGACCTCATGTGTCATTTACCAAGGGTGCAAAAGTCCTGGCTACAGAGCCACCACAGCCATCTGGTCTACCTGATTGCCCTCTGTGACACCACCCTGCTTAGGCAGCATATGAACTCCAGCACACGCAGGCTGGAACCCTGAATTTTCTGGGTTGGGGACCGCTTGTCCAGGTTTTAATCCACTTCATCTCCTTCCGTATGGCAACAAGACTTTTATTCCCCTATATACCAGAGCTTAGGGTAGAAAAAGAAATGTTTGAATTTATGCTACCATAAGTCCTGTCTTCTTGGGACACAATTTCCAGGCAAAGGGGCTTAAATTAGTAAAATGTCCCTCCTATTCCCATGGAGAAAGAGGTGGTAGAGATGCTTCTGAAAGTGAAAGTCGCTCATTTGTGTCCGACTCTTTGCGACCCATGGACTGACTATACAGTCTGTGGAATTCTCCAGGCCAGAATACTGGTAGCCTTTCCCTTCTCCAGGGGATCTTCCCAACCCAGGGATCGTACCCAGGTCTCCCACATTGCAGGCAGATTCTTTACCAGCTGAGCCACCTGGGAAGCCCAGAGATGCTTGTACTTGCATTAATTAGACAGCTACGCATGCATGCCTGTGAAAGGCTCTGTCAACCTGGGGATACAGGAGGAGCGAGGTTCGGTGTCAGGACCCGCAGGGAAACAGTGCCACGGCACCCTGGGGTGCATGCCGCGACAGACCGTGGTCCTGGTGCTATGGAGGCCCGGGGCAGGGCCCTTCCCAGCCTGGATGGGGAGCCGGTTGGGGAACAGTACCCGGAGGAGGCCTTCTCGGGGAGGCGACTAGCTTTGATAGTTTATGATACAGATTCCGAGAATCTGAACTGAAAGAGACCTCTGTGCTCAGGACGTTTTGACAGTTAAAGAAAACAAAGACAGTCTCTCTGGAAGTGAGAGCTGTGGCTCACAGGCGGCTCGCCCGGCCTGGGCCCCCCAGCCTGGCCCCACCAGGCGCACTCCCGCTCCCAGGGCTTTGAGCGACGGTGGCTACCCGGGTCCTCCTGCCAGGGACTAGCTAGCAGGGGCAGGCTTAGGGGGAAGAGACCCCAAAGGTAAGTCAGAGGGTCTCCACCTTGGCACTGCTTAGAATCACCGGAAGGGCTTTAACATGCTCCCTGGGGGCTCCGCACGCAGCCAGAAGGTGCTGGAATCCAGAGGCCTGAGCTCAGTGCACAAAACCGGATATCCTGTGTCCAGGTTTATTTTAGGTTTTAACATTTTTTTAAAATTGAAGTCTAGTTGATTTACTATGTTGTGTTAATTTCTGCCAGTACAGCCGGGATTCAGTTACGGAATATACATATTCATTCGCTTTACATTCTTTCCCACCGTGGTTATCACAGGATATTGAATAAAGTTCCCTGTGCTCCACAGGAAGGCCTTGCTGCTCACTCCGGCGTCTTGTTTGGTGTGCGTAGCCTGCTGGGTGTGTGGGACAGAGGATGGCTTTTCCGTTTCTGGGAGGAGGCCGATCCGCGGGGGCCAAGGGGGCTGTCAAACATCACAGATGTGACGAGAGGCGTGGAGTAGAGTCCACGAGCCCAGTGCCTGCCCCCCGTTGGCCGGAGGTCCTGGCTGTGAGTCTCCGGACTCAGTGGGGCCGCTGTTGAGGGCACAGCTGTGAGTTCCCAAGGACCCCTTGCTTTCAAGGGGGCCACAGGGCTCCACGTCTCCCCAGGATGAGCTGTTTCATCACAGATGCCTCGTGGGGGCTGCAAGCCTGGGCTGCCATGCGTAGTGCCGGCGCCCCCTGGATGCCAGCTCTCAAGGGACGAGGGGCTGGGGCGATGGCTCCAGGGACAAAGGTGGCTGGAGCATCCTGGGTCTCCTGGAGGACAGTTGGCCGAGGAGGAGGCCGGCCTGCTCCCCGGGAGCTGCGAGGGGGCCTGCCAGGACCCCCACTCTGTGCTGCCAGGGCCTCATGGCCTTCTAGGACTCACGGTCCTCTCTCGGGGCCCCCGGGGCCACCCTCAGGCTCGAGAGGAGCAGAGCACAGAGGAGAAATGATTCTCGGAAGCTCTGTGGGAGAAGGCAGCCAGTTTGGGGGTGCTGTACCCGCAGGCCAAGCAGCACTGGGGCCAGCGGCCACCACCAGGCCCTGGAAGAGGCTCACAGACACCCAGCTCCAGAACTTCTTGTCTGTGGTCTCAAGTCATCCGGTTCACGAGGCTTTGTCATGGTCGCCCCAGGAAGCTATCAGAGATGGGTAAAGTGCTGCTGGACAGAACTGTGGGGAGGCCAGGGAAGACTGTGCAGGCCAGCTCCAGCAACCAACACCTGCAAGGAGGCTGTGCAGGGAGATGGGTGGCGACCGGGGACCTTTCAGAGGTGCCCAAGTCCATAACCCCATGTGACAGCCAGGCACAGCCCAGCAAGGGCACCAGGGTAGAGAGGGCTGAGGCCAGAGCCCCCACCTGTGGGTCCTTCCTGGGAAGCAGGGTGGGTGTGAGCCCCCAGAAGATGACCCTTGCCCTCTTGGCCTCCCTAGCCTCCAGTGGGTGTCTAGGACACAGAAGAGGCTCAGAACAAGCCGATGGCCGTTTGTTGCCCCTGGACTGGCCGCCACCCATGTGACCCCCAGCCCCCTTCACATCCCAGCCTGGAAACACTGAAGCATGAGAGGTTTGAGAACAGTGCCGGGGTACTCCCTCCCGAAATGAAATCAGCCGCTCAGCCAGACAGTGAGAGGGCCTCAGCCTCCGGGGTGGGGACGGGAGGAGTTTGGGACAAAGTATATCTTTATTTTCATGCGGCTCTACAACTCGCCTGCCCAGTCCGGCCCAGCCAGGACCACTCCACGGAGGGGATGGCCCCAGGGCCCCACACTGGCCCTCTCGCCTCCCCTCCAGCCTGCGCCCACTCTCCCTGATTTGCTTCACTTGGAGAAATACTTCTGTTTTGATTTAGCTACACTCCCGTCATCTCTTATACATACGAGTGCCTCCCCCACCCCAGGTCATGCTGGGTGGTCCATCCCCCATGCGGATATCTAAGGCCTCTGGGGACTTTCCGGGGCTCCACCAACCCGGCAATGGGGTTTAAGCAAAATGTTTGCACTAGTCTTTCCTGGCGGGTTGACTTTGCACAGAAAACAAAATACTCCCGGCAGAAGCAACTTGCGAAGTGGCCAGCACTCAGGGTTTTCCCAGATGAGACCTGCTCAAGGTCACACCAAGAGTCACAGGGTCACACTCAGGGTCACTCTCAGGTGGTTGGTGACAGCCGGGCGCCCCCAGGAACGGGTCCCTCCTGCCTGCTCATCTGCCCCTTTCTTTCTCCAGCTCCTTCATGGCCACCCCTGCCCCCTCCCACCAGGTCCCCAGCCCATCCTCCCACCCACCCCCACCTCCGGCCTGGGGCCCTCCACCCCCCAGCGCAGCTGTGCCTCCGCTGCCACCTCCAGGAAGCCAGCAGGCTTCTCTTTCCCAGACCTACTGAAGAGGCTTTGGGATGAGAGCCTGAATCCAAGTAGGGTTGCAAGTGGGGGCGGGTGGTCTTAGCTCCCGCCTCTCGCTCGCTGCATCCAGCCCCCGGCTCATCACAAAAAACTCAAGGCCCTGGTGAAGGAAGGGGGAAGACGGCCAGGCCCTGCCTCCTTGCTGCCCTGAGCCTCCCGCCTGCGGTTCCCGGTTCCTGCCCGCTCACCCGCGCTCCGAGGCGTGGTGGGCTGCGGGCTCCGGGTCGCGTCCCTGTCGTGACCCCGGCCCGGGTCGGTCCCATACACTCGCCTCGGCGGCCTTGGACATCCGACCGCGAGCCGGGACCAAGCAGTGTCCGGCGGGTGGTCCCCGGGCGCGCTCGGGGCTGGAGCAGGGTGTCGGCCCCCACCCACCGTCCGCCGGGATCCGCTAGCAGGCGCGGCCGCGGGCCAGGGCCGGAAAAGGAGGGTCGCCCCACACTCACCGCACGCGCTCCTTCTGGAACCGGGGGGCTTCCTTCCCCTCTGAGAGCCGGTGTCCGAGTCAGCCTTCCCTGGGCTCGCCTCCCGCCCCTTGCACACACGCACACGTGCACACACACGCGCGCAGACACACAGGCCCACTTGCACACGCGCCCCGCGCATCGCACTGGCTCTCAGAGGCCGGGTCCGGGGCGGGGACCGCAGGCACCGGCCCTTGGGGTGCGGAGGAAGGATCCAGAGGCCTCCCCGGGCAGGGCCCCGGGAAGGGAGGGGCCGCGGCGGCAGAGAGCTCTGCCGGTCCACCTCCAATCCCGCGAGCGGGCAGAAGCCAGGGACCTGAGTTGGGACCCCGGAGCCTCGGCAGGGGACGAGAAAAGCCGGTGCCCGCGGAGACGAGGGGTCGTAGGACTGACCGAGGCTGGCCTCCGCCCGCGAGCGCGGGGCGGGGGTGGGGGGGCTGGAGCCCGCGCGCCGACGCCCCCTCCCTGCCTTGCCGCGGGCAGCGCAGTCCTGTCCGCCCGGCTTTGCCCAGATCCCCTGGAGGCGGAAGATGGAAGCTGGCTTTTGTCTGACCTGGTCAGACAGCCGTTTTGTGGGATAAAGGCTTAACGCTCGGTGAACACGCAGAAAAAGCTCAGCGCTGGCCCTCTGACAATCCCATTGTTTGGGGCCTGAGCCCAGCGGTTTGGTCTGAAAGCGCCAAGTTCATGACATTTCAAAGAGAAACGATACTGGGAGTCGGGGGTAGGAAGGGGGAGGGCGGGGTGGGCAGGAGAGACAAAATCCTAAAAGGAGATAACAAAATTTGACTCCTTGGCCCCCGGTCTTCCTCGGAGGCCCCCTTCAGAGCCCTTCAGACCAAGTCCCTTTCTCAAGACACATCTGCACTGGGAGCCGGGCTGATGGAGTCAGCGTCGCCAGGGGCTGCAAGGTGAAGGTGTGAAAAGATGCTCTAATAAGCATTGTGGAAGCTTCCAGGACTATTAGCAAAGCCCGAAGCCATTAGCACAAGCTCCCATTGTCTGCACCGCCCGGCAAGAAGAGATTTTTGTCAAGGTCTACGTGACATTTGTTACTTTAGGTGACAAAATGAGTTTATTTTAAAGAGCTAGAGTGCTATTGTTTTCCTCTCATTTTTATTATTATTATTACTATATCCTTTTAAAAACACACACACTTTTCTGAGCCAGGGAGCAAAGGAGCTTCCATTTTTAGTGTTTAATTTGTTTAATGTGCCTCTGCGAAAGCAAATAATTCGGGAGAGAAAGCGGAGGAGTCAGGAAATTGAATGTGTTTTGTCTCCAGCCAAGTTTCCCTTGAGTGATTTCGTTTGCTTTCTGTCTCGCTGAGCAGGCTCCGCTTTCCTACGTCCAGCCAGCTGGGCCTCCGCGCGGCCCTCCGCCCTCTGTCCGGGGAAGCTGTCCTCTGGAAGAACAAAACAGGCCTTCCAGAATGATGCTAACGCGAGGAGAAAATAGGATTAGGCAAAAGTATCAGCAAGGTAAGTCGGATTAACAGCAAGGTTCAATACATTTTGGCGTTCCTGTACAGTTTTTAATTCTACAAAGGTATACGTTTCCCTTCCCTGGTTTTATTTAAAGAGGCTGTTTGTTTGTGCCCAAGAGGTAGACGAGCGATAAGGCTCTGTGTGGAATTGGAAACATATAACCTTGCAAAATGACATTTCGCCCTGTAGAGTGTGACCCGCTCGGCAGATAAAGGCAGAGTGCCGACGCTGGCTCTTTGTTAACGCCTTTTGCCCCCTGGCGTCGCTTTGATGGAAGGACACCCCCCTCGTGCTGCAGCAGAGCGTCTGCCTGCCGGCTCCATCCCCGCAGGCAACCGGGGAGATGCCTGCTGGCCCTGCCGCTTTTTGAATACCCCAGGTTTGTGTTTAAACACTTATAAACAGGCACTGGCGATCGCAAAGCCAGGGGAGCAGAGAGTTTGATGGCAAAGACCGGTTGTCTGTACTACTGGAAAGACGGAGATGGCCCTGCACTTTGTCACGTGCAGATTTAGTCTTCATTTGTTAATCAGGCTCCTCCGTCTGTCCTAAATTAATGCAATTCTTTGGGGCAAGGCAAGGGGGCATTAATCATTGTTTCAGTTTGCAGATCGTTTAGCAATAAACTTGGCAGGGGGCTGTGGTTCCCTGGGAAGTCCCCCCAAGGAAGTTGCTGCCTCTGCCACTGTCTGGGGCATTTCTGAAGGTCCTTTCCAAGACGAACTGCAGACAGAGAGCAAGAGGGGAAAGAGTACACCCCAAAGGCTTTCAGAGTTCTGGCTGAGAGGGAAACGTGTTTGAGAAAGCTCAAGGCCAAAGGAAAAGAAAGTTCTGCTTGGTGAGCGTTTCCCCCTTTGGAGGAGGCCGGGACAGTCACAGGATTTCTGTCTCCATTTCAGACTTGTCATAGGCGGTAGGGCATGGTTTGGAAACGTGAATCTCCAGAGACAGAGCAGGGTCCCCAAGAGAACTAGGCAGGGCTGGAACTCTGGGCTCCCATCAGCTCTGCAGAAGCGATAGAGAAGTTTGTTCTGTCTGAGCGCTGGCTCTGACCTGCCTTGTTACCCGCGGGCTTCCCGCAGAGAGGATTCCTGATGGTGTTTTCTATAGTGTTCTCTGGGTGATGCATTTAGTAAACCCAAGAAGTCTGTAATTCCGTTTTGATTAGTGAAAAGTGAGTCTGGGTTTGTTTTGTTTTAAAAAATTTCTGCCTCTTTTGGGGTTTGAATGCAGATATGTGTGTATATGAGAAGGAATGAACTTTTGCAAAGCCAGATCTTGCTGATTCCTTGTTTTAATGGCGCGGTCTGCAGATTCACGGACGAATGGCTCTTTTACAACTGATCGATAATCTAGCTCATTGCGGAGGCCGCCGAGGTCCAGGACCTATAATTCTCTCTTAGGTGGGAATAAGACTCACCACCTTTGGAGTCCAAACTCTGCTCTGGTTACCCAGTACCTACACTTTTAAAGTTATTTATTTCCATTCGACAGCAGACGGTTCTAAAGGCCTGGAGAGTCTGGACCTTTTTGCCTCCTCCTCTCTCTCGTTATCTTTATGCTGTAGCATCTTTCAAGGGCTTTCCTTTCCCAGAGCCCATACCTGTAAGGGAGGTTTCCGTGTTCCCAGCTGTCAGCTCCAGTACCCAGCCCAGATGCTGCGGGAGGAGGTGTGGTCCACCCGCTCCCCCGCCCCTCCTCTTCTGCCTCGTGGTGCTGGAGCCTTGAGCTTGTGGTTCCCAGACTGGAACATGTTGCACAAATGTCTCCGTAGAAGAGAAGGACAGAAGGAGAGTTCTAGAGCTGTTGTGTGCTGACGGATACACAGGAAGCATCAGCATGCACACTCGCTCGCACACCCGTCTTTGAGCTTGGGATTCAGATCCCTCTGCTGTTTCTCGGTGTCTCCGAGCTGGTTTGTAACCAGCGGATGCATTTATTAGGGGATATTGTCCTCCTCCTACTAGCAGCATTGTCGCTTTACCTGGAAATTAAAAGTAAAGATGCAGCATCCTCCAGGGAGAAAGACGACCGTCCAGACTCCCTTCAGGACCTCGGCTGCACCCCCTGCCCCTCCATCTGCAGCCCACAGATACTGCAGATAATAACCCCACCAGCACCACCGCCGGAGAGGTGGGCAGGCCCTTGGCCTTTGTGCCCTTGTTGGCCTTGGGACTGGCAACCTCCAGCTCACTCTGCTTCCGGGCTCTGGGGGCTTGCCGGCTGCAGGGCTGCGGGTTTTCGGTGCTGTAGCGGCTCTCCTTGGCAAAGGCCCTCGAGGAGCATGGCTGCCCAAGCCACGGTTCAAGCCTGAGCCTGAGCTCCGAGGGGTTTTGTTTTTGTTCGGAGAGGGGTTTTGGAGACGTGACATGCTTGCAAAGCCTAGGGGAAATACGAAGAGAATGCTGGCAAGAATCCAGCCCCAGCGCCAAGGAGGTCAGCGAAGCCAGGTTTTAGGAAGCCCTGGTCAGGTTTGTGGGTGCTAGAGGGAGGCCACGTTGGGTCTGCAGGGTTGACACTTTGGGGTGGACCCCCACATTAGGAAGCCCCTTCCTTTGCAAGCCTGGAGGATGGGCTTCTCGCTGCAGGCCCGCTTAGAGGAAACAAGTCCTTGCATAACCACAGACCCCTGTATCAGGTGGGGAACCCCAATCTGAAAGGGAGAGATGGGGAGCTTTGGAAACCTGCCACTCCAGTGATGAGAGATGGGGAAGGCAAATTCATTTCCACTGGACTGCTGTACAGTAGGTTTGAAGAGAACAAAGCAAAAACTATTAATG
Source organism: Bos mutus (assembly GCF_027580195.1). Lineage (NCBI taxonomy): Eukaryota > Metazoa > Chordata > Mammalia > Artiodactyla > Bovidae > Bos > Bos mutus. The sequence goes on along the minus strand of NC_091620.1, from coordinate 4,017,663 downwards.
TGTGTAAGTATATATACTTACTTCATATTAGTCTTGTCTAAATATAGCTTCATTGGGTGTCTTCACCCCCTGAATTGAGCAGAGTCCAAAAGCTGTCTCTTGGCCAAGTTCACACACATCAGCTCTCTCCCTGGGCATCTCCATGCATCTTATTTACCCTACAGTTTATTCAAACTTATTTTTGAAGGCAGTTTTATTCGGCTTGTAAAGACTTTAACTCATCGGGTATGCACTGTAAAAGTTTCGAAGTCAAATGCCAGCCCAAATTCCAAATCGAGAAGTTAAATATTTGTTTTTAATTTTTTGGCTCAAACATGTTAACTAACAGAAATGATTCTTTCTGCTCTAATATGCATGCATAAATAGACTTGTTATTAGAACCCTCCCTTAAAACAGCATTTGCTTCCTGCCCTGACGCATTGTGCTTGAAAACTCCATTCTTAGAAGAAATTTTAATATGTACAAATAAAGAGCAAGTGCTTGACCTCAGGGTACTTTGGTCCAGGAAGCAGGACGCAGAGGACACAGCATTCCTGTTATTATTTGAGTAGCTTGATTATAGAGCAGTTTTAGTAAAAGAATGTATTTTGTGGGAAATTGTAAAAGGGCTTACTTCCCAGAAAATATTGGCACCCAAGTCCTGTTAACAGTTGTCCTTTTCAATATTATAATAGGAGATTGGATAAGTAAATTTGGAATTTTGTAAAGAATTTCAGGGTTTAATTTGCCAAATATTTTAGCTGTGTTGCATTTTTTTCATTTACCTATTTATACATGTCACTTTCTTGAATTAGCAAATCGCTCTTCACTGAGTGTAACTAACTGATAGAGAATATGAATAGGTTTGGAAATAACCTCACACCTGACCTGGACATCGTTGGGAATGGAACCACAGAGAACTGTCTTCTCTGCGGAGGGGTGTTTCCAGGCTAATCAAATTGCAAACAGTTTAAAAATCCTGCTCAAACTAACATCCGTGTCTGATGGAAGAGGTGCCGTCTGACCGTAAACCAAGGCAGGACCCATCATAAAGAATCAGTGTTCCCACATCTTCATATCTGACTTTTTTTAAAGGGCCCTTTTGGGAAACATGCATCTAATGCTTAGGGAGATGAGTGTTAGGCACACACCAGTCACGTAGTAACAGCCTTGATCGGCGAGCTATTTACTTGGTCTCTGCTTTATCCTCCAATTCTTAAGGAAACAAAGATGCCGCCTGCCCACCTCTGTGAGGGGAAGCTCGTTTTCCTTTCTTGTGGAACACACACTAAGGGCCCTCTCTTGCCCTAGACCAGGTGTTAACTCTCCTGATTAATGCCCCCTGCACCTCCTAGAGTGACCTGAACTGCCTACCTCGCTTTTCGGCCAAGCAGGGTTCACACGGAGTCTGCCCTTTACGGCATCCACGTGTCCCCTGCATGACACACAGGTGAAGAAGGTGGCCGTGTATAACCAGAGCTACGTAGGTTCTAGCCGGTCTGTGGTCTCCTGGCAGCTTGAGTCCACGAAGCCCCTTCCACCCCAGAGCGGAAAGGAAAGGGAGACACGGCTTTCAGGTTTCCGAGGTGCACAGGGATGGCAGGGCTTCTAGGGGTCGTTTCTTTTCACTAAACTCAGGGATTTAGCAGGTCATCAGGTAATTCGTTCAAGAACGTACTCTGTAGCCAACACCATTTTAAATGTACCAAGAGAAGCTTCCCTCTCCCTGAGATCTAGGACCGCCTTGGGGGAGCCCTTGCTGGCACACAGCGAAGAAGGCAGACTTCCCCTTCCCGGGATCTTACGGGAGACTCATCAAGTCCTGTGCGCGCCCACTCCTGGCTCGCTCCTGTCCTGGTGGGGCTGGTGATGGAAAGGGGTGGCAAAGGAAGGGACAAGGGGCTATCTCACTTCTGCTGGATGCTGCCTGTTAAACACAGCAGGGCGGGGGTAGACAGAGAGCTCCCCTATTAGCGCTCCATCCTCGCTGCCTTCGCCTCAGCTAAGAGCTGCCCCTGTACTGTAAAAAGCGACCCTGTTCCCTACACTGCTTGAAACGCGGCTGTGAGATTTGGCTGAATCAAGCTGCATTGGCTGCCAGCACGTGGGTCCGGGCGTGGGCGCGTTGTGCGTGCACGGGGACGCGTGTGCACGGGGAGGCGTGTGCACGGGCACCGTGCGAGGCGTCCGCGGTTCAGACCGGCTCCTCCAGGCTCAGCAGCCGCGGGCTGCGTTTGAACGGCGTACGAGGGTGCAAGAGGTCGAAGGGGCAGCGGGTCCAGGGGAAAGAAGAGAGACAATTAGGACCTGTCGGGGTGCCTGCACCCTCCCGCCTTCTCTAAGTGACCTTTACGCCCGTGGCGGCGAGGAAGTAAACAATATTGATCAGGTTCTTCCTTGGGTTCCACGGGGCCGCGCTCCGCTGTGCAAAATGAACCATTAGCGGACGCTATTGACCGAGCGCGCTGGCGGCCTCTCCCCCATTCACCCGTCCTCGCGTAATGAATTCGTCCATTTAGAAACATTACAAGGAATATTGGAGATTGACTGCCAGAGGAAGTGACACTTGACCCTTGCATCCTGCGCCCTGGAGGGGACAGCAGCCCGGTTTCAAAATAGCAGTCCCCGAGCAGCGCCGCGCGGCGGTGACCGGCCGCCGCCCTCCGGAGCCGCTCCGGGCCCCCTCGCCCGCCCCTCCCGCCCGTCAACCCGCGTTCCCCGCTCGACGAACCTTCCCGCAGCCGCGTTTCAATCAAACTCACTGGGATGGCACCGAGCAGGCGCCAGGGACAAGAAACACGGCGCGGGGCTACAACGCGCGAACATGCCGAGCCGCGCGCTCCGGCGCCCTCGACCACGCGCGCTCCGCTCGCCGCGACCCCACCCGGCCCGCGCCGATCGCCGAAGGAGCTGGGGTCCGCGGGGTCGCCCCCTGCGTCCCGGCCCCCGCTCCCGCGCCCTGCGCTTCAGTCTCCGTAGCGAACCCGGCGGGCGCTTGCGCTTGGCGAGTCCCGGGCTGGGGTGCCGGGGAGGCGGGGGGAGGGGGGAGACGTCGCCCCCCCAATAGCCGCGCTCCCAGTTCGCTTCCTGTGGGAACCCGCGGGAAGAACAGACCAAGACGCAGAGAGAAAGGAGAGAGAGAGTGGCGACGAGGGAGGGGAGAAGGGCCTTGGGGTGCGTCCCGCCCTTGGGCCTCCGCGCCCCAAATGCCCCGCGCTTCGGGGGGCTGGGGAGGCTCTGAGATCGCGGGGTTGCGGATCTGGGACGCGTAGGCTATTCACAAACACAATCGGGTGCCGAATTTGGCTTCTTCGTTTCGAAGTCGGGGAGGACCGATGTGGCTGGGAGCGCGCGAGCTCCGCGCTCAGAGCGCTCCGCTCTGTCTGCCGCAGGCCGCGCGGACCCGCCGAGGTTGCTCCGCCCGAAAGTCCGGCCGCGCCTTTTGTTCTGGCCGGTGGCCGTAATTTAACATAAAATGCCTATCAGAATTACTGCTGCTGCTACACGACTTTCCCCTTGTTTTGCCACCAACTAACAGGATTAGCCAACATGAGCGAGATTTCAAATTAACCATAAAAATTACAAATTGCAATTCATTTAGCTGTCCATTTACTACATTAGAAAAACATAAATAAATGAATCTGTGTTCGGAGGGTTGAAAGGGCTGCAAGGAAGCCTGAGCATCTGGACTCGGGCCTCGAGTCAGTTCTCCACGCCGGGAGGCCGGCGGCGGAGAGATTTTCAGCGTCCTCCAAGACCAGACAGAGGCCATGTGCGCCCCAGGGGTCTTCCAGGGGACTTAGGACCCGGAAGGAGGCCCCTGAGTGCAAGCATTCCGAGCAGAGTATTCCCTGGAAAGGGCCTGGGGGGCGGGGGACGTGGGCACAGAGGAGAGGTCTAGGGGACAGGCTCTCCAGAAGAAACACCAGGGAATGCAGCAAACATGATTTGCAAAACTCCGAGTGGTGGCAGCGATTCTCCTTTGCTGCCTAGAGTGTAAGGACTGACACCATGGTGAAATCTTTGCTGCCTTGGGCTGTGGACGGGTCCTAGCCAAGTTACGCATTCCAGTCGGTTTGCTTGAGCAGCCCAGCCCTTTTTAGGGAGCAGGCCTTTGGTGTGGCCGATGTTTGGAGGCGAGGTGGCCTTTGAAACCCAGCTTCTGCTTTCCAATTTACTGAAGTTTCACACTTCACAGATGCCCTGAGTCCTAAAGTCTTGTCTGAGCGGTAGACTGAGTGGGAGGCCTGATTTATGGGGGATGCGATGGGTGGGGTGGGCCAGCACAAGAGGATTCCAGCTTTGCTGGGGGAGGCGGGCTGGGCAGGAGTTCTGTTCCCCCCTGGCCAAACGTTTCCCCCGTGGCCCATCAACACGTAAGGGGAAACGCTGACTGTGCTTCACTCCCACCTGGTTGGTTTTTTGTTTTTCTTAGTTCAGGAGATTTTGTTCCAAAACTAAATAGTCTTTGGTAACAGATGCACTTTCCTCCTCTCTGCAGCTGGAATCAGGCCTCCCCAGGGCAGGTGGCGATGCCCCCACTGTGTTCGATCAGCCTCCAGCCCCACTGGCCACCCTTGGGGTAGGGAGCCTCCAGCTTCTCTCCCACAGGTTGGCCTGGTCTGGGGGTGGGGGTGCTTCTGCCAGCCGCGTGGGCACCTGTCCGGTGGGCCACATCCCGTAGATTTGGGAGAGGGAGTGCTCACCCCAGTGGGGAAGGTGGGCTGGCTGGAGTAGTGGGCAGGACCTGGGAGTTGACACCGAGCTGGTGCTGCACGCAGGGCAGCCCGGCTCCCTTGCCCTGCTGTCCCAGGATGGCAAGAAAATGTGCTAGGTCTAGGGCCCCACCAAGACACGCACCGTGGATCTTTCTAGACAGACATTCTGTGGCACTCACACATCCCTACCGCCACTCCTTACATAAACTCTCAGGCCAAATCTAGAGGAGGATCTGCGGCCTCTATAGAATGTTTAGGAATAAATCCGAACCGAACAGCCAGCCGGATTCCCCCGAGCCTGGGCCTCCACGGTAAAGCCGGAGGAAGGCAGGTTGGAGGAGGATGGGAGGCAGGGCACTCTGGGCACCCATGGGCTCCTGCGTGGCCTGGCGCCGCTGTCCCACCCAGCCTGACCTTTCCTGTCCTGAACCTGCTCAAAAGTTGGGCAGGCCCCCCAGAGAGGGCGCCTCCAGCTTACGGAGGCCTGAACGCAGGGGCGCAGATTTTCCAGAATCTAGAGGGGGGAACCACGGAGCCTTTGACGAAGCCTTGGCGCCTTTGATGGCTCCCCGCAAAGGGCAGGCTGGGTGCCCAGGTGGCGCTCCCCGCACGTGGGGAGTGTCGCACCCCAGGTCCCCGGCTGAGACACCCGCCACCCCCAACGCAGGCCTCGGTGGGTCAGGGGCGCGGACCCCGCGCGCAGCCCGCACTCGCGCAGCGCCTTCCGCGAATAAGCGGCGAGGGGAGGAGGGGGGTGGTTTTCCTGTTCTGCCGTCTCGCTCTATCATCCACGATCACGCAGCCAGAAGACGCCAAGGGGAGTTTGTTCAACTCTCCGCCAACAACCGCCGTTCGGGTTACGACTCATTTACTCCTCGCAACTCTGCGTTCCCGGGTGCACAGGAGCGGAGAAGCCTTTGTTCGTCTGACAAAGACCTGGATGCCCGCCTGCCAAGAGCGTCCAGGACGAGTGGACTCCCCGCACCCCTCTGCAGGTTTAGGGGCTGCTGGGTTAGGGACACCTCCGCGGATCCCGACCTAGTTCGTTTGGGGCCCCAAACTGTTCCCTTGAGCCTGCCAGAGCCCTTGCAGAACCCTGGCAAAAAGTACCTAGCCCGCCCAAAACAGGGCCATCCGCGGTGCTTGGGCGTGTGCGCATTCTTCCGGGACTGTGGGGAAAGGGGAGCCGATTTATTTTATTAAAGTTTTCCAGACACTCACTGACTGGTACTTGACTGTCTCTCCTGCACCTCTAAGGAACTCAGGCCATGCAGCTAGGGGCTGAACTTGAGCAAGACTTGGCCTCCAGAATTGCTCCTCTGCTGACGCCTTCAGGGACCCCTCACATGCCGGCCTGGGACATGACCTGTCCACCCTGCTGACTTCATCGTGGAGTGAAGCCCAGACTCTGCAGAAGCAGAACCGTCCTAGCCTATGAGGTTCGCCAGGGGTGGGTCAGACAGGATGTGGGTGAGTGCAGTGGTCCTGACCTTCCCCCTCGGAGCAGTGGGGGGCCCTCCCCAAGACAGCACTTTGCACCTGATAGCTTTCAATTATTGACATCGTCAGAGAATCTCCGTTGGGGAGTCTCAGAGCTGGGGTGGTTAGAGGGAGGGTGAGCAGGGGTCTTGTGGGCGAAGCCATCTGGCCCCCCGGGTTTCTGGTGTCCACGACCAATAGGTTTTATGAAGTTCCGGCCATGGGTCCAGCATTACACTTGGCACACTGCGGAGGCGGGTGCAGGGTGATGGGGGAAGCCCCGTGCTTGTTCCAGCCTCTGTGTTCCCCCCACCCCACGAGCCTCCTAGTCACAACTGGACGTGAACGGCCCCCACCGTCCGTCCAGAACCGCCTAACAGGCCTGCCTGCGTCTCGCATCTGCGGCTTCTTCTCACCTTCGTGTCTGGTCCGGGGAAGCGGCAGCTGTCGGGCTGCAGTGTTTCCTTCGCGTACCTGTGAGTGAGGGACTAGTGAGGGGCCGGTGTTTCTGGGAGATGAGCAAGCCGTGTGCACAGAGCAATCACTCTGCCGCCTTCCCGGGGAACACAGACCCTGTCCATCCCCACGGGGTCTGAGCTTAGTGCCACCAGGAGCAGTCTCTCCAGGGAGTGAGTCCTGCCTCTCTAGGGAGAGGGCCCCAGGGCAGATTTACCTCCCCTCCCCCACCCACTCCGCAGAGAAGTCCTGACCCTTGGGGACTGCATCCCTGGACCTGCAGAGCCTGTGTCGGGCCTGGGAGACAAGCGTGTCCCCACTCCCACCGCTCCAGGTACACAGGTGCGCCCTCTGCGGATGGAGAACGCCGGAGGTAGCCGTGGAAAATCGGGCAGTGGAGCGGAGGTGGAGGCCCAGCGCTGCCAGGGCTTTGCCTTGGGCAGAAGCAAGGGTCCACCCATCTCCATCTTACAAATGGAGAGACGGGGTCCTGGAAAGAGGAAGCGAGCGACTCTTAGGAGGCCAGTGAGGGCCTGGAGGAGCAGAGCCCCACCGTAACGCTGACTGGTGGCCGGATGGCTCCCTTATGCACCTCATCCTCCTTGCACTTATGGGTGCAGCCCCTCAGCGAGCCCGGGAGAGAGGGCCTGTGCTCATTCTTCCCATTTTACAGGCAAGGAAACCGAGGCACCACCAGGTCTGTTGACTTGCCCCAGAGCCTCCCCGCCTGGTAAGTGGTGGAGCCTAGGTTTGTGCCCAGCTTGGCCCTGTGCAGTGTCTCCTCTTGTCAAGTGACCCCTGTCCCCTGGAGGAGCCCCACCTCCATCGGTGAGCAGGGGCAGCAGAAGGGGGCAGGAGAAGTTAGGGGCACACGCCCTTGGCCACCTGGAGCCAGCCTGTCACCCTCAGAGCCTCCCAACGCTGTCCAGGAGGGCGGATGCCTCGAGTCTTCCCAGACAAAGGGACACAGCTGGCCACAAAGCCCGGTCACCCCCGCCGGGAGGGGTTCCATACGCCGACCCCGGCTCCCGCTCCCTCTCTTCCTCGGCTTTGATCTGATGAGTCTTAATCCCCGCTGATGACCTGGCCTCTGTCCATCTGTTTCCGTCCACTCTCTAGGCAGCAGCGCTGGCCTCTTTGGGATTCTCTGGCCCGAACACCTGTTCCCACTGGCAACTCTCGTTCCCCAAACCTCCCACCTTCCCACCCTTCCCACAGGGTGGCCCAGATCCCGCCTCCCCAAGTAAATGTCCCTTAAACTGTCAAGAAAAAGTCAAGCATATTTAATACACAGCAGAGAGGAGCCAGGCAGTGTGTTTAATAACAGATTGGATGATTTCCTCTGAAGTAAGTAAAATAATATTAAAAGTTAGGTGCTTTTTTATGAGACTCTTGGAGAAGGAAATGGCAACCCACTCCAGTATCCTTGCCTGGCAAATCCCGTGGACGGAGGGACCTGGCAGGCTACTGAGCAACTTCACTCACTCACTCACTCTAGAAAACTTAGGTCCCCTAGAAAACAAAGCGTTTTGTTCTAGTTCATTTCAAGGCTTTCAACCCCAAAGTTGAAAATACCAGTGAAGACTTAGGAGGCTTCCAGGACAGTGGCTCCCTGCATAGCTCTGGGGCCCGGCAGATGTGGTTTAGAGACCTGCCCTGCTACTTACTAGCTGTGTGGCCTTGCCTGAGTCTCTCACCCTCTTGAGTCTCATCTCGGCAGTTAAGTGGGGCAGAAGCAATGATCAGGGGTTGCTGTGAAAGGCTTGGGGCTTGATGCCTGTCATCACCGCTTTCCTCTTGGCCACTCTTTTAAAAAAAAATTGTTTTTACTTATATTCGGCTGCACCGAATATAAGGTCTTAGTGGAGGCATGTGGGCTCTAGTTCCCTGACGGGGGATCGAATCCGGGACAAGGAGAGCCGTGGGAGCTGTTCCTTGGGCCCGCCCCCGCGCCTCGGCTACTGGACCATCAGGGAAGCCCTCTGCCAGTCCTTGTGATCCAGCAGGCCCGGATGCCAGGGCCTGGTGCAGGCAGGGGAGGAGAGGCTGGAGGGAGAGGTGGGCCTGGGCGGAGCGGGGGCGGGCGGAGGACGCACAATGGGCCCCTTTACCTGCTGGCGGGACAGCTGCATCCCATTTGCCTGGAAAACAAAACCGCACTTCTATTCAGATTCCAGGTTTCAAAGTCAGAGGCTGCCGGAGATGGAAAGAACCTTGGTGAGTCTCGGGAAGAGGACCTATTGCTATTGAGTTCTCCTTCAGCCCGGTCCACGAAGGTGGAAGAGCCCTCCTGTGTCTGAAACCGCCTGGCCAGAATCCGGACCTCTGATTGGAGGGGAATCTGGCCGGCTCAGATTTCCCCTTCGTGGCCTTTTTCTGGAAGCCCAGGAGGAGGCGCTGGTGAGCAGCACAGCATGTGGGGCGCAGCCGGGCCGGGCGCGGGGGCGGGCCCAAGGAACAGCTCCCACGGCTCTGCTCCCGCCTCTGGAGCCTCTGTCTTCTCTTTCGTGTAAAAGAAATGAAAACCCTCGGTCACGTTCACCAAGCCTCCCACGACCTTTGCTGGAAAAAAAAAAAAACAACCTGACGACAGCAACTGCACCCAGATGGGAAATTACAGTTAAATTAAAAGGGGCCCGGCTCTCGCTGTGCAGAGGAGGCTGTGCGGGGCTGGGGGTTGGGACGGGGGTAGAGGCGGAGCCTTTGAAGTTGGGGGCTGAGCACTTGTGCACCTTGCAGTGGACAAATGGATTGTCATTCAGACAAAATCAAATCCCTCGAGAGGGTGCCCAGCGTGAGAAGCTGGGCAGACACTGACGTCTGGCCATCGGGGGCAGGAGGACTGCTTCCCAGGGGCAGTGTTGCCCCTGCCCCACGAACACAGCCTGAGCCCCGAAGTGCCCCGCCCCTCTGCCCTCTCCCCCAGGGAAGTCCCCGCAGCAGGAGCCCCGAGCACTGCTTCAGCATCCCACGAGGCTGTTGAAACCCAAACACAGTCTATTCACGCAGAGTGTCTCTTGAGGTCTCAGAGGTGCCCCTGGGAGGTTCCCACACGCAGCCGCCACACTTCCCACAACGCCTGGGAAATTGTGCTTCCTGAGGGCCGGGCCCCCCTCAGTCTTGTCCAACGATGGGCCGACAAGGCATGAAGCTCCCACGTCCCTGGAGAAGCACAGGTGACCTGTCAGCCCCTGTGCCGTCCGCACGTGGAGTGCTTGTTTGTAACCGGTGGCGACAGCTCCGGTAGATGCAGTCTTAGCTGGAAACTCTCACGCCTTCTCTTGTTTCAGCATCTGGAGCTTCTGAAGGGCTGTGGGGGTGCATCTGCAGGACTCTCCTCGCCTACTGGAGACCTTGACGGTGAATATCCACGTCTTGCTGACGTAGGTGCTGAATCCGTTCCAAGGCGCTCGGAGAAAACAGACCATGAGGGTGAACCGAAAAGACCAGAAGAGAGACAGGCGGGGGAGAAACGGGTCATCTGCTGGCCTCCCTGGTTCCAGAAGCTGGTGGCCTCTTTCTCCTGCAATGCTGCTATGGGCGTAGGGGTGGGTGCTGCTGGCTGTGGGGTAATTCCGTCCTGTCGGGAGTCCAGTGAGTGGACGCCAGGCAGCTTTGCCACAGTGTCCGCGGACAGTTATGATCCAGTGGGGCCCTGGCCCCTGGAGGTTGGGAGGTGCCGGGGGAGGCCCACCAGCCTCCCTGCAGTGGCTGGCTCACTCCCCTCCTGCTGTGTCTTCATTCTGCAAACATCCACCGGCTGGAGCTGAACTGCTGGCCACACCCAGAAACTAGAAATGCATCCGAGGTGGAGGATCACAGAGGAGGGATGAGCACTGGGAGGGGACCAGCTTGGGGTGCTGGGACGGGCTCGGGGTGCTGGGGACAGGCTCAGGGGTGCTGGGGACAGGCTCGGGGGTGCTGGGGATGGGCTCGGGGTGCTGGGGCGGGCTCAGGGGTTCTGGGACAGGCTTGGGGGTGCTTGGGACGGGCTCGGGGTGCTGGGACAGGCTTGGGGGTGCTTGGGACGGGCTCGGGGTGCTGGGGATGGGCTTGGGGGTGCTGGGCACGGGCTCTGGGGTGCTGGTGACAGGCTCGGGGTGCTGGGACAAGCTCGGGGCGCTGGGGATGGGCTCGGGGTGCTGGTCACGGGCTTGGGCTGCTGGGGATGGGGCCTGGGTGCTGGGACAGGCTCGGGGTGCTGGGGACAGGCTCGGGGGTGTTGGGATGGGCCCTGGGTGCTGGGACAGGCTCGGGGTGCTGGGATAGGCTTGGGGTGCCAGGAGGGAAGGTGGCCCACACCATGAGCCTGCACTGGCCCAGGGCCAGGCGTGGGTTTTGCCTATGCCCTGGCACAGCCAACCTTGTGAGCCGGGGCAGGCTGGCAGTTTCCGAGACCCGGCCGCCTGCCTCCCCCTCGGTGGTGCCGTGGGAACCTGGGGCCTGGGGGAGTGGAGAGGTTCTCTCTCTCTGCAGCTTTCCCTTTTCCGGAAGCCCAAGGGGAGAGCGGTCCTGCTCTGCCCCACTCTGTGGCTTCTCACCATGCCTCCCAGGCAGGAGCCGGCGAGGACTCCTGGTGGGGTGGGGGGCTTGACCTGAACATGCTCTTCCTGGGGTGAGTGGTATGTCCCCCCCAGTCACGTCCTGCCCCGAACCTCAGAGGTGACCTCACTTGGAAGGAGAGCCTTTGTAGATGCCACTAGGTAGGTGCGCCCTAAATACACCAACTGGTGCCCTTACAAGAAGAAGAGAGGACGCAGGGAGACCCCCAGAGGACGCAGCCTCTGGGCACCGTGCGGGCAGAGACTGGGGCGGCTCATCCAAGCTGAGGAAGCCGACGACATGGCACCCCCAGGAGCTGGAGAAGGCCTGCAGGTTTCAGGGCACATGGCCCTCCCACACCTTGACCCTGCACTTCTAGCCTGCAGCCATGGAGAGCACGTTATTGCTGTTTCAGGCGCCCGGCCTGTGGGGCTTTGCTACAGGAAACCCCGTGTGAGGCTGAAACGCCCTGCAGAAGAGGACGAGGCAGGTGGCTGGCGGGCGGCCCTGAGGCCAGGGGCTCAGGGTCCCTCTCACTGGCTGTGATGGCACTGTGATCTGGTACCCATTGATGCCCTGTGTGCCCATGACGGGTGAGCCAGGCCCTCGGGGCTCCAGGGTGTGATCTGAGCACCCTGAAAGCCCTCTGCCTTTTCCTTCCGGCCGCCCCCAGGCCCCACCTGAAGCTCCCGCCCGGCCTGCCTTGGTGTCCCTGGCTATGTTGTAGTGTGGCAGAGCCCGCAGGAGACGTGACATTGCTGCCCACTGCCCACCAGCCCCACAGCGTTCCATGGGCTTTTGCTTAGAGCAGGCAGGAGCTGGGGCCATGTAACCTTGATAGGGGGACACAGCTTTGTGACATGCCAGGCGCCCTTCGGGGGGGCAGGTGGGATCTGGCCGCATGTCTGTTAGGAAACGTGTGGACGAGACCACGTAATGTCTAGGCAGAAAAGAGGGCCCGGTACCCCACTGCTGCGCTGCGGGGGTCAGGACATGAGGGCCAGGGGAAGGGTGGGCCTGTGTACAAGCCCAGGATATGTTCAGGATAGCCCACCGCTCCGGCCACGCCCCTCAGCCTCCTTCCTTCCTTCCTCCCCCGTGTCACGACTGGCTGTCTGCTTCCTTTTTTCCCCCGAAGCATGCACGTCTTTGTCTGCCGTGTGGCTCCAGGCCTGCAGCGTCTCCATCAAAATGATTGAAACTGTCACTCGGAGCCGATGTTCACTTAGGCTTCCCTGTGCCAAATTACCCTCGCAGTGAGGTGCCTCCTCGGGTCCCTGGGAACTTCCTGCAGAGAACGGACATCTGTGTCAGTGTTTCCCAAACAGTGTCCCTCGGAACACCAGTTTCTCCAGGTGTTGATGCTATTTGTCCTGAAGAAGGGAAGGGGGAGGTTTCTGAGGAAGAAGCAGTCAGGGTCTCCTCCTGTACGCAGAGTAAAGGCTCTGAGAAGGCTGGAGGTGAACATGCCCGTGTGGTTTTATGTAAACAGACAGGCATCTTCCCCAGTATCCTTCCCCAGGGAGCAATACTGAAACCTCTGCGTCTGCAACTGTCTGGGAGAATCCTGTTTCGCAACGTGGATGGGAAATGGTCTGACGGGCATATCATCTCTGTTTTGTGACCTTGTAACTGAGCAGCTGTGCCCACCGGGAGGTTTGGAGGGCTGTCGTCTGGGCCGATCCCAGGGGAAATGATGGAGCAGAGTTGGTTTGTCTCCACTGCCTGTGGGCTTCACTCTTTGTCCACTTCTTCCCTGTCAGTGTCCGCACTCCCCGACCTGCTCATATCCCCTGTGTTGTGATTCTGCCCATCTTTCCGCTCTCTAAAATCCCCTTTCATGACCAGAATGGAAAGCTTGTTTATACTAACGTGTAAATGACTAGCCCACTGAGAGTGCTTAACTTTGGTGTGGTCAGGCGGCTTTGTGCACACCACCCACAGGCCCCGGGCTGTTTGCCTCGAAACAGAGGACCATCTCCTGTTTTCCCCTTCCCTGCCCCCCTGTGCCTTGGGGCCACCAAAGATTGTCCGACCCAACCCAGCAGTACAACCTGGGTCTCAGCCACAGGCCACAGCCGCTGGAGGAGGGGTGAGGGGGTGGGGCTCTAGTGTGTCCACCTACAAGCTTCCCTCCCTCTCCCCAGCTGCCCTTGGGGTCTCCAAGGCAGCTTCCCGAGCCCACCGTCCGGAGTTTGGGAGCAGAAAGGCCTTTCCTTCCTGAGTCACAAGTTCAAGTGCAGATGGGCCTTCGTCTTTCTTTCCTCAGCTGTTTCCCGCGGTGTGGCGATCACCCAGCAGCCCGTGCACGTTCTTACTCGGTGTAGCGGAGACAGGGACTGTCTCCCTGGACACAGCCTCTCTGCCTTGGACGGTGGACTCACTCTCCTGTTTGTCGGGGGCTCAGCCGCTCACAGGGGCCCGGCTCTGGTCCCCCCTCAGGTGGGCGAGGGCAGGAGGCCGTGTGGCAGGTGGGCAGTAGGTGCGCCCTACCCTCTTCCCACCCTCCTGTGGCTGGTGTGTGCCTTGTGCACTGGGGGTGGCGGTGACCCTAGGATGTAGCAGGGCGGTACCTGCTGTGGGCACCTCGAGGGGCAGAACCACCAGCCCCTCACCCCGCCTCCCACCACCACACTTGGGAGACAAACAGTCTCCAGCTAAACCCTCAGGAGAGCATCCAGGGAATGCTCCCCTGAATCAGCATGGCTGACATCCTGGTTATCTGTCCTGGGTGTCTGTCACACCTTGGTGGGGGGCTTAGGGTTGCCAGCTGGGGGCAAAATGAAGTGTAAACAGTGGTGTTTGCAGGGGGAGGGTGATGGTGCACGAAAGATGGGGGCAGGAGTGGTGCCTACCGCAGGTGTCCCTAAATTCGGGTGGCGTGTCTTTGCGTCTGTGCCTCTGTGGCCGAGGATGGTGGATAAAGGGGGTGTCGGAGGCCTGCCTTCTCAGTAAGAGAGGAAGCTGGAGGGTTGGGGTGGGGGGGCCCTGGGTTCCAGCCTGGGCACCCAGACAGGAGCAAGTGACCCTCTGTGGTTCCTGCCCTTCTGTTCTGCTCTCGTTACCCACCCTCCTGAGCTGGTCCCCAGCCCAGGGTCTCCTGCCCGGTGTCATTAGAGCCAGTAGAACAAGAGGGAGCTCAATCAGCAGTGGAAGAGAGCTCCGTCCTCTGATGGAAGGGCCGGAGGTGCCAGTCCGGCTCCAGGGCACTCGCTGTCCCACCAGGGAGCGGACAAGCGGCCTTATCGGGTCTGCTCAGGGCTCCCCTGGGGGCTCAGACGGTAAAGTATCTGCTTGTAATGCAGCAGACCTGGGTTCAATCCCTGGGTCGGGAAGATGCCATGGAAAAGGGAGTGGCAACCCACTCCAGCATTCTTGCCTGGAGAATCCCGTGGACAGAGGACCCTGGTGGGCTACAGTCCGTGGGGTCGCAAAGCTGAGCAACTAACACTTTCACTTTCAGGGGCAGGGGGCGGGGCTCTCGGGGGCGGGGCTCTCGGGGGCGGGGCTCCTGCTCCAGATGGTATTGCCGCACCCAGCGCCTCTGCACACGGCCCTCTGCCGCCGCCATCTTGAATCGTGCACACGGCCCTGAGTGAGGTGCCCGACGCAGCCTTTTCTTAGCAGAGACTCTGATCTGAAGGGTGGGGTGGGGGGCGAGGTCTCTGCATGCGGCCCGCTGTGAGCAAGTGGAATCACAGGAAACACCAGGAAGAAAATTGTGTTTATATATAAACACACATATATGTAAAAAAACAGATTTCTTTTATTACCCAGATTCTATATTTATCTCTCAGGCGTTGATAATGGGCTCTGCTGGTGAAGAAGCTGCAGGACGAAGCTTATGAGGGAGGCTGTGTGTACAGGCCCGTGTGTGTTCATATGGGCACACGCGTGTGTGTGTACACGTGCATGTGTTCTGGCTGGGCCTTCCTGCATCAGCAGAGAGAAGCTTTAGTTCCCCAAGAGAAGCCGTGGATTCGGCGGGGCTGCAAAGAGGCTCTCTTACAAAGTCTGGGTTGGTTTGCGGATGTTGGCAGAGCTGGGTGGGCGGGTGGACCGGGCCGCAGGGATGGGAGTAATTGGCCACATGAAAGACGCTAGTCATTGGCTCTCCCTGTGCGGAGCGGCCGCGAACGCCCTGTGGATTATTATATGGAGGGAATGAATTTTAAAAATTTATGCTTCCCGTGTTCTTCTCTTCATCACGTAGTCCTTTAAATATATCCTCAGCAGGCAATCTGAAATATTTAAGAGGATCATTCTTGATTAAAATCCAATAAAAGGTGGGGGTCGTCTTCCACATACGACAGGCACTGCGTCACCCGAGGCGGGAGTGGGGGGCTCCCACGTGGGCCTCCCTGTGCTCCTCTCCTCGATGCGGCCCACCCCCCAGGTCCATCCCTTGAGTCAGGACTCCTGGCGCGCCCCTTCACTTGGGAGGTCTGTACTGGGCCCCAGGACGGGGTCCCGTTTCCCCGGTCCCCTCTGCTCTGTGAGTGGCTGGCGCATCAGGCCACCAGGCGGTTTGGGTGGTGGTCTCTGGGGCCCACCTGCGGTCTACTGCCTGGACCCAATGCACAGGCGCCTTGGACGCCCAGGGCCCTTCCCGAAGGTCAGCACTCAGACCCGCACCTGGACACCTAGCGTGTGTAGGCAAGACTGCCCGTGCGCCGGGGAAAATCGTTTTTGTCTCTTCCTTTGAGACGGGACCTGCGTTTACATGAAGCGCTCTTTTAACTAACATCCTATAGTGTCTTGTCCAGCGGCTGCACCGCGCTGATGTCTTGGTGGTGGGACACTCTGCTATTTTGCTGCTTTGAAATTGTGAAAAGCATTTGAACTGACTGGTACCTCCCAGGGCCCAGGAGAGCCCTTGCAGCCTGAAAAATGGAATAGAGACAAATTAAATGATAATATCGCACCTGCTCCGATCTGCAATTTAGACTCTTAATGAGAAAACAATGAATGGCTTCGCCTTTCTGCTGTGTTGGAAGCGCTCATCACAGTTGTTCAGGTTAGAGAAAAACCCCTCTCCTTCCCCAGCCTTTGCTATGTGGGCCCGGTGTAGACGGTTCCCCCATCCCCAGGGTCAGGGCGCTCCTTGGGTCTGGCGGGGCATCTGAGTCCCTGCAGAGAACAGCAGAGGAGCCGCCTCCTGGAAATACTGGCCCAGAAGCTTGGTGTCCACCCGCGAGCCCTGGAGAGCTCTCAGCGTCCAC
This sequence comes from Bos mutus, assembly GCF_027580195.1. Taxonomy (NCBI): domain Eukaryota; kingdom Metazoa; phylum Chordata; class Mammalia; order Artiodactyla; family Bovidae; genus Bos; species Bos mutus. The sequence goes on along the minus strand of NC_091620.1, from coordinate 4,001,267 downwards.
TCCATGGCAGGCGATCTGGAGAGTGAGGCTGTCTGCAGTGTGCCCCAGGTGTAGCCCATGTTCTAGAAGATTCTAAGAGGAGGAAAGGCCTCTGGGGGCAGGGAGTGATCTCTGCCACAGCCCCTGAGGAGCTGCTACTGTCCAACAGCCACTCCTGAGGGGACATCCCCCCCTGCTCAGTCACACCCCAACACCAGGCTTCGCTGAGCTTCCCTCGGACCAGGGTCCCATCGGAAAGGGCTGAAGGGAGCTTGTCCCTGCCCATGGGCAACTGACCCTTTGCCGGCAGGAGGAGAGGCACCCAGGACAGGTTCCTGGGGCCTGTAGACAGCATTTGCGGACCCTGTGCCTTTCCCAGAGAGCTCTCTGTGTTCTCAGGGGCTTCCATGGACCCTAGTGGCTGAGAGCCACCGTTACCGTCAGGCTTGGCCAGGTCCCGTCATCCCCCTGCTCCGGGTCTGTGCTTGGCTGCAAAGGGCAAAGCTGTGCAGTGACACGGCAGCGACGTGAGCAGAAAGCCAAGCTGGAGTGTGGGGGGGCCGGGCAGGCGTCGTGAGCCCCTCCCCTCCGGCACTGCGGGAGCCCCTCCCCAGTCGTTGGTGTGCGGGAAGAATTCCCAGCCTTTGCTCTGTGTTTTCCCCTTACTAATATGATCTCCAGCTGTTTGCCTCCATGAAGAAAAAACAAGTTCATTTTCCTTCATTAATGTGCCTGCTTCCAGAGCGACTCCTTTAGGATTCATTCTGGCAGAGGCTGCAGCATCTGTTACCGTTTTTACCTGGGCCCCACGGGCAAAGGTTCTTACCTTGCCGGCTTCAGAGGGTCGTGCATAAGCGTCTACTCTCTCCTCCCCGGGTGTCGACAGCAGGCAGGAGCCGCTGGGAATTAACGGAGGCCCCCTTCCCCCGCCAGGTCAAACAGCCGGATTTGGCAGCCCAAGACACCTGAAGGCAGGTGTGCACGCCTGGCGGGGGCCCTGGTACCCCTTCCCTTCGTTACTGAATCCTGACGATGTCCACTGCACTGATTCCTCCCGACTGAGTCCTCAATGCGGGCTTAGGGGAGAACCCACTTTCCTTCTGGGACTCGTGGGTGCCCGGGCGTTCCTGCAGACCCTGGTAACCCACTGAAGGGAGTCAGTTTGCAGCCTGGTGCAGCAGCTGGTTGAAACCAGGCAGGCTGTGAGGTGGCCCGATTGCAGTCTGGGTGGATCTGGTGTTTCTTTCCACTGCATAGAGAACTTAACTTTCTGCTGGTTTATGTTTTGGCCACTGAAGTGTCATCCCTTTCTCAAACTCTCATTTTGAACAATCTGGCAAGCCAAGCCCCAGCCCCAGCCCCTGTAACTTCAGTGAATAAACTGCCAAGAGCTCCATCCAGTTTGTGTGCAGATTAAGACACAGAATGGGATACATACATTTTTTTTTTCAGCATCAAATTCCCGTTGAGATTTGCCTTTAAAAAAGTACCTCTAAGCCTCCAGTTGGTCTTTGATGAGGAGTGGGCTGGGTCGGGGGTGCGGGGGATGCGGAGGAGGACGCAGGTGCCGCACTGGCCACTAGGGGGCCCTGGCGCCGCTCAGCGGGAATCTCCACGTTATCCGGAATGAGCCCTGCGCCTCCACCCGGGGCCTTGCAGCCAGCGACCGGGGGTCAGCAGGGATCCTGGGGGATGTGTCTGTGGAGGTGATCAGGTTCCAGGCGGGGTGCAGAGGTGTGAAGTGATGGAGGCGGTCTTGGACAGGAACCCCTTTCTCCTCAAATGCAGCCCCCCAGGGGTCCGGGAAAGCCCACGCTCCACGGAGCTCGCTGACCACGGACAAAACAGGGTCACTGCTGGGGTCAGCCACGGGCAGGTCTGAGAAGCAGAGGCGGGCCCTGCCCAGACGGGTCTATAGCAGTGGGAAGTAATTTCCTGGGAGGTGGGTCTTGGGACATCAGAAATCTACATTGGCTTGGTAGGAGACAGGGAGGAAGGGCGGATCTTTCTGGAACACGGGGTCTGAGGAAGCAGGGTCCCCTTCTCTTCCCCAGGTGTGTGCTGGGGGGCAGGCAGGGAAGTCCTAGGGTTCGGGCACGGTGTGGGGTCGGCGCTGCTGGGCACACAGGTGGCGGATCTGTGCTTCCGTCCCTGAGGCTGTACCCCTGGGGACACTGGGCACATCTGGGGACATTCTTCATTGGAAAGGAGGAGCTAGGCAGAGGCCTGAGATGCTTGCCAGTACCCTGCAGGGCCCAGGGCGGCCCACGGCTAACGGGTCCCTGGGCCCCGTGTCCAGTGCTGAGGCTGGGGAGCCCCGATCCAGGGGGGATGTCCTGACGTTGGGTCCCCAGGGCTGGGCGGGCACTGGGGCTGCGTTCCAGACACCCCTCGTCTGGGCAGGGGGCACAGCGCCCTCACTCTTGGGCTCTGGGCACTGGATTTGCCCCTTTAAGGCAACGGCACCCCACTCCAGTACTCTTGCCTGGAAAAATCCCATGGACAGAGGAGCCTGGTAGGCTGCAGTCCATGGGGTCGCTAAGAGTCGGACACGACTGAGCGACTTCACTTTCACTTTTCAACTTCATGCGCTGGGGAAGGAAATGGCAACCCACTCCAGGGTTCTTGCCTGGAGAATCCCAGAGATAGGGGAGCCTGGTGGGCTGCCGTCTATGGGATGGCACAGAGTCGGACACAACTGAAGCGACTTAGCAGCAGCAGCAGCAGCACCACCTGGACCCCTCCCTGCCTTCGCCCCTCAGGTACCTATGGGCACCTGCTCTGTGCCAGGCTGGGCGAGAGGAGTGCCTACTGGGTCCTTGTCAGGAAATGAGGCATTCTACACAATTGGGCTGTTGGATGCAGACCTCCGGAGGGAAGGTCCCTCCATCTCGGAGACCCTCTGGGTCTGTGATCCCGGGCCCTCATGCAGGACCTGGGACAAAGCTGGTCAAATGGATCAGCCGCAGGCCCCTCTGTGTGGCCACCAGGCTGGGGGAGCTGGCCCGGGGCACCCTGGACGGGTGTCTCTGCCTCAGCACTCTCTGGGAAGTGAGCAGGGTTCCAAGTTGGAGCCTAAGAAGTAGGTTTGAGACAGGGTCTGGCTGAGCCTCTGTCCCCACGGCCTGGAAACAGGGGTCAGAACCTCGTGGTCACTGTGCCTGTCTCTCCCCTCGCCTTGCTCTGTCACTCCACTGCACACCCCCTCACTAAGCCCTGTCTTGCCCTCCCCTGCAGCGGAAAGGGCTATAGGCTATTCCCTGTCTGGGGACGAGCACTCCCAGCAGACTCCACATCTTTGGGACAGCCCCCCTCCGGCCCACCATGTGGCCCCTGAACTGGTTGAAGTCATTGGGCCTAAAGCGAAGAAGAACTAAAGAGCCTCTTGATGAAAGTGAAAGAGGAGAGTGAAAAAGTTGGCTTGAAACTAAAAATTCAGAAAACTAAGATCATGGCATCCAGTGAGACTTCATGGCAAGCAGATGGGAAAACAGTGGAAACAGTGACAGACTATTATTTTGGGCTCCAAAATCACTGCAGATGGGACTGCAGCCATGAAATTAAAAGACACTTGCTCCTTGGAAGAAAAGCTATGACCAATCTAAACAGCATGTTAAAAAGCAGAGACGTTACTTTACCAACAAAGGTCTGTCTAGTCAAAGCTATAGTTTTTCCAGTAGTCATGTGTGGATGTGAGAGTTGGACTATAAAGAAAGCTGAGCACAGAAAAATTGATGCTTTTGAACTGTGGTGTTGGAAAAGACTCTTGAGAGTCCCCTGGACTGCAAGGAGATCCAACCAGTCCGGTCTAAAGGAGATCAGTCCTGAATATTCATTGGAAGGACTGATACTGAAGCTGAAATTCCAATACTTTGGCCACCTGATGCAAAGAACTGACTCATTTGAAAAGACCCTGAATGCTGGGAAAGATTGAGGGCAGGAGGAGAAGGGGACAATAGAGGATGAGATGGCTGGATGGCATCACCGACTTCATGGACATGAGTTTGAGCAAGCTCCAGGAGCCAGTGATGGACAGGGAGGCCTGGCGTGCTGCAGTCCATGGGGTTGCAGTCCAGACACGACTGAGCGACTGAACTGAACTGAACTGCTGGTGCAGTGACCAGGACTGAGGGGTCTGCGTGTGAGCTGTAGGGCAGTGTTGGGAGCCTGGTTGTGTGGGTTCTCAGCTATAGGTCCTGAACAGTGCGTGGGGCTCTCTTGAGCTGGGGCAGCCTGTCCCCAGAGGTCTGAGTGCTGATCGCCCAGGCTGGCCAGCCCCACTGCTGGCCCTGCTCTGTGGGATGGAGCCCGGCCAGCGGCAGTGGGGGCTGGAGACGGCCCCCTGGGTCAGCAGGCAGAGGAGGGGTCTTGCTCCCCCTTTGGAAGAAGCCCCCCTTTCTCGGCCTGAAGCCCGTTGGAACCGACACATCTCCGCTGCTACAGGAGAGAGCGGTCCTCTGCCCTCCCAACGTGCTCGGCCCCTCCTCCCCTGCACTGGGGAGGCTGGGGCTCTCTCCAGAGGGTACCCCATAAAGCACGGTCCACTCGGGAGGACACAGAACTGGCTTCCTGGTCTGCCTCTGTCACAGTTTGTTGGAAAACCGTAATGAAAATTGCATGCAGAAATACGATCAAGGTGACTTTTTTCATTTAACTTATGTGGAGGCCAAACATCAGAGCGATTAATGACCAGGCTGGCACGAGTGATTTTCAGCGCTTGATCTGGATATTCCTGAGTATGTCGGCTATCTCCCACATGGCATAACGTTGATTGTTCTCAATCAATATCTTGATTTGGTTGCTATCAACTTCAGCTGGTTTACCCTCTCCTGGAGCATTGTCCAGCGAGACATCTCCAGCACGAAGCTTTGCAAACCGCTTTTGACGTGTTCCACCAGTCACAGTGCCTTCTCCATACACTGCACAGAGCTGCTTTTTCTGCATTTCAGTTGCGTTTTTACCTTTAGTGAAATAATAAAGCATAATATGCTGAAAATGTTGCTTTTTTCCTTCCGTCTTTAAATTAAAATGGCCACACAAAAATTCACCACTTCTGATAGGTTTTTTAAATGCTGATATGACAGCTGTCACAATACAATCTAACAAAATTGTTTCGGACGAAGTTAAAGACAACCAAGGGCTGCTGGAGTCGCCTTACGGAAGAACCCAAATGAGCGTTTGGCCAACCCCAGTACCTTAAAAACAAACAAAGCAAAAAATCCCAAACCACGCCTGGGTATAATTCTGAATGAACCAAGGATTATGGGGTTGACTTTAGTCACTGACTGTAGCCAAGTGGCTGGAAATACCAGCCCCCGCCCTGGACGGCCAGAGGGCACCACGTGAGCAGCTGACAGCGCGTGTTCCTGAGTCTCACACTTTTTCTCCCTTAATGTAAGTGCTTAAGTTGGCCAGGCGTTCATCTTGATTACTGGTCCCTGAGCTCTGGGGCTTAAGGACTCCTTGACGTAGGTTGGCCTGGGCTCTGAAGACTGTTTTAAAGTTAATATGACTGAGCAGATGCGATCTGTAGAGGCGTTTCCGTGAAACTGGGCCATGCGTCAGTCCTTTTAAGCTTGTAGTCCAGGCGCTCGCTGTGTTCTTCGTTCTGTCCGCTGTTGGCTCCCAGGTTTTCATCTACGCTCAGAATCTGTTGAGCTGCTCTCACTGCTCTCCTTTGGACCTGTGGTCACCACTTAGACTGTCGGGATTCTAACCCTGGCTCTGCCCTTCGCTGTGCTTCCTTAGGCAAGTTACCTGTCTGCCCTGTGCCCTGTTTCCTAATCTTGAAATGTGACCAGGCTCCACTTTATCAGGTGTGCTGTTCAGTCACTCAGGCATGTCCGATTCTTTGTGACCCCGTGGACTGCAGCACGCCAGGCTTCCCTGTCCTTCACCATCTCCCAGAGCTTGCTCAAACTCATATCCAGTGAGTTGGTGATGCCATCCCACCATCTCATCCTCTGTGGTCCCCTTCTCCTCCTGCCCTCAATCTTTCCCAGCATCAGGGTTTTTCTAATGAGTCGGCTCTTTGCATCCGGTGGCCGAAGGATTGGAGTTTCAGCCTCAGCATCAGTCCTTCCAATGTATATACAGGACTGATTTCCTTTAGGATGGACTGGTTGGATCTCCTTGCAGTCCAAGTTTCTCTCTAGAGTCTTCTCCAATGCCACAGTTCAAAAGCATCAGGTTATTGTGAGGGTTAAACGAGATGATGCAGACCAAGTGCTAACAGTGGCCGGCACACATCCAGGCCCCAGTAGATCCTCTATGAGTGTGCTGGTCATTATGACCTCTGTGCTGGCCACTCCATGGTCACTTGGAGTGACCCATGGCTTTAGGTGAGGGCTGCATCATCAGCATGAGCGTGCGGATCTGTCAGGCTCCGGAGCAAACACCCGTGTGTCCCTGGGTGCTCAGTGGTGAGGAGGCCCTGGCTCTCCACCCACCAAGCTTTTCATGCACTGTGTGGCTTCTCCGCTTTCTCTGAGATTGTTGATTGCATAACAGAGCGTGTGGCTGGTAGCATGGTCCCAGGCAGGTTCTGTTCTTCAGAACACTTGGGAGGAGGGGAGGTTAGAGGTGCTTCATTCTGCTTCGTCCAGAGCCCTTGGTTTAGATCTGATTTTTCTTTGGTCTGTTCCCACTGTTTGACTTTCAGCTAAAGATGTAACAGAAACACCCTACTGCGACTCCTCCGTGCATTTGCTCATTGATTCCGCAGACGTAGACTGGTTATCTATGCTAAGCACTGTCACCGTGTATTGTATTTATATCACTGAAGGGTCTGTCCTGGTGCTTTTCCTTAACACTAAGAGCTGCTCCAAAGAAGAACTGAAATGTTTACCTCCAGTGACAGACAGCTTTATCAGCTTATAGACAATCTACTGCGTATTAATACTCGGCCTTTGTACATAAGACTTGGGGACCCAGAGAGAGACATACAGAACTGGGCTGCTAGGTTAGATATTGTTTATCCCTCCAACTCAGACACTTCAGGGCATGAAAGGAGAGATACTAGCAATTATGCTGAGAAAACAGGCAGGAGCTGGGACTGTCCCAGGAAGCCAGAACATACAGTCCCCTGAACAGAAAGACAGAGGGAGCCTCTTCATACACAAGCAGGCCCTACAAGTGAGAAACAGCCACAACCAAAGAACACACGAAGATCCTCCAGAGGAGGGCGGGCACCCGCTCCAGTGTTGTTGCCTGGAGAGTCCCCAGGGACAGAGGAGCCTGGCGGGCCAGGCCACGGGGGCGCAGCGGACGTGACTGAGTGACTCAGCACAAAGATCAAACAACCGGGGAAAGCAGGTGGCACGGCGGTAAAGAACCCGCCTGCCCACGAGGGAGACCCAGGAGACTCGGGTTCAGTCCCTGGGTTGAGAAGGTCCCGGGGATCTTGGCTAGACAGGCTCGGCTTGCCCAGTCTCCTGTTGGGCAGTCACCTCCTCAGCTGTGATGTGGAAGTGGGGAAGGGGAGGTTGTGGGCGGTTCCTGAGATATTCCCCTCGACTGTGATCATGTGCCCAGTGATAAAGGAGCATTCCAGCCCTGTGTCCCCATGGTCGGGCGGAACGTCTGTGGGTCCCTGGGCAGCTGTGGGGCAGGAGGAGAGGGATTGGCTGCCCAGTCTGGACTGAGCCTGGGCTGAGGGCCCCCAGGGGAGGGAGCCCTGGCCTCTGTTTTCCCCATTTTACTTGTTCAAGTCAGCTGCCTAAGGCCCAGTTGCACAGAGGAGATTAACTGAGCTTCTCAGCAGGAGAATTCTACCCTGGGTGTTGAAATCCTACCTGGTTAGTGCTGATTTTAATCTCAACCAATTAAGTTTTCAAAGACCAGCAAACTCTTCCTTGTTGACTAAGTAGAGCCGCTTAGTTCCACTTGGTTTACCGGGTGGCATTCTCCCACCTGGCTCTCTTCCCTCCCTGAGAAATAGAGTGGGCCCACACAAGAGAGACTTCTAAATAAGAAATCCGGCAGTCAACTCTGTGGCAAATGCTTCTGTTGTGTTCCTCTGTCTGTAGTGCACCTGGATAGCCCACCTTAGGGCGGGGTGGATGGCTCGAATCAGACTTCAACATGGTGGGGGTTGGTGGTTTAGTTGCTCAGTCGTGTCCGACTCTTTGTGAACCTAAGGACCATAGCCCGCCAGGCTCCTCTGTCCATGGGATTCTCCAGGCAAGGATACTGGAATGCATTGCTATTTCCTTCTCCGGGGGATCTTCCTGATCCAGGATTGAACCCATGTCTCCTGTATTGCAGGTGGATTCTTCACCGCTGAGCCACAACAGACTCCCAGGTTTCAACAAAGTGTACAGAAGAAGCAGCTCTCCAAGTTCAGATGAAATGATTGAATACATAGGACATCCATTTATGCCTCTGGAGAAGTAAGAGCTGTAGAAAACCAAAGAAAACAGCAGAGATTTGTTGTTTCCAGTTCTGGAGGCCAGAAATCTCACGTCCAGGTGTAGGACCATCCTCCCTCCGAAGGCCCAGGGCTCCTGTGCTTGAGACAGCCTCCGGCGTTCCTCGGGGCAATCCTTTGTCCTCAGAGGAGTCCTCCCTGTCCCCTCCACCTGGTCTGTGTCCACCGTCCCCAGCCAGGGCTTGACCCCGGGGCCCAGCCGTGAAAGCGCCCAGTCCCAGCCACGGGACCACCAGGGAAGCCCCCCAAAGCTCCCCTCATCCCGCTGGGTCAGCTTAAATCCTCCAAGGCTCGTCCCAGGTAAGGTCCCATCGAGGTCGGGGGTCGGCTCCCATGACACACAGGGGGAAGGACGGCAAGCCCGAGTCTGTGAGGAAGCAGCCTTTGGGTTGAAGACGAGGCAACACTATTTCAAAAAAGAAAGCTTTTCCTGACTTTCTTCTTGCTCAGTGGAGAGCCAAGGTCCTCCAATGCCTTTATCCAACAGCCAAGTGCTAGGTCCAGATGCTGGATTTAAAACTCTGGGCTATTTTCAGTTAAAAGTTGGTTTCAGGATGACCGGCAGCTGAGTGTTTGACACCCTACCTACCTACCGGCCTTCCTCCTTCCCAGATTCCTTTCACAAACCTGTTACGGAGAAGGATTAGGGTTGCTAAGCAGAAACAGGGTCCCCAAAGAGCTTTGTGTCTCTGGAAGCATAAACTGGGCCTCCTGGGTGAAGAGCTGGGCCGTGGCATCAGGGCAGGAATCTGACCGCCCCCAGCGCACGCGCTGTACCTGCTGGCGCACGTCGGTCAAGGGTTCAGGAACATTTCGTCTGTTTCTCGACGACCATTTAAACAGGTGCAAAGAGCTGTCTGTGGATGTTGGGAAACAAGGGTTTCCTTTGTGAGAAGCCCCCAGACAGGGCTTCCCCGTGTACCCCAGGTTTCTGAGAGGACCCGAGGGCCGTTTCTGATCCCATGAGGGCAGTGAAGTGCACACTCCCGCCTCAGACCCAGGGAGCTTGGAAATGATCTTTCCAGGGGTCTGTTGGCATGTTGACCTTCCGTCGGTGGGCTCCCCCGCCCGCCGCGGAACCGGCCCACAGTCGGTCACATGGCAGGCTGGAGGTCTGCCCGCACGTGCTTTGGCCGCAGAGCAGATCGTTAGGGGTAGGCTGGAGGGGCTCCTGTCAAGCTGCCCCCTCATCTCAGACTCCCTCAGAGCTTATCTGCTCACGCCCACCCCACCGCCACTGCCCCGTCCTAGTTGGGTCCTTTTGCAACTAACAAGATTGAATTAGGGGAAAGGGTGATCCCAGCGGTTCTCACTGGCACGGTCACAGGGCCCCGGGCAGGAAGGAGGGTCACGATGGGCCTGGGAGCCATCAGATGGCACATGAGACGCAGTCTGAAGGGCGGCAGGACAGCAGTCATGTGACCCAGCACACGAGGAGGACAGCAAGCAGCTGGGGCGCCTCGGGCCCAGGGACAGCCTCCACGCACCCTTCACGGCCCTGGGCAACATCACGATGATTCCTAAAGTAAACACGGAGCTTGAACCTCTTGACTTGCGTGATTTCGTGGGGTTTTCTGGGTCAAGTGAATAGCGAACCGTTTTTAGAGGCCTCGAAATTAAAAGACGCTTGCTCCTTGGAAGAAAAACTATGATCAACCTAGACAGCATATTAAAAAGCAGAGACATTACTTTGCCAACAAAGGTCCATCTAGTCAAGGCTATGGTTTTTACAGTGGTCATGTATGGATGTGAGAGTTGGACTATAAAGAAAGCGGAGCGCCAAAGAATTGACGCTTTTGAACTGTGGTGTTGGAGAAGATGCTTGAGAGACCCTTGCACTGCAAGGAGATCAAACCAGTCCATGCTAAAGGAAATCAGTGTTCATTGGAAGGACTGATGCTGAAGTTGAAACTCCAATCCTTTCACCACCTGATGTGAAAAACTGACTCATTTGAAAAGACCCTGATGCTGGGAAAGATTGAAGGTGGGAGGAGAAGGGGACGACAGAGGATAAGATGGTTGGATGGCGTCATCCACTCAACAGACATGAGTCTGAGTAAACTCCAGGAGTTTGTGATGGACAGGGAGGCCTGGCGTGCTGCAGTCCATGGGGTTGCAGAGTCGGACACGACTGAGCAATGGAACTGACCTGAGGCCACTTTCCACCAAAGCTAAACTCTAAGATTTTCAATAGAGAACCTACCTGAGAGAAGATAGAAAAAACACAAGGAGCTAGATCCTGATGAGAAAATTAGTGAACTTTCAACTCATCGCCCTTGACTTCGTATACCCTGAACTGCAGGAGGCATATGACAGGGGACAACATGGTCTCTCTCATGTACAGAATTCATTAGACGGAGCCGAAGCACTGGAAAAATGGTGGCTGATGAATGAAAACGTGGTAACTGCCTTTCACATGCCACCGTGTCTAAGTCACAGACCTAGGCAGGAACCCCCACACCCAGGACACTGTCTCAGCAGCTCTGTTCTTCCCAGAGCCAGCAGCCTTGAGCCAGACACTCGGTGTTAAAATTGCTCAGGACGAGATTCTTCCCATTAGCGTCTCTGAAGATTTATGCAGAAAACTGACAGAGGACCAAGTGGGTCCTACGACTTGGAAGCACGTTTCACGCATCCTTCTTTGCACAGTTCGGCTGTGTTCAGGGATCGATGTGAAATTCCCTGTGGCCAGTTTGTTGTTAGTCTGCTGCCTCTTCAAGAGTAAGCGTGAAGTAACTGGGATCCAGTAAGTAGGTAACTGGGTAGTTGGCCAGCTTCTGTGTAAGATATGATGTGTTAGAGTTGAGTTTGAATATCTTTATTAATACTTTATGATATTGGGCACATGGTGCAAAGAGCC